>NW_017728991.1:7870082-7873779 GCF_001723915.1 Gavialis gangeticus | reverse complement strand
CCGGTTAGCAAAATATGTGCAAGGAACTTTTTTTTATCTATGAAAACAGGTTGTTTAAAAAAGATAATTAAGGCACGTCATTTGACCGTGCTAATAACTGTCAGACATAATAGCCGTAGCATTTGAATGGAGTAGGCTCTGATGTGGTTATGATTTATGTTTTTTCAGCATTTAGAACTTACATAACTGCTTATTTCAAAGCTAGAAAATCAGTAGGGAGGAAATTTTTTGACTGAAGTCACTGCTGTTATGCTCTCAGCTCTGCCTTCCCCTCCCCCTGCCAATTAACCCATCAGATACTGGAGGCAAACTGGTATCTTGTAGCTTTAACTCCTACATTGTTGGCTTTTGTTGCTAGAAAGGAGTTCAACAGAATCATAGTGACACAATATAATAATGCAGAAACTATGGGTATTCCAAACCCATCAGCTAGAGCAACTGTGGTACCTTTCCATATGCAGAGAACTTTTCTCCTGTCCCACTTACGTTAAGATTTTCTAGGTTAGATGAAAAGCAGGATCGGGAATATGTGGAAGTGTATCAATTTTGTGTGTTGCTTATACAGGAGCAGGATTGTTGGTTTGAACTACCCAGCATCCTTGTTTATAGATTCACTTAGGAAGAGGGTCCCACATTCAAAACACTCTACATTGCATGTGTGAGAGAACAGTTGTTACTATGCTGTAGTATTTTTATATTTTTAATTTGTTCTTTCCTTCAGGTGTTCATTTTCATTTGTCTGGCTGGCACTTACTCTCTTTTTACTGCATTTCTTTACCTCTTTTTAAAATAAATAGGTTTCTGTAGCTGTAATTCTAACCCCATTTTTAATCATCTTTTTTTTAATGCATCCGTTTCGAATGTGTTTTATTTTCTGCTTTGCTAATTTTTTTTAAATCGCTAACCTGTCTTGTTTCCCTTGTGGTTGTTGCATTTTATTGTGGCAACTGAATTTATGGCTTCTTTAAAAAAAATTGTTTCTTAAGCCCAAGAATTGTGATGTTCCATTTGGGTTTTTTTCAGCTGATTCTCAGGTGTTGAAATAGAAACAGTGAAAATAAAGGGGATTTTCTGTGCCATAAATAAACCCCCCCTCCCCCAAAAATAGAACAGTTGTATAAAGCATGATTGTTTCTGGAGTTGTCTGTATCAGTTATCTGAGTTTCACACAGGGAGGGTTTTTATGATCTGAAAGAGAACTACTGCATAACTACAATAAAAGAGTATGGTTCTCAAAATCCAGTCTCAATGTTTGTAGTCTTCAGAGTGTGGTGCCTTTGCATTATGAGACCATGTGTTAATATAGCCATGCACGATCATTGTTTTACAATCTATCAAATTGCACAGGGCAAAAATGTACTTAGTCTCATACTATGATGATGTTGGGAGAAATGGTACTGTTCTATTTGCTCATTTCCCCCAGCCCCCTTGAGAAACACTCTAACTGTTGCTTACTTGGTCTAGCCAGGTAGAACTTTGCAAAGAGCTGTTATACCTTTTTACTAATAGAACAGACCGAGCTGGCTTTTTACATTGGCCTAGCCTTCATGCAGACTAAGATGCACTTACAGGTTTTTTCCCTCATATTTTAGATGTCTAATGTAAGGACAGATTCTAATATCAATAATTTGTTTGGAACATAGGAAATGTATTATGTGCCTAAATGCAGTATTAAACAAAAGCTGTAGCAATGTGCACATACTACATGATGTTCTTTGAAATCCTAAATTCAGTTGCATACCAGTTTGTGGTTAAATGTATTGTCAAAATAAACTGCTGCTGCTTGCTGTTTTGTGTTAACTGCTTTACCATTTTGTGCAAGTACCATGTGGCTGGTCCATTGGCCTCATCTGCTGTACATTTTAAATTGTTCCCAGTTGTTACATAGCTATACTTAGAGCTTTGTTACAGTTAAGATCATCTTCCCAATCTCAGGAGCCTTTTGCCAATACTAATTTAAAGTCAATATTGGGCCCATTACTCAGCAAATTTCCATGCATAACTTTTAATAGGCATGCTCAGTTAACATCTTGCTTAGTGTGTGATACTAACTTTTGTGAGTTGTCTGTGTTAAACAAAATCAATTTACTCTATTACAACACATAACGTCACTAAAAAAAAAAAAAAAAAAAAGTAATACGTTATTTGCCTCGGTGATTAAAGGCAGTGTGAATCAAAACCCTTTGCTTTTCTTTCCCAGATACGTTTAAAAATTGTATTTGATTATTTTGTGAAAGGTTTAAAAAATAATAGAGGGGAAATGCATGCCTAATCAAAATTATTTTTCTTTTTTAATATTTAAAACAACTGGAAATAGCAAAATTCATTTAGATGTCAAAACTTGGCATAACTTTTTCTGGTTTTAAATTAGAATTATTTTAGCATTGTTTAAGGCAAGGTCCAAATTATTCTCCTTTTGCAGTCAATGGGACTGTCTTCTTCTGGCTAATTAGATACCCAGCTCCCACTCAGCTGCTTTTTGGAAAATGTTAGCCATATCTCAAGACCCAATGCCATACCTCAAGGCCCACTGAAATCAATAAAAGGACTTCTGTTGGCTGTCCTGTTGGGCATTATGCTGGGCCCATAGTTTGCTCTGCTTACTAATTAAATGAAATGCTCTTCAACTTTAGCCTTTGATTTAAATTGAGAAGAAATTATCTGATCCTTTGGCATAGGATTTGGCGTGATTATGAGCCTATATTAGTTTCTTTTGAAGGTGTCTGATACCTGTAAACCATGCTTAATAATTTTCTTATGTAATCTTTGTTAATTGTGAAAGGTGAAACTAGATTGAAAACGATAGCAAATAGACATGAATGGAAGATGGAGTTCAGTAGACAAATAATGCTTCTAAATTTAAGTAACTGTTGTTCATTCTTTTAAATTTGTACATTTTAAGTAAGTATTTGGTTGCCGAGTTTAAAAAGTTTGGAACTGTTAATTATATCCGTGATATTTACTAGAGGACAGTGATTTGAGTAATTGATTCAGATCACCGTCCCCGATTCGATTCAGCCAAATCCGAATCTGAAGATTCAATGCTGATTCAGAGAATCAGCGATTCGGCCGTAGACACAGCTTTAAATGTTTTTTCTACATACCTCAAGGTACCAGGTGCAGCTCATGATTGCTGCAATGCTGGGGCAGATGGAGCGTCCACAGGGGGTGGGGCAGTGCATGCTCGGCAGCAAACCTGGAAATGGACTGGAATTACTTCTGGTCCACTTCTGGGTCCACTGGGGAGCGTTCTGGAAGGCCCCCCAGATCCCTCCAGCTTGGTGATCGGCTGCGGGGGAGGGAAGGGCCGGGTGTCCCCTCCCCCCCCAACCCAGGAGGCACCAGTCACCGAGCCATGGAGGCATGTGGGGGAGGGGGCACCCCAGCATGCTCCCCCAGCGGACCCGGAAGTGGACTGGAAGTGTTTCTCGTCCACTTCCGGGTCTGCTGCCAAGTGCGCTGGGGAGACCCCCATACTCCTGTGGGACACTCCAGCATTCATGAGGCTCCCGGTACCCTGAGGTATGTAGAAGAAACATTTAAAGGTGTCTCTATGTCCAATTCGATTCAGAGAGATTAAAGGGTCTCCTGATTTGATTCAGAGATTCGGCTACTGAATTGTTCCAAATCTCTGTCAGATTGAATCAGGGACCGAAGCTTTGCACAACCCTAATACTTACCCTTCAGAGCTTGCCTG
>NW_017728991.1:7861443-7865082 GCF_001723915.1 Gavialis gangeticus | reverse complement strand
GAGATTCGGCTACTGAATTGTGCCAAATCTCTGTCAGATTGAATCAGGGACCGAAGCTTTGCACAACCCTAATACTTACCCTTCAGAGCTTGCCTGTAGAAATGTAAGTTATTTTATATTTTAAGGAGTACTTCAACTTGAGGTCTCAATGCATACTTTTGTCTACAAAACCCTTTAAAAAGCTGTTCTTTAAGTTAGAGTACAGACTTGACCTAACCAGAGGAAGGAAAATATATCAGAATTAGGGCTAACACTCCTGTATTAATCCCCCCTGGTTTGCTGAGGCACTGGAGCACGCCACGGCGAAATACGAGTCAGGAACTAGGGTCTTTCAACTCCTTAAGCAGCTTCCTTTCTTGTATTGCCCCATCTTTCAGTTATGTGATTTGATTTCATTTAACCTTGTTAGTCATAGGATGAATTCCTGTTCTTTTTCTGTGTGCTGATTTTTTAACAATCATGCTAGAGCCACAGTTAGATGCATACAAATTAGCTGAATTATAAAATCTGTGGGGTGTGTAACCTGTGGCATTCTTTTGAGTCACTTGCTGTTTTGAGCCGTGCTGTGAACTGCAAACTGTGCATGTGTGTAAAAAGGTTAAGACCCCATGTAGATGAGTTGGGTGCCATGCTGTTAGCAGACGAGGAGAGCAGTATTATCCATCAGGTGCACGCCGTCAGCTTTGTAGAAGATTCCATCTTCATGGAGTCATCTCTTGATCCACACTTATTTGAAGACAGGTAACTGCACCTTAACTGGAGTGATCTTGACCTTTTTGCCCTTATACAATCCACATGACATCTAGTTTGGAAATTAGTTTGTAAAAATTAGTTGCAGAAAAACTAATATTTGCAAGAAATCATGGATTTGTTCTGTTTCATAACTCTACAAGGAATTTTTAAATGAGAATAGAAATTTGGAGAGCAGCTGTGAGTGGTCGTTTGGACACAGAAGAACTTGTGCTTTTTTGGAGCATGTAATACTCTGCCCACAGATAATACCTGCAGTATATGTTGTCATTTTGAATGCCTGCTAAATAACATTTTAAGCGGGTTTTATGTGTTGTAGTAACATGTAGCAAAATCACAATCTGTTTTATAAAGCAGCATGATAGTTCTTCGATTCACACTGTAAAGGCTGGCACTTCCGCACATGGCAATATGAGCAGGCTATCTGTCCACTGCTTGTCCTGTAACTGCTTTTAAACTTTACACCCAATAACCTGTTATTTTTAATACAGATCTAAAATGCATAAGCTAATAAAGGTCAGTTATGTTATGCAGATTCTCTTAAAAAGAAAGCAAAATGTAACACTTAGCTTGAGATTTAGTGTGCCTCGATTTGAGGCTGTAATGGTAACCATTGCTTCAAAGCTATTTCTTCTGCTTTATGGTAAGCTGTCATACTTGAGGCTTTTTTAAAGATGGCTAGCAGTGTTTAACTGAGCATGTTCACAAAGTTGTTGTGGTATTTGGGAGACTTGGGTCATTGGCTGTCTTCATTCTTATCATGCATCATGTGGCTTCTTTTTGTCTTCTAATCACCTTCATTTGGTTTGTTACATCTTGTCTTTTTCTGTTGATGGTAGCACCACTGCCTGTTTCATTAGCATATAGTTCTCTCTAACAGTTTTCAGTTAGATACCTATTGCTCCTTCTGTGACTGTATGTTGGGGAGATTTGCAGACTGTTATGGTTCTAGCTTTTGGAAAATAGTTACTTGTCACTTTTTTCTGATACAAGACACCACTTCAAATAATTGGGAGTTCAACGTTTCTGGGGAGGTTTGTTTCTGAAAATCAGAAAACTGTGAAGTAAGCCGATTTAAAGTATCATATGAATATTTCTCAGTCCTGGGTTATTTTCTCATTATGGATTTGCAATCATTATTCCCCTCTCATTTGCAGCAAACTAATGACTTACTCAAGCTCCCTTTATTTTCTTGCCAAATATTGTTGATTTCAGTGGCACATAAAATGATGAAGGGCTGCAGACTAGGCCCCAGTTCTTTAAGAAAAGAACTAATGCAGCCATTTGTAAATTGTTTGCAGTGCTTACTTGTGTATTGCTGCCATGTGACAAGTCTAATGATGAATTTCCAAAAGCAGATTTTTATTTATGAGACAACAAACATTGTATCTTTTGTCATGAAATTAATCTATTTTTTTTTATATTTTAAACTTCAGGCACATGACACAAGCAGACCTCAAGAGCTCCTCATTCTGGCTTCGAGCAAGTTTTGGTGCTACTGTATTTGCAGTTTTGGGCTTTGCTATGTACAAAGCATTATTAAAGCAGCGATGATTTGAAAAGAAGCACATCTCCTGGCCCTACCAAATAAAAATTAAAAAAAACAAAAATAATAAAATCTTTTATGTACATTCTGAATGCTTTAAATTCTGGTAGAAATATTTATATATGCAGAGTTACTTTATTAATATTTGTAATTCATGCATAAAATTATTTTAAATGATAGCTATAACTACAGTATTGCATAATGTGTGGAGAAAGATTTGCGTCATAACAGCCAACTAAAATGGCTTAACTTGTTAAGGCCAAAAGGGAATTTGTTGTAAATAATCTGTATATATTAAGGTAGTAAGACAATGCTTCCCCAAAATTATTAGAAATACTGTTCTTAGGTGTTTCACCATAGTGACACATTAGTGTACTATTGGAATTCATTTTCAATAGAGTAGGTTCAACTCAAGGACCATACGTGCTCAAGGATGGCTTATTTATTTCACATTCAGCTGATGTTCTCTTTTGGGACTACAAGCTATACAAAGGCAGAATTTGTGGTTTTCTTTCTTGTGTTTTTTAACTGAAGAACCAGTTTACCCACTGAACTACATTTCAAGGGAAAAACTGTCACTGGCAGACAGCCTAATGATTTTTGTATGTTACAAGACATGTGACATGTTTAGCTGTTTAAGAGAGTTCTCTTTTAAAAGAAAAAGTAAACTTCAAAAACTGCCAGACTGACTTCCATATGCTGTGTGTAATTGTGTTGCTTCATTTTCCACTATGTTGTGTTTTTATAGCCCTTTCAAATCAGATGGAAAAGAATTTGTATATTATAAATGTTTATAATTCAAAAAGTGTTGCTGTTTAATTCCTCACATCTGTAGATGATTCTTGTAAAAACTGTGTATGGGGTAGAACTAAAATAGTACACAGTGCTGAGTCTACTGTAGTCTATTAGTTGCATGGTTCACAGTGCATTCTATACCTGGTTAGAATTACCTGTAGACAGCACCTTTTTTTAATGATCAAGTAAATCAATATAAATTCCTCATAACAAACCTATTTTTTTTCCATCACCGGCCTTTTCAAGTATTTCAATAAATAACAGTGTACTGTCCTTTGTCTTGATATCTTTATTTTTTTTCTTGCCCTCCTCATTGAAAATACTATGGCAGTGCTTTAAGATCCCATATTATAAACATCTTGGACATGTTGGATCTTTGACTCGTGTCTCCAGTGACTTCTGTGTAATCTCTCCTGATTTTTCAAGGGAAAGCAATTTTCAAAGAACTTGTGGCCAATTCATACTTTCTCCATTACTCGCCATGTTTTAATACATTTTCATCCGGCAGATACAGGCAACCCCTGCTTAGCGCTCTTAATTGGTTCCTG
>NW_017728991.1:7852940-7861409 GCF_001723915.1 Gavialis gangeticus | reverse complement strand
GATGACCCAAGATGGTGACTGCAGGTGTTTTTAATGACCCAAGATGGCGACCACGAGTGTTATAATGAAATTTGCTGAGCGCTAAGTGGAATCTCAGGTATCAATTTAAAAGGAGCATTATAGCGAAACAGCGCTAAGTGAAGCAGTGCTAAGCGGGAGTTGCCTGTACATGAAAATGAGCTTCAAAGAATGTAATTACAGTAAGCATCTATTATTTACCATAACTACACTAAAATCCTCCTGTTTTATAGTTTGACTGCTTTAGCTGAATTCTGCTTTGGGTTGCATAAAAGATTGCATAGTAGAAGGACACAAGTATTTGGGCCTTACATTCATTGTATTTCCTTGCAAACAATTCCACGCTGAAATATAAGGGGAGAATAAATAATTAATTTCTTGGTTTTCAATGTTACCTTTAAATAGTTCTGAGAATATGAAAATGCATCATACAATGGAAGTATGTTGAGATCTGGGGGAGAATTTGAGTGTTTTCTGATGAGTGCAAAACAGTGGGAGGAGGAAAAGGGGGATATTTTTAGGAAGTCTTTGAAAGAATGCTTCTCTGTCCATGAAGCTGACCTCACCAGAGAAATGAGGAGAGAGAAGTAGCAAATGAGGAAGTTCACCTGTTCCACTTGGCATCAGAAGAGTCCTGACCCAGGGAATACTATTACAATGGCTGTAGAAGATGATTTGATTTTTGAAAGCTTCTTGAAGAAAAGAAAAGATAAATTGGTTAGTACTTTTCCTGCAAAGATGTGGGGAGAGGGGGTGGAATAAATTCTTCCTAAATCTGATGGGAAAGGTATTATTAGAAGTCTGGGGGGAAAGCCGTTCTGTTTGGTCTGTAGTCATCCAAAGCAAAAGGAAGTTACATGTACAGTTGAGGCAACTACGTTTTTATGTTTTTAATTCTGTAATTATTCAGTAGGCTAGGAATTTCTTTGAAATGTTGCATTGGCAAAGTCTAATGTAAAGTGATTACATATATTTCTTGCTTTGATAATAGAATATGCATATAAGGCTAAATTACTTAAGACAATTAAAGTAAGTTTATTGTTTTATTTGCATATGTTCAATACGGAAGTAGTTTAAGCAGTAATTAAAACTGCAGAATGTATTTTAGGTAAAAAAAAAAAATTAATCGATATACCCAATTCAGAGAATATCAATATTTTAAAATCCATAAAATGGTTATTGGGGTTCTGTTCTTTCCTGTAATTACAAATGTATTTAAGTGTTTGTAATATTGGGATGTAGGATTGTAATTTTTAAAAAATGCTGTGCTTTACAGTTGTCTAAACAATTATAAAAAGTACAATAATATGCATCAAAATACTATTTCCATAATAGTAACAGACTTTTTCATGCTGTAATGGACTTTTATATTTTTATCAAGGTACTTTTAAAAGAAATTAATTTTTGTATTGATAAAAAAAAAAAAGGCCAAGAACAAAATCTAATGTGTTCACTTCCTTCTTCTCCCTTTTCAGCCGAATTAAATGGGGAGGGGACGGGAGAGATTGTGTAACTTTGACAGCTTCTTTATCTTTTTCTTTTTAAGAAAAGATTGCAGAGGTAACAAAAGCTGGAAAAAGTGAAAAGGAGCTGATCGCTATCGTGGCTTATTCCATTTAATGAAGAATGTGGATCTGTCTGAATACACTTCAGAATAACTATTGATAAACTCTAAAAGGAGGTCTAATTTCAGAGCACTTAAGCTCATGCTTAAATTCTGTAGATGTTGCTCAATGCTCAGTGTTGTCTACTAAATATATTGAAATAATTTAAGTACTTTTTTGAATAGGAATAGATTTCATTCTGCACTTGAATTAAATTAAGCACACGTGTATATGCTGTCTCAGATCCTAATTCTGTATCAGAATTAATTTTTCAATGTCCAGGTTGTTGTTATCTTCTAGGGCAGGATTGCTTTTTCATTCTCATACTTCCACTCCTTCCAAAGGAGGCACAGGCTCTGCAGAAGTCTGTCTAATAGCTACCTAAGGGAATAGGTGGTTTCAATTTGTAGTATCAAAATGCATTTCCTAACACCGATGTTCATTTGTCAGATTTGATTCTTTCATTTCTTGGGCAAGTGGCAGTACAGAGATCACCTGACCTCATTCATCCGTGTTGAGTTTTGTCAGTTACAAACACTAATTTGCAGCTAGCAGGGTCTAATCGTCTTGGCCAAGGTAATGACAGTACTGCCAGTGAGTGTTAGAAATGGCTTTGTGGCAAGAACCTCTGCAGTCTATTCTTGCTTGTCTGTTGTTTCCCTAAGGTTGCAAACAGGTGTTGCATTTGTCCCAGGCGAAACTACTTTATCCTGGGACAAAGTGCAGTCATTAAAAGGTCCATGTCATTTGTCCTGGACCAAACCCTAAAAAGGTTCATGGGATAAGAAATGCTAACAGTTTTACCTGGGACATTGCAAAGTGCATCTGAATAGTTGCCTTGGGATTGCATCATTGAACCAATGGCAGAAAAGCAGTGCATTCAACTGCTCACTAAACCCTGTTTGGGAGAGAAATGTGTGAACATGCCAATCCCAAGACTTTTCTGTTCTAGGGTAAACACAGTTACAATTTGACCTAGGATAAATGCAATGTGTGTTCCTAGGTTGAATGATCTTTCATAACTGCTTAATTCTTATTTTAAATCATCTGCTTTTAATGTCTCCGATATTGAGATGTTATTTTTGTAAGGTATTTGAGACCCTTACTAGAAAGCTGTGCAAATGGAAAGCTTGTTTTTAAACTAAAATGCTGTGCAATGGGGGAAAAAAGGTGAAAAGGAATCAATTGGTAACCCCAAAAGTTTGTAGACCCTAGATTTCCAAGAGAGCTCATCACCCAGCAGTTCCCACTCATCTGGTCATTTCTGGACATGATTTAGAGCAGCAACCTGTAGGCATGAAGATATCCGTCTGTGTCTTTGTGCTAACTTGTGCAACCATCCAGTCTCCTCACAAATAAAAATGGTGATGTTTATTGGCTGCAGCATTTCTGCAAAGCTAGGAGTGTTTCCTGCTGAGGTTTAACCAGAACAACATACAGTATTTCACAGGGTTGTATCTTTGTTGGATAACTTTTGGCAAACTCGTATAGCTTCATTTCCATTTAATTGCCTGGTAAAGCTCTCCTTTGTTTCCTGCCAGCCTGCTGCCATTCAGTTTCAAGGCAAGACCTTGAGCTTTATATGTAAAGAAATGTAGACTGTGATATATAAAGGGGTCTAAGAGTTTAGTACCCAACTTCCATTAAATGTCAGTGGAAATGAATAGTCCTAGGAACCTTTGAAAATCTCATCTCTAAGGCCTTTGGTATTGAAGGCACAGGGTGGAATGGGGAAAGAGAGAGAGAGAGAGAGAGAGGGACTCCATGCATCGGTATGAAAGAACTAGTTTGTGTTTCTACAAATGTCTTTCTCAAGTTATTATACAAACCAGTCCTCTCCCTACCCATTTTACAGGTAGGTTACCTCAGAGCTGTAGAGTTCATGGTCCCATAACAAGTTGGTAGTAGAGCCTGGAATGTGTTGAAGTATTTTATGCCATTAATGTATATAGTCTAACATTTGCCCTGATTTTTACATAGAAATTGACATGGACAAAGTACTGGTTCCGACTCCAAAATACCACCCTCTTCTTCTTCACTGAGAAACATGGAGATGCAGTAGGTTTTATAATTTAATTTTTCCCCTACTGATGTAGTGGACTTTTTCCACCAGTAATTAGTGTAACATTCTTTTCCAGTCATGCCTCCGTGGACAGTACTCCATCCACACAGTAAGTAAAACCAGTGATTGGCCACATACCAAGCTGAGAAGTGTCAGAAGTGCTTCCTGTATTTTTTTTTTTGAGAGAGAGAGAGAGAGAGAGCCTCCCGGGAACCATCTGGCAAAGAATTCCCTATAATTCAAAGCAGTGCTTTCTGCATTTGGTTTCTTGTTCCAAAGCATAAATGAGGGAATGAACCTTGTAGTGAATACTACTCAGATCGTCTAAAGCTGGCCTGACTACAATTGCTGTATGCTTCTTTACAGTAAAGCATCTTGTCCATCTCTGCATTGACCCTGCTGGCCAGTACACACATAGCTTTAGCCACATGTCAAGCCAGGTGCCTTTAGTCCTCTGGCTGGAGGAATGCTTGGTAACATAAGGTTTCAGGATGTCTTTCTGCCTCCTGTTACCAAATACCAGAGCCCATCTTGCACACCCACTAAGTCTGACACCAAGCTTGCAGGATTGGATTTGCACAGAATACTGTAACTTCTACCTCACAGGCATAGCAGACTATAATGAAGACTGATCTTTGCAGGATTCCTAGTCTTAGAGTAACCAAACGGGTCAAGATGTAATGGCCAAATCTGAGCTGTGACTGCAGGCAGTGAAAATATGCCAGTTAATTCTGTCTGAAGGTCTGGCCCAATATACATTCAGACAGCTTCCTCTCCCAGGAATAAGCTCCATTTCTTAAATAAAAGTGGTGCTAAGGGCATTTTTAGAAGGTTTGTGTGTATTGGCAGAAGTTTTTCTTCATGGCAAATGTCTTTGTAGATGAAGGCGGTGTGTGAGACCCAAGCTATGAATGTTGATTACCGCTTTGAAATCATAATGAAAAACAGGAAGAAGAAACTCTTGGTAAGAATATAATATCAGTGCCAACAAATATATAGCATCAGTGATGTACAGTAGGATTGTCCCCACTTAATCAAATCAATTCTTGCTCACATCCAATGTTGAGTCAGAGAAGAATATACACAGTATACCACAGTATAATAGCTGAGGATGGGTAGACCAGTGAGTGAGTAGTGCTGGGCTGTTGTTCATCTTCCTCTGGAGTAGGGTGTGTCTAGTGAGAAGCCGATGAGTTTCCACTGATTGCAAGAGCTAGTGGACTCTGGTAGCACTCAGTCTTTTTTCCATGTCCCCAAGTATTTTTTTAAATACAAGTGTGGTGCTGGTGGTGGTGGAAACCAAAGGCATGACAGCAGTTGATACAGATGCCTCTTTTCCAAAAACGGCCTTTCTATGGGCATGTGTGGTATAAGCTTCCCCACCCTGCCCTGTCAACATGCTTCAACTTCCATGTGGAAGAATATGGTGTCCATTAAGTGATCGCAGTTCAGTTCATAAGTTCATTTGGTCATA
This sequence comes from Gavialis gangeticus, assembly GCF_001723915.1. Lineage (NCBI taxonomy): Eukaryota > Metazoa > Chordata > Crocodylia > Gavialidae > Gavialis > Gavialis gangeticus. The sequence continues at coordinate 7,856,251 of NW_017728991.1, read as the reverse complement.
GGTCTGAATAATTTTGCATGGCATCAAAGTTGATCCTTTCTGAAGTATCTATGCCATTAATCCATTTGGAGTACTGAGTCCTCAGTCCTCTGCTACATTAATCTGTACTGGGACTTACAACTTTTCATTAGTTCTCAAGTCACTTCTTCCTTTTGATGGCTATTTCTAACTATTTGTAATAGGTCCCTGAGTTTTCTTTACTATGTGCATGGCCCATTTTGGAGTCTGGGCTGCTGAAATCATTCCTCCCCAAGCTCTCTCCAGTTTTGTGCACTCTAGCAGTTAACATAAGTCCAAGCCATGTTGCTCTATTGTAATTCTGTCCAATGACACTCAGTAAACAGAGATGCAAGACTGAGTCACACCACAACTGAGAGAACTCAATGGCAGTGGGAATCTTTCCATTGTCTTCAATGGACTTTGAATTGGTTTCATAGTTTTCTGTTCAATTTCTTCTGTCCAGCATGTATCCCTAGCTGTATTGTAAAGACAAAATAAGAAAAAAGAGCAGTAGTCCGTTGGCAAAAAATAATTATAAGAAGCTTGGTGAAATGAATATGCATCAATAAAATATATACGCTCTGTTAACTTTTTGTTCTGGGTAAATGTCCTTAAGTACTGTACTTTTTTGGCCAGTCTGCAGAATCTGCTGACTTACGTGCTACCTGGATTAAAGTCTTGTGGAGATCAATGCATCTTCTGGGGCCTGACAGAGAAGAGACAGCTTGCATGTGGTAAGTTTTGTGCTGCGGACTCACTGAAATGCAGTTGCTTGTGATTGTCTCTTGAGAGAGTGTGGCTCTCAGCCTGCCAAGACCCTGTAGCTTTCAGGCAAGTAGGCCTAGGAAGTATAGGAAAACTTTAGACAGCATAATTTGAGTAGCTTGCTTCCACATCCTCTGATGGAAGTGGAACTTTTTGTTTCAATATGCCAGCTGTTAAGGAGGCAGTGTAACTTGCTTTAATTAAAAGTAGCTTTTTAGATAAGTTGATCCATGACACAGTGAAAAAACATACTCTTGATTTCTTGGTTATTGCTGAAAGCCAGCCTTTGGGGAATCTTGATTTTGGTACTGCTTATAGAAAGTTGTTTTTTCTAGTTGGACAATATTTGTCCTCCCTTTTGTGGTGGGCTGTCTTCTGCCCTCCATAAAATCAAAGGATTTTCTTCTTCATGAAGAGTTGTTGAGATGATGACCCAGGCCAGAACTGCTCATCATCGCATTTTTATACTATTTTTAGCAAACCCATATCACCAAAATGCAAAAGTGTCATCCTTATCTGAAACCTGAAGAGCATGTTACATATAACCTCTGAGAGCCATCCGTTACTGTGTCTTTTGTCCTGTTTGTTCTTTTATTAGGTATGATGTACCTGTTGTGATGGCAAGAACTCAAATTATTACAGATGGTAAAAAAGAAAGTCTATATGACACCATACTGTGTACTGAGGAGAGCTTTGGTGAAACACCCAGAACTAATAAATTTTTAGCATCAGAGGAAACCATGAAAACTAGATATGTGCATACTTCAAGTGAGTTCTTTCATATTTGTAACTGGAATTTCGGATTTAATTTAAAAAAAACAATAGATTTCTTAGAAAGAGAAGAGGTCCTGGTTAGGGTATTCTGGGTTTTATTGCTGATAAATTCCTCTTACCTCTGAGGATTTGGAGACTCGTCAACCTACTGGTTTCAGCTGGGGAATCTTGAGGACTAAGGAGTGCTGTGGCGAACCTGTTGTTTCAGAGGAGCTGTTAGCAGTTTGGTTCGAACACATTAAGTTCAGTGCGTCAGATTCCCGTTTACAATGACTTAGATTTGTCAAGCACCTTTCATCCAGCTATCGCAAAGCAGTTCAGATAGCGACTCATCCTCTTTGTCAGCATTATTCTATCCATTTTGCAGAAAGGGAAGAAGAGGCACTGAGGAGTTCTGACCTCCCCAGAGTCGCAGAGGAGTTACAGCAAATTGAAAATAGAACCCAAGTGTTGTGACTTTTAGACCCTATTGGAACTGTGGCTTTAGAAATATAACCAAATCCAGTGTCACTTCATTAACAAAGGCTGCTTGATATTTATCTTTTGTTTCTCTTTTCTCTTGAAGATTATAATGAAGGGAGCTCACCTCATTACAAAGCTCCAAAAATGGAGTCTTTGGAGGACAGCCCTGACAATGAAACCAGTGAGTACAGAATATGACGTTTACTCTGTCACTGTGGGGTGAGATCTTGATATATCTTTAACTCTGAAAGAACAGAATCATGGATAGCCCCATGTTTGGATCTGAACATAGAGTTTCCTAAAGTTCAGGAGCATGTTTAGGTATAAGCTTTGAGTTCAGGATAGTCTCTACATCACAAGACTCTACAGGGCTTTCATCCCATAAGCTATCATTTAGAACATGACCACATGGATAAATGCTTGGGATACTCTTGCTGCCACAAGTGACTGTTAACACTTAAGGCTTCAATTACACTGTGCTTTTACTAACTCTGTAGGAATCAGTAGAAGGGGTGATGGCACTGCTGCTAGCAGTTTATTTTTCACTTGCTTTACAGATCACAACTCTAATAAAGATGAAACTTCTGTTATTTATGACATTCCATGTTCCACGAGGAAGGAAATCAAAGCTAGTAATGATATAGGTGAGTAAACAAGTTGTGGCTCAGACAGCTGAAGAAGAATATCATGTGGGTGGCTTTATTTTAACAAGAATCATGTTCACAGCTATCTGAGGGTTTTTTAAGAGGACTCTACAGTTTGGTAGCCATCAGCTTTGCCACAGAAATCACCCCTGCTATGGAATTATATTCCAGAATATGTTTCCTTTTAAAGGAGAATTTGTGTGTCTAATCCTTATGACTGTGAAAACCCTGTGAGTTTCCTGAATCTGCAGCCAGCCAGCATCCACTGTTGAGAAGTGTGAAAATGACCTTTTTGCCTCAGTATTTACTCTGAGACCCAGTGATGAAAATTTGATTGTCCCTATTATTTTCTATTTCCTCACTGACCATTTGAACATGACCATTTGAACACAACCATTTTTGCCAATAGAGGTGTCCCACAACCCCACAGTGCCACTCTCGGGCTTATCGATGCTGAAGTCTGCATCGTGCCTTGCCTCACTCAGAAAGCCTGCAGGTTCCTCCCTGCAACTTGCACAAAAACTATGCACTGTCAGTGCAGAAGCTCTAATGTACCCAAACCAGAAAATGTCATGGCAGCCTGGATTAAAATGAGCAGAAACATCATGTACTGGGGACTTCTGGGAGTATGTGTTGTCCTACTAAATTTGGTTAACTGCCCCCCCC
>NW_017728991.1:7852027-7852597 GCF_001723915.1 Gavialis gangeticus | reverse complement strand
CCCCCCCCCCCAAAAAAAACCCAAAAAAAACAAAAAAAAAACTCTCCACTTTTTATGCTTGTTTGAAACTGCTACAGAATGTCTTGCCTTCTGCTTTTGGAGGTTGCAAACACGGATTCATGCAATCAAGGCAAGACCCTTTTTTGTAGTAGCCCCTGCCTATAGGAGAATAGTGTGCGTTGCACTTCTTTGCTCAAGAATACCTTTGGCTGGTAAAGCATCAGCACTGATGCTGGCTAGAGGACAGTAATTTCTCCCATGCTGGATGGAAGAAAGAATGGTTAAGGTAGTTTTAAGAGCAACAAAGAGCTATATGTATATCAAACCAGCCCTTCGGTACATCTCAGAAGTCCTTTTTAGTTTAAACAGGAAGTGGTCTTGTCTTGTATTTCTCATCTCCCGTGTATGTTGCATGCTTGGCTGTTAGGGCACTGCAAGACACTATCCATGTAGAACTCTGGCTACATGCTCCTGATCTTGCAGTTACCATTGGAGAGAGGGCTTGGATAGCTGCATGTACTGAACCTTCCCCTGATTGGGTCATGTCACTTTTTGTCATTAGGGAAAATC
>NW_017728991.1:7833954-7847027 GCF_001723915.1 Gavialis gangeticus | reverse complement strand
CGTGTATGTTGCATGCTTGGCTGTTAGGGCACTGCAAGACACTATCCATGTAGAACTCTGGCTACATGCTCCTGATCTTGCAGTTACCATTGGAGAGAGGGCTTGGATAGCTGCATGTACTGAACCTTCCCCTGATTGGGTCATGTCACTTTTTGTCACAAGGGAAAATCAGCGGAGATGCTAAAGAGGAGCCTGGAACAGTTGTTTGGGCTTTCTCCTGATGCGCTGTATGAACAGAGTGATCCATAGCTTGGTGCCAGCAATATCACCTCAGAGAGGAAGAATTGGTGCCCTAAAGTCTTCGGAAGAAACTGTTGGCTGCTGGGAAAGAAAAACCTGTTAATCTTAAATGAGCTTCTGTCCCTTCATCCATCCTTGGTAATGTTCTGTTCCAGAAGTCCTTTTTTGGCAAAGCTGGCCAAGTAGTTGCTTTTGCTTTCCACAAGAAGTTTTCAGTCTTGGATTGCGGTTGCTCTTAAGGTGTTTGCTCCCTGTTTGGGTGAATATTTTGGTATTAATTGAATGTGCCTTGTCAAAAAATCTGTATAAGCATTAAAAGATAACGTGTTTCCATGGTAACAACTGAATATAGCTTCTTGAAATACCTGACCTGCTATTCCTGGCACCTGAGCTCCTGCAGAAAGAAACAAGCTGCCAGTTATAACTCATTGCTACTTGTGAGGAATGTTACATTGAGGGGCAGAAGACACTGAAAGCATCCAGGTAATTGCAATTATGAACCTCACTCACATGGATAGAGAGTGACAGTGGCAGTCTTCAAATCTGGTAGGATGCTTTCTTAAAGTACAGCTGAGCATTGATATAGCAAAGGAGATATACAGACAGAGCACCATTGACCAGATTGTCAGCTGGTGTAGACAGACTAGCCTTCATTGACTTCCATTCGGTCAGTGGAACTAGGCCAGTTGATGCCAGCAGTGGCTCTCATCTCTTCCAGCACCAGACAATCCAGACAAGCGCATGTAATAATAATGGAGTGTGAAAGGCTTTTAACCTGTGAAGACCTGAACTGCCAGCTCTCTGTTACTGTGTTGTTAATATCTTTGTGACATCCTCAACATGGCTTCCTGTACTCTGGTCCTGTCAGGTAATTCAAGACCAATTAGCTGAAAATCTCAGCTGTACACAGAATGCTTATTTTAATGCAACTCATGTTAGTTGTTAGTGCCCACCTGAGTGACAAGCCTTACTGAAAAAGGACAGATACTGAAGGGGGAAGGAGTGCAGTGTCTTCTTGTTTTTCCTTTTGTGGCTTCTTGCTGATAAAGTTCCTGATGTTGCAGTATCTCTGCATTAATATGCCCTGTGCCTTCTGCTTGCATTTATGACCTTTCTTGTTCTGCTCTCAGACAACATAGTGAAGTTGATTCTCCCCTTAGGGCTGATGTGTTATATCCTCTTCTTCAGGATACAAGTAAGTACAGGCTTGCATATTATTCCTATGTAGAGATAGAATCACTTTGGTGCAGCTTCTGACTTGAGAGAGTGCATCATTATGTTGTTGCTAGGACAAATGGAACTAGGTTCAGATGCCTGGTCGCAAGGCTTCATGGACCATTTGAGGCTGGACTCCTATGAAAATACTTGGCCACTTCTTGGTGTTCTGGGCCAGTGCAGTGAGGCACAGGTCCTTCGTCAGGGGTAATGATAACACCACAAGCTTGGCCTTAGGACCTGAAATGTGCAGGCTCACTTTGTTGTTGAAGAAGGGCCAGCTTTGGTCTAAGGAACTGTTGCCATTTGGATACTACTTTTACAGGTAGAGGGAAAACTGACCCACACAATACACACAGCCTGTGTACTCCCAGTTCAGATTTCCTCCTCCCACCACTACGATCTCTCCACAGTGCTTCTCCCCTGGCATAGGGTGGGGGAGGAGGTAAGTCTCCAGGTCCCATTTGATCTTTGCTTTGACCTCCTGGACTGTGAAGCAAGCTGCTAAAGTGATGTGGGCATTGGAGCCAAGTGAGAACAGGAATGCATCTTGCCTCAGCCAGCAAACAGCACCCAGGTTAGTTTACAGGCTTTGACAATATCTAGCTGGAAGAGTTGTTCTGAAATAAGAACATGTGAAAGCTGCCCTTTCCTCTGCTTGGTGGAATTTAAGGTAGGGGCTTCATCAAAGGGCAATAACTTGTAACAGGTATTATGTACTATTGCATTTACAGGCCCTCCTAATGTACTTGGCAGCCCAGAAATGTGTCTGTGTTAGTCCAATGAGAGGGTATTTTCCTTTAATGTCAAGCTTGTTGTGGGTGTCATGGGTCAGATTCTGATCTTAGCTATGTTCGTGTAAATCTGGCATAATCCAGTAACTGAGACTTATCTTTTTATCTTCCCCATAGTAGAAATCTGAAACTGCCTGGCTGTTTCAAGGTAACCAGGTTGGAGCCGTATTGGTCTACAGGAAAAAGCGATCAGAGCTCGTGGAAGAAGTGATGCCTTTTATTAGACCAACAACATTTTTGCAAAAAAATTAAAGAATTTTTTTTGCAAAAATCTTGCTGGTCTAATAAAAGGTATCACCTCTCCCACGAGCCCCAATGGCTGTTTCAAAGCTTATATGCTTAAGGAATGGCAGTTTGTGCCACTAGAGGGCAGCATAGCTTCAAGACCTCAGTTTCCCTAAATTTACTTTCCAGTCCAACCTTGGCAGAGCAGCACATGACCTGGTGTACCGCAGTGTTTCCAGAGACTGATTTTAATGGTGCATTCTTATGCAGAGTGCGGGTGCTTGAGGTAGGTTTTTTTTCCCCTCAGCTTTCTATTTGAGCAGCTGGCTTTATTTCAAGGAGACCAGGTGAACCTTGTAGAACAGAAGAACGAAATCAGGGCAAAGCAGACTCATCAGTTTCAATGAACTGTATCAAACTGCTTACCGGAGACATACACTGCCTCATCTTAAGAAAATACCTTAACCCGCAGTGTGATGCACTAATCGGTGCATGTCGACATTCAGTAATTGCCCTTGAGAGTGGAGAGGGTTTGAGCTAAAGGGAGCTGTGCAGGGATTTCCCTGTCTTTTACTCCTTGGCATTGGGATGTTGCTAAGCCAGCCCTGGCAGGAACACCCCTTATACCTGGCTTTCCAAGATGCTTCTGCTGAGCCAGCTTAGTTTGTTTTTTAAATGCAGGTCTATTGTAGCACATTTGTACGCATCTAGGTGCAGCTCTCGATGCTTGCATGTACATGCACGTGCATACACCAGGACTGGCAGTTTGCATGTGTTTTGCTTAAAGACCCGGCTCCTTGGATCCTGTAAAAAAGCCCTTATTAAAAATATAGCTTTAAACTTTCATGGTTCCAAGGAAATCTTGGTAACAGAACTCAAGGCTCAAAACCCAAATGGTGTTTTTAAGCATTTCTTAAATTCTCATTGTTTTTAAGACAGCCTTATGTTTCACATGTGCCTGGTTTTGGCAGTACTCGCAACCACATGGAGCTTGTCCTAGCTGCTCTCTGTGCACATGACTCAGCTCTTGCATAGAGATGTTAATAGACACTTATCCAGGCACCTAGAACAGGCATCAGGGAAATTCCAGGTACTGCAAACCCAGGGAAGAGTTAGTACATTTGAAGTGAGATTTCTCCCTTCTCTTCTCCTCCTCTACTGGGAAGAAAATGTTGTTCTAGTGGAGCATCTGGCAACTTTGCCATATTCATCAGAGATCCTGCCAGTTCTCTGATTTACAGCCCATTCTGCTCTTTTGCAAATTGCTGCAGATGGGAGGAAGTGTTGTAAAACCCTGCTGAAGCATTACTGTTTCTCAGCATCCATGCAAATCACGCCAATCAGTGGTTTAGCAGTACAAAGCAATGTTATGCATTTAATTTTCTTCCGCCTGTAGTGCTGCAGTCTGGAGTCGTGCGCCAGCGTTTTGTTCCAGCTCTTTGCTATCAGTGTTTCAATTAATGGTAGTGCTCAAAGAAGGAAACATAAAAATGAATTTTGAATCTGAATGAAACTTCCAGAGCAGGAAGGGAGGCTGAGGAGATTCTTTTCAAAAACGAGATGCCCTTCACAGTGGGAAGGGAGGTTGGCAACTTATCTTTTCACTGGACCTGGATTGCTCTCTTAGGATTAACAATAGGCACAGCCGCTGGAGCTGTGAAAAGATCATGAGCTGGGAACAGAGCTACAGCCAGACTCCTGCTTCCCAGACTGCGTGGACCTTTGCCCTCTCACCAATTAGGCACAATCCACTTAGTCAGGCAAGAAAGAACAGAGTGGCAGAAAAAAGAAAGAGCTGGAAAATATTCATGCTAAGGAAAGGATCTTCTCTCTTCCTTGCCCCCTCCCCACCTCACAGCCCTTTTAAACATCTGGAGTTTTTGACATTTCAGATTTCCCATTTTTCATCAGTTTTTGTTTTAGATTCAGTCTTTGGCAAGAGTGCTGCTGTGACCACAAGAGGTACTGCTGAGAGGATCCTGTGGAAGTTTTCACGGGAGCTGTGTGTTTGGATCAGTGAAGGAATTCAGGCCTTGAGAGGGCAAGAAATGCTCCAGCATGTTTTTAGACCTAAATGTGTTGATTTAAGTATTGCTCCTGGAGCTCCTTGGAATATAATCTTTTAAAGGAAATGTTTGCTGCCTTGTCACTTCTTTTCTGCCACTTCTTATGATATCAGCTGCTGACACAGCTTGATTTAAGTTTCATGTTTCATTGACATCATGTCTTCCAACTGACAAACATTTTCCCTGATAGCTGATTGCCATAAAGCAAAACTAGGGAAATCTTGCATCTGCTTTGGAAGAAAGAAACTATATTATTGAGATGCCATTGCAGTAAAAAGTCCTTCCAGAATAAGTAAAGCAATGTTTAATCTAAGGCATCTTCTGACAGAGAGAAGAACTGAGCAATATTCCCAGCCAGTAAATCCCAGTTTAGTCATTGTTCACATGTTTTAACTAACAGAAAGTTCAGCTTCACTCAGGCCCATGAAGCAAGGTCAGCTCCATCCCTTTGCATTTACCTTTCAGGCTTAATTGCCTAATGTTCTGTCTTCTGTATATAAGACTTGCTAATGTTAAATTCGGCATGAGTCATGTAAAAACAGACCATCTAGGAAGAAGTTTCTAAGACTTGCCAGCATGAACAGGATTCTCAGCAGATGGTATTGAAAGAGTATCAGGAAAAACCCAGCTAGAAACAGTCACAGGGAAGTGAGGGGTAGCAGACAGTTGGGTGCCCTCTGTGTTTGTGTCAAATCCACATCCACTGGTGGGCTACCTTGCTTTGTGGAAATTCCCATAGGACCCAAATGGACCAGAGAGGTGTTAGTCTGGTTTCCATTTAGATTCCCCTCCCACCCCCATAAAAACACCTGATTCAGACATTCTGATTCACTTCTTTGGTCCTAAGCATATTCTGAAGTTTGATGGAGAAAGGGAGCTTCTCAGTACTGAACAGACAGATTTATAGTCAGTTAAATGTCTGGGAGGGTGGGATTTCCTGCTCCCCCTTCCCCCACCTCCCCATCACCCAATCTGTGATAAGTTGTTGTGTGTGTTCTGCTTTATCCCACGTTATGTGGAAGTTAATTTGTAGTAATTAAGTAATTGTTTGATCAGGGTAAAATGCCTCGAGTTACTGCAGGGTAGAGCAGATGCACGATGAGTCCCCATCCACTTTAACTTGGCATTATCTGTTCCCCCTTCAGTTTCTGACACCAGGTCATTAAATCAATCCTTTGCTCATGGCAGTAATGGTCATCAGCTGCCAATGTCTGATAGGTGTTGGTGGTCTCTGGGATCTGGGTAGTGTTCCTAGAGGACAGGTGTCCATATTCAGTTGTCATGAACTGACCTTTGAGGCCAGGGGAGCAATGATTGAATTGGCTTGGAGAAGAGAAAGATACTTTCCCCCTGAAGGGACCTCCCATGTCCTTCTCACGCAGGGTTAGTGCTTCTGTTCAGACCTCTGGGTCCTGTACCGTTTAAGAAGTCAGACTCTCTGCCAGAAGCCCAGCTGTTAGCTAATTACCAAAAAAGAAAATATGAAATGTGCTGGTTGTTGCTACAGGCTGTCTGGTTTCTGTGCCTCTCCTAGCTACCTGACACCTTGCTCAGGGCTTATTTTCCAGGTCATCAGTGCCCGGGAGTCTCCTGCATTCTGAGTAATATTAGTGCTGTTTCTGTCAGTAGATATTTCCCTACCATCCATTTTTCCTGTCTCTTGCAGGCTGAAATGCATCTAATCTTTTATTAATGTTTGTAGAGTTCTTGCCTGTCCTTTTTAGAAGCCAGTAAAGGCAGGAGCCTTGAATCTGAGCCCTGGGCAGTAGTTGCCCATGGAGCCCCCAGACTTCAGACCCAGCTGCTGAGTAGGCTGCTACCCTCAGTGCCTCCTTGTAATGGGGAAGTCAAAGCAAAGCTACTTTTGACCAACCTGGTTTTAATGATGGCCCTGTAACGGTCCAATAATTCTTCCACCTGCCGTGTGGGCCACGTGTTTGCTGGATATATGCTATAGCCCTTACCTCTGTTTTCTGTCACCTGGTGCTACCCAGTGCCAGAATTCTAGTAGCTCAGGGTGACAGCAAAGCTGATGGTTTTCAAGTGTGTACTGCAAAGAAGCTGCCACTTCACTGACCCACAGGCACAGTATTAAGGCTATGTGGAGTTAATGATAAAATGCATGGGCACTGACGGCCACATTATGGGCAGTTACAGCAAATGACTATCACAGCCCTTGGCACTGTGCATCTCTTGGTGTGCATGTGCTTTACAAAATAGTGACCCCTCCAGTCTTCAGCTCGGGAAGTTGAAGCACAGAGAGGCTGAGTGACTTCCTCAGCCAGGGTCATGTAGCATGTCAGCAGAATACAAGTCTCTTGATTCTTGACCCTGGGTTTAGGATCTGGGCAGGAAGGAGGTGGCCAGGCATCCTAAGCAGAACATGCCCTAGCATTTCTCATGCGTGTGTTTCAGTGCTCCCCAATATCTGTCTGTGCCTCTGCCCTCCACCGGATGGGCTGTCAGCTCTGCTGGTGTCAGTGCTGCCCCTGAGTAGCTGCAGCCTCCAGAGTCAGTGGGTAAATTTTTCAGAAATCCTCTGAGTGACTTGGACACCCAAGTCCTGTTTTTCACAAGTGACTTGGGCATCTAGGATCATAAGCCACATAAAATCAGTGGAACTGCAGCTCCTCCAGTGCTTTAGAAATGTCACCTTAGAAGCCTCAGTGCAGCTCCCCAACCCTGAATGTTTCATAGATTATTGCTAAGACTTTATTAATTTTTCTATGAATATTATTTTAAAAGGAAGAATCACTGCACTTGGTTGTTTGCTTTCCTTTTTAATTCTGTAATTCAACTTTTCTTTGTTAGGTTTTTGTGTAAAGATAAAATAGACAAAGGCATATTCAGTGTAACAGTGTCTCAAATGCTTATTGATAACATTACAATGGGCTTAGCAGCAAAATACATACAAATATTAGAATGAACTTAGTAAAATCTATTTTCTTAATGCTACTGCAGCTGGCTTACCATTTCAACTTTAAAAAATGACCGACTCTCCTCAGGAAGAAGAATGGTCTTTGGAGCCTATAGTTCTATCTTGTTCTGAAAAAAGCTTGTGCCTGGAGTGGAAAAAAATCTTTTAAGGGGGTTGTCAGAATTGTTACTTGTGCCATTTAAAATGAGATCTGAGCTGCAGAGAAGGAAAGCGTTTTCAGAACCGGGTGAACAGCAACAGGATTTGAAGCTCAAATGTTCTCTTGACTCTTTATCTGTAGGAAGGGGTGGGATTGCAAGGCCAGGCATGAAAGCAGCTCCCACTATCATTCTTCCACACTTCTCAGCTCCTTCATTTTGGAATGTATAATGAGCTGTGGAAATACTTTTGGGGGAAAAGAATTGCTTAACACCTGCCTAGGGCACTGAACGTGAAAAGAACCGTTTGTTTTTGTCCAAATTAACAAAGAAGAATTCCATCCCGTCAGGGGAATAAGCAGAGGTTGGTTTTCTAGCTGAAGAAAATTGGTCTCCTTGTGTCAAACCCAGCACTCCTTCCTGGTTTGGGGAAAGCAAGTTTGGTGCTGAAAGCTGGAGTGCAGTCAGCTCCGCAGTCCTGGGGAGCCATGAGGTGCTGTTAATCATTTGTAAAGTGCTCTGGGCTCCTTGCGGGCAAAGAGAGGGTGAAGGATTGTACTCGCTGAGCACGTGAAGGAGCAAAGTTCTTAAAGTGGCCGTACTACTAGGTAGGCGTCTCAGCCAGGTAGTTGTAGGTGGGCTGGCCCAAATCAAGGTCTGTGTACTATCGTTGGGAAACTGGGAGCATGTGTTTTTTCTCCCCTGGCAGATCCTGCCACTGGTTCCGGTCAAATATCTCGCTGTGGTTACTGTGATCAGACTACCCTACCCCTGTAGCCGTTCTGACTTGTGAGTTTCCAATGCCAGGCCTTGGTACAAATGGACAGAGATCTCAGTTCAACTTTTGGAAGGTATCCTGGCCCTCTTAGCGTTGACCTTCCTGATAGCCTGTCAGTTCAGAATTAATTGCAAAGCATGACTTGGTTTTATGTTAGCAATTAACCTTCACATACTAATTGGCCTCTATTTCAAACAGGTCTGTTATTTTTGATGCTCAGCAGCAACCTGTGCTGTGAATCCTATCGGGCCACCAAGGCCAGGCTAGAGAGTAGGGGGTCAGGAGACCTCTGCTGAACATCCAGGCCAGTGGTTTTCAGCCTGTTTTGTACCAGGACCCACTTGTAAACACAAATGGCCAGCCCTGACCCAGTACACCTACCCCCAACCCCCCAGTGTATGGGGCAGGGGGTGGGTGAAACTGCGAGCCTGCAGGGAAAAAGGCATGCTTTCCCACATTTTTCTCCTTTTAAAGGAGAATCCACTTTTAAAGTTCATTTGCAACCCTTTCATATATTCTTGTGACCCACAGGTTGACAAACACTGATCTAGACCATCTGAATGGCTGGGGACTGATTTGATGAAGCCCACAGAACAGCAGTCTAGAAAGGGTTAATGGAGGGGCCAATTATCTGCCCAGCTGTGACCAAGAAGCCAATTAGAAAGAGCTGCTATAAGGGGGCAGCAGGTTCAGAGGACAGAAATTGCCTTGGAGATGCTGGGGGTGGAGTACTGTGTTGATAAGCTGGGTAGGTAGGAGGCAGCCCAAGGAAGTGGTGAGGGATCAGAAGGAATAGGCTCACTGTGCCACCTTCCCTGCAGGAGGAGACAGCCCTGGAACTGAAAGGAAGAACTGGTGGGTCTGGGGAGAGGCCCAGGGCTGATCCCTTGGGTGGGAGTTTGACCTTTGGGACTCCTGAGAAGTGAGACCTAAAGGGCAGAAACAAACCCAGGCTACACAAGGGCTTGGATACCAAGCCTAGCCACAGGTGGGTGCCCCAAACAGTGACAGGCAGGGACACTGCACCGTCTTCTGGGCAAAATGTAAAAGCAAAGTCCTAACTATCGTGGGTCATTAGAGATCCCCAGGCAATTTCCAGGAGAACAAGAGGGGTCAGACCCGCTGCCCTAACCCAGTTCCAGCTGGGAGTTTGTTAGATGCAGTCCTTCACTCCCTGCCCTAAATTATTGGGGTTCATTCTAGAAGTAGCCACATTTTAGTGGTGGGTCACTGCACACCTAGTGTGGCCTTGTAGTCAAGACTGAAGCATGTCTCCATGTTGCTCCTGCTGCCACGTGCCCGAGGGCAAGTGAAACTCGGGGGCATCCAGACCCCAAGCCTCGGGGCTTGGGCCTGCATGTAGGATGCCTGACAAAAGATTTGGAAGTATTTGAAGCCCCAGGCTGAAAAGTTTGGGGTGGAGGATACTTGCTGGTAGTAGGGCCACATATGATTCTTGAATGACTCATAGGATTTGGAGCTGATCTGACTGATTTGACCTGGGACACACAAAATTTTCCTTAATAAAAAAAAAAAGGTGGGGGGTCTCCATTTTTGGCTCTGATTGCAGGATCAGAGCTGAGGTTTGTGAAAACCCTTTGCAATCCTGTTTGCTGAAGGAGAATCCTGTGGACAAACTGTTTGATTTTTTGCAGAAGGCTTGGTGAACTCATGGCAGATGCTGGGTCTTTCCCCACTACCAAACCTTTTCCTCGCATAGTCATCAACTGGCCTTTTCAGATGCTTCTTCTGTAGTAGGGTAGGACTGAAATCTATATTTTGCTTGCAATACCAAGGCCTAATAGATGCTGCAATACAAAGAGCTGCGTGCAAAGGCAGATTGTGATTTATATTCCCAAGGCTTCCTCCAAGTCAGGGGTGTTCAGCATGTGGCCTGCAGGCTGAATCTGGCTAATGGAGCTGCTGTACCCAGGCTCCTGAGTCACTGGAAGTTGGGGGTCTTGGCCAGGTGGAAGTGGCCTGCCACTGAACCCACAGCCCCCTGGTCCTGATGGACACAATGATCGGTAGCAGGAGGGCATTCTGCAGCTGCTTCACCTATCGCCACTGCCATGGCCCTACCTCGACAGCCACAGGCTCCATGCTGGAGCCACTGCCACATGCTCTGTGCCAGAGTTAGAGCTACCACTGCGGCGTGGGACATGCAGTAGGGCTGCGTGAAGCTTCGGTAGCCGATTCGATCCTGCACCCCCTGCCTCGGCAGGGCAAGCGGCAGCAGGGCATAGCTGCTTTGCACAGGCCTAACATGCAGTGGGAGCTCTAGCTCCAGCATGCGGCATGCAGCAGGAGCCAAAGCTGTGCTGCATGTCCTGTGCCACAGTCAGAGCTAAAGCTGCCATTGCTGCGTGCCCTGAGTCAGAGCCAGAGTTGCTGCTGCCAGTGCATGCCTCAGGCTGGATCCACCCCAGAAGGATCCCCACAGTCCAGATCTGGCCTGGCCCACAAGGTGAGTTTGACACCCCTAGCTCTGTGTTCCTCAGAAGCCCTTGCACAGTCCGTCTCCACCACCACAATCTACAGCTCCACCTTCTGTGTAGCAATTACTGTTTTACAAGCCAGGGTTTCTAGGATGTGCAATGGGAGAAGCAGTAGTCTAAATTAAGAGGCTCTCTAAAGCTTGGAAGATAGTAATTTGCCTGTAACAAAACTGCTAATTAGAATCTTGTTAATTTCCTTTCTATGACAGTAATAGCACAGCACTAACTCAAACACACACTCCCTGGAGATCCTTCTGTTGAAAGGAAGACCTAGACTTTCTGCTGTTGAAGATGATCCTCAGAGGAGGGACAGGTTCCAACTCTGCAGGATTAATTTTTCTAATGTGTGTGACAGGCTCCTTGAGTTTACCTGGAGTGGGGGGCTTGTGTTCACATGACACCTGCTTTGGAGGTCTAAAACCTCTAAATGATCAAACTTTGCTGCAGAAAACTAAGGTGCAGTTCTCAACATCCAACCCATTCACTTGCTTCTTGAAACCAAAAAAACCCCCAACAAATAAAGGCTCTTTTTCCTAGGTTGGTTCCCTCCACCCCTTTGATATGACTTTTGTTCTCTTGTTTAAGTTTTTCTGTCTACTTGTAATTTGGTTGAGGTTTGGGTTGAGGTTTGGGTGTTTTCTAATTAATGATAAACTTTTCATGCAAGGGGCAGAGCATTAGATATAAAATTACCATTTACTGGTTCGGAAAGGTGCCAGATTGACAGCCTGTCCTCAGTGATAGAAAAGTCCAAAACAAGATCCCCTCTAGTTACCTGTCTTGATCCTAACCTGAAAGCATTGGCTTTACACCTGAAAAAATGTATTTATGTATTCTTGTGTCCGGCTCAGATCTTCAGCCTCTTCTGCTAGACTGGCAAAGATGCATTGGTTTGTGACTCCTGATCTAGCTATATGCCTACACCATGATTTTATTCCCTAGAAAACCATTGAGGAGCCCCCTTTAGAGACTGGTTTGTCTGGATAGGAACCTGTGATCAGGTGGTGAGAGAGCTTATTTTCAGGCCCTGAGTGCCAGTTGCTTCCCTTGCATCTGTTTTAGTTCAAACTTTAACACTGGAGAGAAAATTCCCCGCTGGTTTTTTTTGAGTGAGATTTTAGCATGTAGCGCTCAGTCCACTACTATCCACCTTTCTATACGGCAGTGGTTCCCAAACTGGCAGACTGCGCACCACCAATTTGCTGAAGTCAAGGACAGCTTCTCCCTGGCTCTGCTTTGTTCTCCTCCTCATGCTGAAGCGCTGTGCGCGACACATCCTTAAGGTTGAACTCTAAATTTAAAACTATACAACCTTAAGGTTGAACTTAAACATTTCCTTAACTTAAACATGATGAATTTTGTCATAAAAAGTAACTACAGACAGTCCTCAGACTTACGCCACAACGGGTTCCTGAAGACCCCCATCTTGAGCTGAACCGTTGTCGCTTGGAGCCGATTTTTCCCACAGGCAGCAGTGTTACGAATGGGGGATCGGTTCCTGAGCCAAGGCCAGACACTCTGTTTTCACCAAAAATAGCCCAGTATTTTGTACTCAATCCATGACAGATGAGTAATATTGCTACATGAATGTCTTTCTATTGTAAATAGCAATCCTATTGATTTGGAAGGACTTCTCTGAGGTGACTTTGTGGGCCGTTTCGAAGAGCTCTTGGCTGGCGCCTTCTCAGGCGTCCTGGCTGCGGGTTTTTCTGGGGTCTCCTCGGCTTTCTTAAAGAAAGCAGCCAAGGAAGTTTGGACAGACGGGGAGACGGCGGCGCGGCGGGCTTGGTGGTTGGTGTGGCGTGACCTCAGACCAAGCGCTATGAAGTTAGAACGGACGCCCGAGCGTTGGAACTGTGGGTGTCCGCTTATAACCGTTGCGAGCGCGAACGGGGGCAGCCTGCGTAAGACCTCTGTCAGGGGACCCAGAGCAGGGCCGGGAGGAGGGATGGGCGACCCCTGTCTGTTCCCGAGCAGCAGCTCGCTTCCTTCCTCCAAGCGTTCAGTGGCCGGGGCTGGAAGCACCGAGTCCTCCCCCACCCACGCTCCGCGGTGCCCGGCCGCGCGGACACGTGCCGCGTTTGCCGCGCTCCCCCCCACCCCGCGCGCTGCAGCGCCGCCCCGAAAGTTGAGGGGTTTGTGGTTTTTTGGGTTTTTTTTTTTCTGGCAAGTCGCCCCCGCC
>NW_017728991.1:7820281-7833812 GCF_001723915.1 Gavialis gangeticus | reverse complement strand
CGCAGCATGGGGGACCCGCCGGCGGCGGCGGCGGCGGCCGCGAGCGCGCGAGCCGAGGACATCGAGGTGCTGGAGCCCGCCGACGCGCTGCCCATGGCCGCGGAGGACGTGAGTGCCCGGTGGAGGGACCTGGGCTGGGGGGAGAGGAGCCGCGTTCTTCCCAGGGATGCTGAAGCGCCGTCGCGGGTCGGGAGCTGTCCCTGGGGGCCCCCAAATTCTCCCCGTCGCCCCCTCCTCTTGGTAGCCGCCCGCCCCCGGGGCCAGGATGGCAACCGGGCTGCGTCTCTGGTTGACGGCTCCTTCCCCGCGACGTCTCCCCTGCCCCTAAGGCTGCTGCGGGTCCCAGCGCCGGGGGTCCCGGCTGGATGCGACGCCACTAGGGACAGAGCAGGTGCTGGGTCAGGCCCAAGCGCAGGGAGTTCTCGAAGGTCTCTTTCTGCACTTCCTTCTAGGTTTATAACACTGTATAATCCTGCACTTTATAATCCTTCTAGGTTTCTGCACTTTATAATCCTGTTCTTTCTGAACCAGATGTGTCCAACTGCTCAAATTACGCCCCCCCCTCTCCCCCCCAATGATAACGGTGCCCTTAGCAAGCAGAATCTTCCTCTCTTTTGGAAAATACCTGGCCTTGAATTACTGACTGCTGACGAGGACTTTCCCCATAGAAAATGCTTCACAGGCAGCGTGGAGATGACCCTGCATTCTTTGTGAGCCTAAGGAGTGTTGTATGTTCATTAATTCACTGGGAGTTGTGGGTGTGCAAGGAAAACAGGATCTTCCTGCCCCTTCTACCCTTGCAATGCCCCTTAGCTGAGGGAAGCAAAGGCTCTTTTCCTGTTCAACTGATAGAGGAGACTGAAGCAGGCAGATGGCAGAGGGCACCGGAAAATTATTCTTCCAAGGCACATGGGCCATCAATAAGAATGAAAGTAAAATTTGTGAAGTCAGGACAAAATAACCTGAGCGCCCTCTGATGTCAGAGGGGACGCACAAAAATCCTAAAGGCTTTCTCTTCTGAAAACATTGGCAGGTTGGTTTTGCAGTCGGATCCTTTCCCAAAGGGCAGGAAGCAAAGCAGAAGTATTTGGAAGAGCTGTGTTCCCAGGTCTGAGCAATACACTTTAGGAATCCAGCTGGAAACATTAAGATCATTTCATCTGACCTGTGATACAACACAGACTATACGGCTGAGTGAAGCCTGTTTGAAGAATATAGAGAGAGGAGAAACCCCATATGGATGATTCTTCCATGTAATATTAAATCCCTGAGCCCCCAGCACTTATTTGTCTTTGATTGTGTTTTCTGGTCCCTCTGGTTAGTGCAGTACTTGCATAGCTGGATTTCAAGAAAGAGTTTGTGTTTCCTTTCCCCAGTGGAAGAGATGCCTCTGAGCTGCTGTCGTCTATAGTAGAGTCAAGTCATTAGCAGTTTGCTCCAGCAAGGAGCTCAGCAGCTTCACCTTGAGTTCAAGTCAGTAGAGGCTGAAGGTGCTGAGCAGGGAGAAAAAGGATGGAGTCTAGGTTAATGCACACGACAGTACCTAGATAACGGGTCTCATCCTGCCGTTGTACATGACCTTGGGCGTAAAGCATTTGGAGCCTGACTTAACCCCACTCATATCAAGAGAATCACTCCAGTGAATTCAGTGGGGATTCGATCTGCCTTTTTCAGCTCCTTTTCCCCATCCGTAAAATGGAGATAACTTCCACCTACCTGCCAATGGGGTAAGAGGCTTGTTTCACCAGGGAAGAGGGTGGCCCATCACCATCCCTGAAAGGTATCATTTATGTGCAACCTGTACATGAAATGAGAGGGAAGATGGTATAAATGTCTCTCCTGCCTGTTCTCGGTCTGTAATTTTAGGCTAGCAGACTGCACCTTATCATCTTTGAGAATTAAAATCACTTTGTGCAGGGAGTACACAGGACCAAACTGGAGTTCAGTTTGGAAACCCAAGGTATGCTCCTTAGCTTGTCAGACAAGACCTGATCCGCAATCAACCTTTATACTTTGTTACCCATTGGAGAAGTGGGGACTGTCCACTTGCAGCTTTGCCGTGATGTCATTACCGTGTTCACAGTGACATTAAATGAAGACAGGATTTGAACAGAGTCCTGTTGAAAGCATTAGGCAGATTTACCATGATGAATGGGAGTTTAGGAAGAAGACTCATGCAAAAAATCCCCGGCCTGAGCAATCAGTGGGAATCTAGTGAATTAATGTGCAAACTATGCCCCGTCCCATCAATTTTTGGGCTTTGCCTACCACATGTAATGACATACTATTCACTCTCTATGTAAGCTCTATTTGACATAAGATAGAGCAGGTGCTTTTTTATGTAGAATCCAGTGCTAATTTTTTCCCATTTGCTGTGTTAGGTGAGTGAGTGAGAGATGCACATCGAGAGTGCTGTACGGTGGTTAGGGATCAGGGGGTCAAGCGCCCTTCTGGCTCTACCTTTTCTTGGGACCCTGCAGCAGGCGTTACCGTGTCCCACGAGCAATGCTACATGGACACTTCAACCTGCTTGCCCTGCCCTGAACAATGGAGGGAGGGCATTCTTTTATGTCAGATTGGACACTTCAATAGGGAGTGACATGTTACTTGTGTTCCCTCTGCTGGGATGGAGCGTGAGCCGGATGGGATGGGTGGGGAGAGCTTTAGAATCCAAGGTAGTCCAAAATGTGAAACGTGGTTGCTGATGGGTGTCATGAAAGACTCTGAGCCTGCTGAAGGCTGTGTAAGCACTAAGCACGGACTTGCCATGTGCAAGGGGGACTCTTATGCACGCATATCTGCGTGCATCCAGATCATGGGGCAGCTCTGATGCCATTGGGCAGATTTAATAACTGTCCTTAGCACTTGACCTTTCCAAAGCACAGTGTGTGTGTTAATCCTCAAAATGAGTCCCTCTCTGTGAGAACTGAAACTGCCCCTCCTTCACCTTTCACAGATGTGGACATTAGAAGTAGGGAGGCTGTGACCTGCTCCAGGTTTTGCAGTGCATCACGGTTGGTATTGCATGACGCAGCATGAACACCTGGCTCTTGGTCCATGTGCCCCTTTGGTTATTTGTCTAAGTAGATTTCTTAGATGCATTCTAATATCATTGCTCTTATACGTTTTTTTCTTTTCTTTTTTTCCTTCTTCATGCATTGCCTCTTACCTCTCAGCACTGGAAAGCTCTGTTCGATCAGGTATGTGAACAATGCAGATATGTTGTCACTCTTTGTCCGGTAAGCAAGGCTCTAACACCTGCTCGCTCTCCTTTGTGTGTTTCCCTGCTTTGCATTTTGTTGTCAAACTAAGTGTTAGTATATGGGCCAGGTGAATCCAGTTCCTAATGGGCTGGTATCCACATCTTGGTCACCACTGCTACTTGCATTGGCAGCCCCCAGAGCACCCACAATATGGAATGGGTTCTGGACACTGAACTTCCTACTAGACCCGAGTCAGAGCCGAGGCATGGTGTGGGCTGGGGGGTTATACTTGCAGCCAGTTGTGATTTTGCTGCTCTGTGGATGGAACGACTCTCTTGCAAGTCAACAGCTTCCAAATGATCACTGCATGCTTTGGGCTAGATCCTCAGCACAAGGATATTGCTTGCTATACCCACATATTCCAGCAGAGGACCTAATCCTTTAACTTCCAAAAAAAATGTTTCCATAATTTTATCAACTAAATATAATGAGTCAGACCCTCTGGGGGTTTAAATTGCCATAGTTCCCTGGAAGTGGATCAGTCCAGGTTGATTAATACTGGTTGAGAATCTCGATCCTAGAGTCTAGTTTTTTAAATGATGCTTTTAGATGTTTTTCCTAGCATAGCTGCTTTGTGACATTCATTTTGGCTGTCAGGCTGAGATGCTAAGTACATATAACAAAAAAGGGTTTTTGTGGGGGTTTTTTAAGGGCTGGCTTGCTCCTAAGCTGTATTGCTATCTTCATGTCCTAAACTTTTGCGCTTCTGTATGTGTGAGCACATAAGTATCCCCATCTGTAAGTGAGCTGTTACTCTTCCCCGGGCATTGCTCTGGCAGTACTAAAGTGCTGATGGGATTTCTTCAGTGCTTTACGAGTCAATAACCCTGCTCCTTGAATGTGGAGAAACTGCAAAACTGAAGGCTGTGGTACAGTCGCTCCAGTGGGTGCCCTTCCACTGCGGAGGGTTCAGTTAGCATTCAGCAAATGGTACAACTGCCAGTCGCGATGAGAGTCCATTTATAACCCAGTGAGGTACGATTTCTTATTAATCCATAAATCTGGGCTGAATAGCGTTTGCCATCACACACCATAGTGAAGTGGTGGTTAGAGGGCGCGGGAGTGAGATCCTTTTAATGGTCAGTCATTTAAACCTGCAAAGTAGGTTTTAATTTGTTAGCGTTCCACTGAGTCGCGTCAGCAGCTCAAGTGCCAGCGGAGTTGCTCGTGATTTGTTTCAGCCATTCTGAATTCTTTTTCTCATTTCAAAAGTTTGCCTTAATTTGCCTGATCCTGCCAACTCCCTGGCTGCAGCCTTGGAGCCCCTGCAGGCTGGGGGCCAAGGTTGGTAGCTGCCTCAGGCTTGGAGGGGAACAGGTAGGGGTGCAGAGGACTTGACTGAATAGCAAAGTGTCTCTTTAAAGACCAGTTTGATGGTGGTGGGACTTGTGGAACATTACCCTAATGATGAGGGAAACAGACTGTAAAGCAAGTTCCCAAATAATTAGCCACGTTTCAATGAGGGCTGCAGCTGGAAATTTAAGCCCTGTCCATAAGGCTTTATTATCAGAGAGAATGCAGCTTGTGAAAAACCAGTCCCAAGTCCCAAGTAAATCAATAAAGCCCTTGTTGCCTGTGGGCAAAAGCAAGAGGCTGGCGTCTTCCTTCAGTGTTATATCAGGAAGACAGAAAACCCATTAGCTGCGCAATGAATAGTGAGATGCCGTTCGTCATGAAAAACACTCCGAATATCTAGGAACTCACTGCGTCAACAGAGGGGTCTGTGTTTTGTTTGAACTCTAGCTGGAGTCTGCATGAAACGTGAGCACAATAGAAGGCCCCCTGCTGCAATGGCGAGAGGACATACATGCACTGATGTCCCTGACAGTTACGGCTCCGTTACCATGCAGTGCTAAACACGAGTCCCTCTGCATGTTTGCCTGGAGGTGGAACAGGTGCCTGGGAATCCTCCTGCTGGGCGCGCTCAAATAAGGGAGGAATTGTCCTGCCTGGAGCACTGGCCTCTTAGCTCTCTGATACTGGGTTCAGTGTGGTGGTGTCCTTGCTCCCTGTCTGCCTGTAAATCTCTCCATTCACCACCCTGGGGGAGAGCAGTAGTACTAGTGACTGGAGGGAGCGGGGGTGAGCAAAGCAGAAGAAAACTCTAGGGAGAATGGGAGAATTCACAGTGGGAGAGGTGTGATCTGGGCTGTGATTGCAGGGGTGATGGCATGCGAGGGTCAAGGGAGTGGCTGGAGCCGGTGGTATTTTGTCACCATGTGAAACATCACAGTAAAAACATCTTTCTTCATAATTTGTAAAAACTTCTTTTTGGGTTTCCCCTAAAATTTGCAGGCTTCTTGGTTCAGATGTACAACATTGGGAGGTTCGGGTTTTGTTGAAGACTCGGACATTTCCTATAAAAATATAACTCTTGTGTTTAAAACAAATCTGTTTTTAATCAAAACAGGAGGTTTTAATCTAAAACAAAATTTTTTTTGTTGATGAAAAGCTTTTGGCCAGCTCTGTTCAATCTCACTGCTCACCATAAGTGATCCATGTCAGTGGCCCCTTCTACAGGGGCAAATTGTGCCTCAGACTCCAGGCTGAGAACGCCAATGCTTAGATCTAAGGTCAGCACTTATTAAATTAGGGTTGGCAAGCTGGTCTAATGATTGGCCAAATACTGTCAGTTGACTGGTCAATTGACTGCATATTTTTTGACCAGTCAAAGATTACAGCCATTTTACATAATAACTTTTTTTTTTAAGTGTTCTTGACAAAAATACGATTTTTTAATTGTTTTTGACATATTTCTTTAATGGAATAATTGTGCTTTTTCCGTGTATTATTTGGACCTATTGGCAATTTCTTACAATGTTGGACCGATATTTGACCGGTCAGTTGACCGAACATTATTTGACCAGTCAAATACCCAATTCTAACTTAAATGCATAAAAGATCTAGCCCAGATGGGGGTTCATATCTGACTACTGCTCTGTGAGGATCTAATAAATGTCTCTGGGGTAAAATCCTGGCCTTGCTGAAGCCAATGGCAAAACTGTGCTGAACTCAGTGGTGTTGGGATGTCACCCGTGGATCCTCCTGGAACTGAGCAGCCAGCATTGCAGCTCAACAGTTGAAGTGCAGTGCAGCTGCCACTGCAGGTGCTGCTTTTGAGGATAGTTTTATTTTAGGGACATGGCATGAAGTCACTTTTATATGGTAATTGTACATAGATTCATGCATTTATTTATTGTGCTCGTAAACACCCTCCACCACCACCCAGGCCGTTGCTGTGCATCTGCAGCCTCTTGGGGGGCTCAGTTGCTTCTGAGCTCTTTGCACATTCTTCCCTGTTTTGACTTGAGACTCTGAGCAGAGCCAGCTTGCTCCCTTCCCCCCATCAGGTCTCTTGGCTTTTCCTTTGTAGAGGACCCCTGTTTTTGTTAAGCACAGAGATGGATTATGTGATGGGTGTGACAGCTTTGGGGAGCAGGGTCTGGCAGCGTGAAGGTGGATGTGGCAGTTGTCCTTTGTTTTCCATTAGTAACGATTTGCACTGATTCTCTCGTTCTCATGCAGGCATGAAGGGAGGTTGCCCAGTTCTCATGTTGGGGCAGGGTTCACCTGGTAGTTCCAGTGGAAGGCCTCTTCCCCGATCGGCTGTTATCTCAGGCAGATATTATCTAGCCCTCTTTATGCCTCAGTTATCCCCATTTGGGAGAGGACTATGACTCTGTTTTTGGGGGTTGAAATCCTTGGACGTGAGTGTAACAAAAGACCCACAATTGTGCTTTTCCTCTGGAGTATGGGCTTTTCAGAACCTTATTAGTCAGGATTTGAACCCAGCAATAGTCTGGACCAGACCCCACTTTATCCAAGTCCCTGCCATTTAAACTACCCAGAACAGGGGTTCCTCGTGTTGGCTTCCCTCCTTCAAGTTCTCCCTTCCTCTTGCCCATGGCTTGGAGACTATCTCTAGTGACTTGTTTGTGTAACTATGCATTCAATAGACAAGAAGCTCTTCGCTAGACTGGCACGTCGCGGTTCTCTTTTGGTGCAGCCTGCATTTTGCATGGCAGCATGGATTCCTCTCTGAATTTGGTGCGTGGGTGGGATGGTAACAGATGAGCAGAGATTACCAAGAATCTTGAGACGTGCAAAATTAAACTCTGGCTGTGTGGGCACCTAGTGGAAAGCCAAGGCTCAGTAGCAACACTACCGAGACATCCTGGCAGATCATGAAGCTCGTATCTGTGCTAGGAAAAGCTCACCCGTGATCACCAGATCAGCATTGGGTGCACCCAACTCCAACGTGCCTGGTTCAGAACCCCTGGTTAAAAATTGCTCTGACCAAAGCCTATTTTCCTCCTGGCCAGAGACGACAGGTTTCCTGCAGTGGTGGAGACCCAAATGCAACAACCTTGTGCTAATATATGGAGAAGAAGGATTGGACTGTAACCAGAAAGTGTAAGTGAACAGGATGAGCCTGCTGCAAATATCAAACAGCCTGGCCAGGAGCTTGTCAGTGAAGCAGTTGAGTTTTTTCAGTGCTAGGGCTGGTCCCATGTCACTGAGAGTGCAAAGGTCTTTGTAGAATAGGGCTTGCTATAATTTAAGCTGATATGCCAGGTACTATTGGCTGTACCTGGAAAAAGTAGCCAAATGGTTTAATTTGAGCAGTTGGTACAACATTTTTGTATGGACAGGTTCACTTTTCTCCTCTGTAGACATGCATGCTTGTCTTCAGGGTTTTCCTCTCAAGAAAAAATTTTGGAGCGGAAAGGGCTTTTAAAAAATGGGTGGGCTGACGACCTGATCTGAAGCCTGATGAAGAGATGCCCGCAGGCAAGACTGAGTTGTGGAGCCGGCATCCCTCTTTTTCCCTATCTGCCTTCCCAATTGAATTTGGACACTTGGTAGGAGTGCCCAGGGATTTATTTCCCCACCCAACTCCCAACCAAGACAGGGGGTGATGGAAGGGGGAAAAGGACTTAGAAGTGAGCTGAGCTCATTTGGCAGTGCACAGAGGGGCCCCTGTATTTGCCCCGCACCCTGGCATCTAATCTCATTTGCAGTTTTCAGCGTGGCGTTCTGGAGGAGGAGACAAGGAGACAGAATAGATTAGTCTGGAGCAGAGGGCACTGGCAGAGCACCTGCCTCTGCCCCACCACCTTTGGGAGGGGGCGAGAGGGACAGCTGGGCGTGTGTCATCCGCTGCTCTTTGAGGCGCTCCCTCCATGGAGCACACGATTAATGAGTCAAGGGACACTCTTTTGTGAGCGACAAAGACTCGAGGTTTCAGCAGGGCTCTCGATCCTCTTTCTTCCCAGAACCACCATCACTTTAAATTTCTCAAGTGGGGCTGGGGCCACGGCCAGCCGCTGTCTGGAACCACAATGCTTCCCTTTCACTTCCCTCCCCCAGGCGCTGCTGACCTCTGTCATGCAGTGTTAACCCTTTCGCTCCTCCTGGATTAGAAAATTACCCTTGAACTGTATTGCCCCCGTCCTTGTCAGATGGAGGGATCTTTCTCTGCTGGGTGTGGGAGGTGTTCTGCCCTTGCCGCCCCTCCAGCTCTGGGCTTTCTCTGAGGGCCTCAAAGGCTCTCAACACCCTGTGCTAACAAAGGGGAGACTTAGCACATTAAGGGCAAGACCCACTCAAGGTGGCAGAGCTGATTATGAGCAGACTCCTGGTCCCCTGCTTTACTTCCAAGGCCTGTATGACTGCTGCTGTCCAGGAGCATTGGCTAGATGTGCAGGAGCTGGGGAGATGCTATGGCAGGTGCTGTGAGCCAGTGACCTCAATCTTGCATTAAACACCTCTGAAGGCAGATTTTCCAAACAAGGTGCACCCTGCTGTAGGCACTCACACCAGGTATTTGCCTAGAGCAGGCCAGCCAGCCACTTAGGTGGTGGCTACTGCTCCTGCAACATGCAAGTGCCTGGTAATATATTTATCCTCAGCCCTGTTGGGAAGCATGAACATGCTGTCTTCCCATTTTACAGATGGGAAACTGAGGCCCAGATTAAGGCCCTTATCCTCCAAGGTATTTAAATGCCTTGCTTCTAGGGCCTTCTCTTACCAAACAAACATTAAGAGAGGAAAATGTGAATTTACCACCCATCAAAGCAACTAAATCCCTTGCTGAAGGGGTCTGTGTTGGTGCAAGGGTTTGAACCCAGGTCTCTCCAGTTCTGGAGGAGTGTGCTAATCATTAGACCATGCTTCACTCCCTTGTGCAAGTCCCGGCAGCCCAGTGATGTTTATGCATGCGGAAGGATGAGTCTGATCTTTTTTAAGTGGCTCATGCCAGCTTGATGCACCTCTGCATAGGCAGAGGTTTCAGGAGGCTGCAGTCCCTTCCCCTCTGTACTCTGTACTCTCCCCTCTGGCTCTGACATGTGTGGGAAATCTGCATGTTAAAGCACAGAGCAGCAGATGTAAAGGGAGTTGTATTGCATGCAGGTGACTTTCCCTCTGCATTATCTTCCTGCCAGACAGTTTGAGGTCTGGGGGTGGGTTTTAGTAGCACACACACAATCCTGTATTTTTGGTCTAACATGCCAAGTGGTTTTGTTTTTAGAGGCACGTACATTCTTGCTAACGTGTCACTCTCGACATCCCACCTTCTATGTGAAAGCCCATTAAAACAACATTAACATCTGAGCTTGTGTGTTAAAAAAAAAAGTCTCAGCTGCAATGTGGCTGAAAGCTGCTATGCAAATTGCCCACGTACTGAGCATCTTGTTCCACAGCACTGTGATCTGAGTGGGGTCCCATCCCTATGGGAACTGTGCCAGCTGCCCAGCTAGCTTCCTCATTTTTTATCACCATCACTCCATGCATGCTCCATTGAAAAAGCTTCCAAAGTTACTTTTGAGGAGGTCAGGAAGGTGAGCTCTTTTCCTACAGGTATGAAGCTTGTGTTGCTTTTCTGTTGAACTGTTGCTGGAAAAATATGTTCACAAAATAAATGCTGTGGGCTTGGCATAGCAGAGACTTGGAAAATCCAGAAAGCACCTTGTTGAAGCTGCGATCTCTCTCCAGCTCCTTGCTCAATACGGTACAGTGGCCGTACGTACAGATTAGAAACTTGCTCAGTGTCAAAATGTGTGGGGCAGTGCTGACCCAGGTGATGGGAGGTCAGAAAAGGCAGTATTGGGCACGTGTATGGGGCCATTGCAAGAAGCTGCATGCCAAGTTTTCAGGGCGTCTCTCTGCCATCCCATCTGATCCTAGCTGTTGCTGCTGCTAAAGCCATGTGAAGCCAAGGTCCTTTGAGAACATGGGATCATACACAAACAGATAATATTTGTACAAGATGAGACATGAACCCTAGTGCTCTCGCCATGTCCCCAGCTGGGTAGTTGTGTTCTATTGACTGCGTTGCAATTTTAGCTGGAGAAACAAACCCTCACTTTTGCTCTTAAAAGCCCTTTGAAAAGCCCGCCTGATGACACCAGTGTAGTACACCTGCTGCGACCCACCCCAAAGACAGCTGCATGGTAGTGGTAGCTGAAACATCTCTGCATAGCACCTTGGAAAGATGCTGTGTGTGGTATCTTGACCCAAATCCTCTTCACCAGCCCAGGAGGGAGCACAATGGCTGACATCTGACTTGGGCTGTTGCCATGTCATGCCAACAGGCTGATGGGCAGCAGGAGAGGTTCAACTGCAGGGTGGTGGCTGGGGCAAAAGGAACCACTATCTTGCATTGTCCCCATGCCAGCAGCACTGGGACTTATCAACAGAGGAGCTTGGGGATAATTGGCTGCACTTGTCCAGGTAACTGCATGATGCCATGTGTCATGCCTTTTACTTCTGAGCTGGACCCTGATGGGCGTTCATCACTCATTTAACTCCTTTAAAAAGGCAAAGATTTCTTGCAGGTTTCTAAGAGACCTGATTTCAGTTAGCAGTAGCACTGCTCCAACTCTGAGCCTTTCTCTGGGTCAAGGAGCCATCACGAGAGGATGTGAAAGTCCTACTTGAGCTTTTAATTCTCTTTCTCCTCCCAAATTTAAAAGTAAATCCCCCAGCTTTCCTCCCAACCCTTGGGAACAGCTGTTTGGGGTGACCTTACACTGCTGGTGACCTGAGTAATGATGGGTGAAACTGATGCTAAACAAGCTGGATAAATCTTCCCCGCAGGAACCATTCTTCATGGTCTCTGATACTTGACATGCTGTATTTTGTGTCTCCTCTGGAGCCTTTTGGAGGAGACAGTCAGATGAGAATAAATAAGCCAGGCAGGAGGAAGGAAAGCTATGGATCCAGATTCATATCATGTGGCTAGCTTCACAGCTCCCAGTCATTTTTAGGGAGCTCCTTCTGTTACCCTTTTCTGTATCACGGGTTTGAGACTCAGACTGGGGGTGGGGTGGGACCGACCCTGAAACCTGCAGCCAGCTTGGTTCTGATGTTGGGTTTTGGTGAAATGGTTGACTGAAGGTAGCCTGTAGACAGACAGACATGGCCACCAAGGTGAAGAACAGAAAGCTTCATCCAAACAGCTGTTAGGGCTCAATCCTGCAAGGTCCTCTGCACTTTGATCCTGATCCAGAAAGGCACCTAAGCATGTGACAAAGTGCCTTGATGGAATGAATTATCATCATACTTACAGTTGGGTGCAGGCTGACACAGACTTTAATAAACTAGTGCTAGAGTAGCTGTTATCCTACACGACTGAACCACCCAAAAGCAGTAAGTTCTGCTTCCCAAAATCATGTGTCCAGTCATACCTGTTGGGACCCAGGCCCAGGCTGGCAGTAGAAATGATTGTAGATAGCAGAGTTTCCACCTTATTTCCTTGGCATATTGCAGGCAGGGACTTTTTCCTTTCTCTTATAATACAGTGTCCATGACCTATAGACCTGCCTAGGGAATGTATGCCGAGCCATTGCTAGCTGTGACCATATTTGTGTTAGACAGTCGTACTGTTTGACTCCTCTGTGGCATTACTGTCTCAGATGGGGCAGTCTGAGATGGGCCCTCATCTGGGTTTTTCCTGATTTCCTGCAATGCAATCTGCTTACAAATGCTAGAGACAACAGCACAAAGAGGGGAGATTCCTATTGGAAGGATTATCCCTCAGAAATCAAGGTACATATGTGGCTCCAAGGAATGACATTATCTCCCAAAACGTTTATCACTTGTACCAGTGTTGTTGAAGGGAAAAAGCAAAAATGCCTGTTTGCCATTATTTTTTTCCACTCCTGGACTGGTGCCTCATCCCTAAGCTACAGCTCTTTTGTCACATGGCAGCCTTTTGATGACATTAATTTGCTGCCTTTTGCTGCATGAGTGTATTGGCTGGGCAGGGTGCTTGCTTAGCCCAGGCTTCACCTCACAGGGTATAAAGAAACTCCTGGCCCTGGACGGCAGAGCACACCACTTCTTTCCTTCAAGGATCAGTGAATAGTTTGTGTGCATGTGGGCGGGGTTCAGTATGGGACATCTTTTGCAGTAGAGATGCTGATGGCATTCCTTGGGGGGTCATGCTTGTGCATATCATGGCACCAAGGTCACATCATCTCCCTGGATGTGACAGCCCTAGAGACCAGGTCCCCATAGGGCTGCCCATTTGGAATCACCTCCCCGACAGTGGGTGTGTGCATTTACCCAAGCTTCATTCCCCTCCTGCTGTGGTCCCCAGACCTGAGCTCTGGGATTGTCGCGTTGATTTATGGGACAATTTAGGATTGCTGTCAGTGGCTGAGACAAGCTGGAGCAGAAAGTCATTCACTAGCAGCTGATTTATGGGCACGGTAAACAGTGGTGAAAGGTGCAGTGAGAATTCTCTGGACCTTGCGTGGCTCCAGCTGACGGGCAGCTCCATCCTGTTATTTGACCGCGTGGAATAATAAAGCGGGGAAAACTAATTAACTTCTGGGCCTGCCGAAAAACAAACCACTTCATGCAAAAAATTACTCCGCTTTTGCAAGCAACAGTGAGTTTATGGGCTAATAACCCCACATTAATGACAAGAAGTGTGGCTGCAACACACACAGTATGTTCCTGTTGCCAGTGCCTAAGGCCAAATGACATCTTGGCAAGTTCATCCTCTCTGGCAATGGCTCAGGATTCCAGCAGTTTCCTGGTAGATGGTTCCATTTAATCCTTTTTAATTATTTACCTGAAGCGATATTGGAAGGTTCTTTGTAACTTTAAATGGAATGAGTAATGTAAAGCAAACCTGAACTGAGGCTTAGTGATACTTGGCTGGACCACTGTGGCTTGAGTGTCATAAGCGCTCTGGTGACCTGGGGTCTCCTTTTGTATGCTGTGTGGCAGAAAGCCACCTTGGTTTCTCCCCAAAA
>NW_017728991.1:7816525-7820270 GCF_001723915.1 Gavialis gangeticus | reverse complement strand
GCTGTGTTCCTGAGGTGGGATCTCTGCACCCGCCACATGCTGTTCATATAGCACCAATTGCTGTGGTATCTCTCTGCATCTCTCTTCTTCCACTGCCCAACAGCAAGGAGGTGCTGATTCCCTTCAAGCTAACGGGAGAAGCAGAAGTTTCTCACCTCTCAGGATGTGGTGCCAGTTGAGAATGAAATTCTGCAGCTCATCACAGTTAAGGGTATCGAGCTAAGGCTGTGATGATTCCTGATGCTCAGTGTTACTGCTCAGCCAGTTATGGATTCCTGGAATATTTGCCAGTGCTGCATGGAGAATCCAGCTTTGCTCTTCCTCAGCTGGTTCAGGGCGAGGAGCAAAAGTCATTCAGTGCTTCCATGTATTATAGTAGGACTCTAAATAGCAACAGCGATCTAAACATAATCCCTTATCTACCCTGCCTCTTCCTGCATCACTATAGGATGCAGGCAGACAAGGTTCTTGGGTAGATGTGATATCTTTTGTTAGACCAACTAAATAAAAGATATCATATCTACCCAAAGAACTTGTCTGCCTATGTTAGGTACGTTTAACCCTCCACATTTTGAGAAATGCATTAGTACGTTTGCTGACAGCACTGTGCTTCTGCCAGCTCCCAGGCCATTTTCTGGGAGTTTCCTGTAAAGTCTGTGGTTGCTGTGGAAGTCATTCTGTCTGTTTGCTATTTTATGACCAAGCAATAAGGGCGGAGTGTACTGCCTGCCTCCAAGAAGCAGAACTGTAACTTCTGTGGAAAAATAGTGTATTCTGTGTTAAATAATGCAAATGGACAACTTGCTGTGCTATCCCCAAAGAGCTGGGCAGGTTTCACCCAGAATTAAAGTGGAGGCATGCAGCTTTACTACATATTTTTGGGATGCGCAGAGGCAGGTGGGGCTGCTTTCAGTACTGGAGCTATTGGCTGACCTGGGGACAGGCTATGGAAAGAAGTGAAGCATTGTCCTCTGAATGCAGTCTTCTGCAGTTGGGGAAAGTTAGTCTGGCGAGTAAAGCATTGGGCTGGGATTTGGGTGATGGGACGAGGTAATCTGGAGCCAGTTGTTGGCTCTGCCACAGAGTTCCTTTGTGAGTCCAGGGAGTCAATCGCTCTGCCTCTAGTCTCCCAGAGAAAACTGATGCTATTGCTTGCAGTCCCTATCCTTCTTATTTGGCCAGTGAGCTCTTCCTTGTTTCTGCATCTATACGGCAACCAGCAAGTGGGCCCCGATTGTATTACTCTGATGATAACGTTCAGTAATAGTCACCTCTCTTTCTTTGAGCCAAATATGTTGCTGGTGGAAGAGATGAGCCCTTGGGATTTGAGAGAGAAACCAAATTGGGGACAATAGTCATGGGATGCCTGTGACAATCCAGAGACCCTTTTTTCACATGTCTTTCTTGGGCCGGGCTTGCTCAAGCTTTGGAGATGGCTTAAGAACCTTCCTAAAATGCATTTTTCCAGCCCAGTGAAATGTGAGTTGAGAACCAAAAGATTTGTGCTATATTTGTCCTAGAACTAGCGTGTCTACATTCGTCAGTATAGAATTCTGTTTTTTAGCACGTTAAATCAACTCCCCTGTGGATTTTCACCTCGTTTCCAGATCTGGCAGGCTGTGTAAAATGGAGCTATTTTTAATCTGAGATGTTGCAGCGTTGCAAGTTTGGAGTCTAAACCTCAGTTGGTGTCACGTCTAACTCTGTGCCTCTGTCCCTCCGTATCACACCATCTGAGCTAATGGATCGAAGCCACTGCTGAGTGTGGACTGTGTCTCAGTTCATTGGAGGAGCTTGAACTCGGGCTGGAGTCTGCCAAAAAAAAAGTGTGCCATTTAGGAGAGTGTGAACCAGGGAGAGGCTGAAGGCATTTCTCACCACAAAGGCAGGAGCAATATTGGTGCAGTTACACTAATGCTCTTGTGCTTCTTAATCACACCATTCTTCTTGTTATGGATGCAGCTACTCTTCCCCATCCTTCTTTTTAAATGGCAGCTCAGTGATGGGGAGGAGCTGGGTTGATATTCTTGGCACTTGCAGTAAGCTTTCCTGCTCTCTCCTGTCCTGGGCCCCAACCCAGCATTGTAGTGGGTTCTGTGCCAACTCGGTCATCTCAGCTGCTGGGGAGGTACCAAGTGGGGATATTATGTGTGGTTATGGCAGGTTGTGATGTGGATACCCATTGCCAAGGAGTTGAGTTGAGGCTGTCTGCTCTTTTCATACCTTGCTTTCTTCCTTTTACCAGGAGCTTTCTAAGCATGGAGAGGGGACTGCTAGACGAGGGAGGGGACTGACGCTGGAGCTGAGGTGCATATCTGGATACAAGCCTCCCTACAGTCTGAGCATGTGAATCAGGGAGTTTGGGTCCTTGCTGAAGGAAACCTTTTGCCTGTGAGAGGAGTCATAGGAAAGTCAGGCTGGAAGGGACCTCAGGAGGTCATCTAGTCTAGCCTTCTGCTCAAGGTAGGATCATCCCTGACTAAATCATCCTAGACAAGTGTTCATCTTTCTTGTTCTGAAAAACTTCAGGAACAGCCCCCTGCACAACTGCCAGACCTGATGCCTAAAACATCAAAAGCACCCTTTAACTTGCCTTAAGTAAAGCAAGGACAGGAAGTAGGATGTTAAAATGGTAATGCACTAGCATTGCTTAGGGGAACATTTATCTCATTCCCCTCATTCCTGACCAGTGCTGACTAAAGCTGTGGTGCACTAGAGCGGCTGAGGCCATCACCTGCAAGCCTATTTTAGACTCCAGCTTTCCTAGCCCTGCTGCTCTTCACACTACCACCAGCAAAGCCCCACGGCTTCATCTCCGGCCCGTGGTGCTCAGCGGACTTGGCCTGCAGTTATTGTGAAGTGGCCTGAATGGAAAGAGCTGTTCCCAGTGCTTGGTCAGCACCGACCAGTTCTGCCCCTCTGGCAGCACGAAGGATGCTTCACAGCCACAGACCGTCTCTGTCCTGACTCCTGGTGCTGAAACTGCAGTTAACTCTCAGGTTCATGGTGTCCCTTGGCAACAGTGAGTAGCCGGTTTTTCCAGGGCTGAGACCATGCTTATTACTTTGGCTGTCCTGTTGGTGGAGCTGGTCCTGACCTACAGCTGAAAGAGTACCCACCTAGGATGGTGTTTCCTCCTCAGATGGAGCTCCTGTTATACCCAGCCCCTCTGTTCCCTTGCAGCGCACATACCTCAGCATGTACCCCATGAGCAGGAAAGTTATGGGAACCTGGCCTGATGTCCCTGAGTTAGGTGTAACGGGGATGGGGCTTAGAGTCTTCCGGATCAGCACGTTTCATCCCAGTGAATCCTGACCCCGGGTCTGCCTTGGGTAGGGAGCAGGAGCCTAGTTGGGAGTATAATGGTGCAGGGAGCAGCAGTAGTTTCTATGAGAAATCTCCAGGAAGTCTGTGTATGCCACCCAGAGCAGGTGACTGGTCTCCACCTCTGTTTTCCCAGTCACCAGCCCCCTGGGGTAGACCTTGGTGCATGGTGACTGTGCAGGGAGCTGCCTGTGCTTTCTGTTGGCAGGATTTGCTCTCCTGCCCCGTGAAATTCAGTCTTAGCCACAAACTGGATTCACATCAGGGCTCAGCAGTGGCTTTACCTTAAAGAAGCTGCTTTATTTTTCATTACAAGTATGCATCCAGTAGTGCTCACTCTCAGGGCAGCTCAGGACCTTGCAAGGTTTACTGAAACATCCGGGCTGTCTACACAAGAGACCAAGCCCGTTGACCCCTGGCT
>NW_017728991.1:7790354-7811525 GCF_001723915.1 Gavialis gangeticus | reverse complement strand
GTATGCATCCAGTAGTGCTCACTCTCAGGGCAGCTCAGGACCTTGCAAGGTTTACTGAAACATCCGGGCTGTCTACACAAGAGACCAAGCCCGTTGACCCCTGGCTGTCTGGAGCTGTGAAACGAGGGCAGGTTGCATACTGCAAAGCTGTTTGGACAAAGCAAGAAAGAGTTGTTCGGGGGCAGTGATTGCCTTCTGGGACTTGCTGCTCTGTGCTGTTGTTTCTAGCCTGGCTTGGTTTCAGCAATGGTGTTCACTGATAAGCAGCAGGTAAGAGACTCCATGGTTGAGATCTGAATCACATTGATTGCTTTGCCCAGCATCTTAGTTGCACTTTTTTGGGCAGATGCTTCTCTGTGACATGTGAGGCAGGAGACTCACTAGAGCAGCAGCACCTTCAACCAACGTACTGATACTTGCTACATAGCTAGTGTTGGTTTTGTCCTTTCCTACCTGTTAGCTTCTTGTTACCTATTACACAGCAACAAATAAGCTATGAAGAGATCTCACTGAGACAGAGGGGCTATGTGGTCTGAGTACAGTGGGGAGGGATTAATAAGGATGAAAAGCGCTATGAAAGTCAAAAGTAGGCTTTCAGAGTCACCCTCCTTTTTCCCTTCACCAGGGTCCCATTTTCCTTTAGGTCTGATCCTTCAGCACCTCTGCATTTTTTTCCTAAAGCTGACTGGAGCTGCAATAGTTGTTTTTCATTTCAGGATCTCGCGGCATTTCTCTAGCATCAGTACAGTTCACTTCACAGGTATAGAAACTGAGGCACAGAAGTTAGTGACCCACCCAGTATAACATGGAGAGGCTTTGACAGAGCTGGAAGCTGAACCCATATCTCTTCACTTCTGGTCTTGTTTTTTAATCCTGGGCCTCTTCTCTCTCAGAAATTTATTCTAATATATAAATGTTGCACTAAAATAAAGCTAATTTCTGGGTCTGTACTGAACGTTATATATAAAATAAAGGCCCTACTTCATCCACTCCCTTAAATTCCTAGGATGCATTGCTGGGGCTAAGCCTACAGCTCCAGCTGAAGTCAGCGTTGTTTTGGGGAGGTTAATACCTTTGAAAATCAGGCTCGCTGCTTCTTGGCTTGTTTTTATCTCTGGTGTAGAAGGCTTAACATTTGAACTGATTTCTGCTCCCCCTTTTCTGACATAAAGCACCCTACTGTGTTGCATAATACAGTGGAATACCCATGCTTGCCCCACATAACTTATGCCCGTAGAATCCAATTGAGGTGGTGTGGATTTGTAGACTTCCACCCAGGCAACCCTTCCCCTGGCAAAAGAAAATCCTCAGCAAACTTAGAAGTCTCCTTTCTTGCCACCCCAGTAATTATTCCTGCCACTCTTCCAGCTGCTGTAGCTATCCTGTGTAATCATCACTGAAAGGGCAGCCCTTTAGTCTGGACGTGGCCATCAAAAAAGTGTAACTTATAAGTGTGGTATCAGAGAGTCTCTGTGCCAGGAGGAATAAAAGCTACGTAAGGTTCCACTCTTGGTATTTTGAGAGTAAGAAAACTCTTACATTGCCATCTGACAATAGTATTTTAGGTCCCCATGTATGTAATATAAATGTGCATTCTGGTAGTAGATGAAGACATCACCCTTGGATTTTAACGTGTTAAAAGACATCTTCCTTTGCCAGGAAGATAAGGCTTTCAGTTTAATACAAGTGCACTAAAATCAGTTGTTTGACATGTTATAAATCAACCCAGGGAAGGTTTCCTTTTGGGTAGGCTGACATTTGTTTCACTTGTGAAACATGAACATGTCACATTTTCTAAACATATCTTATAGTCTACAGCCCAGATGTACTTCACGTACCATGTACTACAGATCTGTTTTAGTCCAGCCTGGACATCCCTTGGAAATACTTCTTATAAGAAAATGTGATCATTAAGTTGAGTTACGATGGACATTTATTTCCCTATTAGGAATTAATTTATTCATGTAGTTCATGTCCACTGACCCCATAACAGCTTGCAGGCTGGATATGTAAATTGCTAGCTACAGGGGATGACTGATCCATTATCAGTTGAATTTGATGCCCATAAAGATGAACACTTCTAATGTTGCACGGCAACAGTTTGCTTGAAATTTTAAGGGACCTGTGGCTACCTTCCTTGGAATTGAATGTTTTAGGCTATTTTGTTACAGTGTCCATAGAAGGAGGGTGGATGGCCTGTGGTGTGTGTCATGCTTGCACTTACGCTTTTTCTGCACCTTGCATCATTTTAAATGAGCTGTGAGTTCCATCATGTTGCACCTTTTTATAGTAGTTAATAAACATCAGTCTAAATTCACCACCTCCAACCCAAACATCCTCTTCAAGAGTTAGGCCCCGTATTTATTGTGTTTAATAGCTTCGTGCAAAGCTAAGTATTTATAAATATATTTTCCTGAATGGATTTTAATTTGGAGGGATTGGTTTGGATTTATATCTTCCCTTGTGGCTTTTTGCAGCCCTGTGTGTGCCTCTGGTGAGATTGGGACCAAGTGAGACTGATTGGGAACAGCTTCAAACCAAAGCAAAATGGGCCAGTTTATTTTCATAAATATGTCATAGGCAGGGGCAGTTTAACCACCAGTCTTACTTGAAACTGAAATAAATAAGAAATGCTAGTGTGGATTTTTAGATATTGGATGAAGTCCTGCCCTCTTTAAAGTAAATAGGAGTTTTGCCTCTCACTCACTGGGGTCAGGATTTCACCTGTGACTTGTAACTTGGCTGTGTCTCTTTACAAGTTCAGATATGAAAAGTTTGATTCCTTTGCTAACAAATTCTGTACAAGCCACGTGACTTCCTAGGAGAATGTTGTGTGATCAATGTTCACTTTTCAAGTGGGTGATATTGCTGTTGCCAATCAGAGGTTATGGGGCTATGTTCTGAAATAACTTCTACATCTCTCTCTTTCCCTTCTACCCTGCAAGATGAATGCACTGGCAGTTCATCTCATGGTAAATAAGGGGAAATAGATCTCTGGGCTGAGTGAGTCTGCATTTACCCACAGCTAACAGTTGCATAGAGGGGGAATGATTTTGAAGAAGTACACTACGATATGGGTTGTCAGGCTGTGGGTCAAAGTGAACACTTAGAAAATACTCAGACTTGAATAAGTTTTTCTTTCAAAGGTCTTCATAATTGTTTTTTTAAAGTAAGTTAGTTGCTAAGTTGTTGGTTTTTTAAGTGCAATGTTGACTCCAGGCCTAGTTGAAGCCAAACGAATCTTGCTTCTTGCGTATTCCCTAGATCAGCGTAGCTACAACGACTGTACAATGCTACTTCTCAGAAAACATTTCTGAACAGGCACTCTGCTATCAAGCAGCTCTCCTAGCTGCGATGTTTCTAAAAGCTGGTGGGTTTGATCAAACAGAGTTGGTCTGAGGAAAACCCATTGTTATTGTAATGATGTGGGACTCTGTGTACACTGCATCAATCTCACTGACTGATCTGTTCTCACAGGCGAACACTTGAGGGTTAGACAGAACAATGTCTCCATTTGGCATCCTCAAGAAACGAGCCCATTTCAGTAAAAGAAGCTAAGAAACTAACTTTACTTGTTGGGCACCAGGGGACAAAAAGGACAAAGGGTTCTGGTGCAAAACAGCCACTGTTGGCGTGTGGCACCTCTCCATGGAGTATATTCGCAAAAGTAAAGGGCCTTCAAAAACAAGGAGACGATATGGGCGTTTGATTAGGCTGCCTTGCCTTTAAAGTAGGCTGGTCTCAGCTGTAAATCCCCACAGTCTGCCACTGACTACTGAATGTGCCCCTCTTTTAATTTGCAAAAGCAGCTGTGTTTGCTCGCAACTGACATCAGCTGAATGTGCAGGGAAACCTGGCTGCTTTTCAACCATCTTCATTTGCAGTTAGCTTTTAATATACTTGTGACCTAGAACCTGGAATAAAACCTTTGAAGACTGTGAGTTCAGTGGCAGGTCTAGGTACTCCTGAAAGTTAGCCATTCATTCAGGTTCTTGAACAAGTGCCTACCTGTTTAGGAATACACACTAAGAAGGCCTGCTTCTTGCTAGAGACAGGTCCAACAGACTTGCAAGTCTGAAAAATTTTGGTCAAAGATTGCTGGGTATCACTCCAGGCCATGCTGTCATTCAGGAGTTATATCCTATGTTGCTTCAGGCAACTCAGTGCCCTCTCTTTTATGGTCTGAATCATCTTCAGAAACCCCTAAGGAGCAGAGATGAAAGTCTAGAGGATCTTGAGCCTGTGGTGTCTGGAGTTAGGCTTGTGGACTGAAACCATCTCCAGCAAGAAGCAGGTCTTCTTTCTGCGGTTCCCTACACCACTGCTGTCCTTCTCTCAATTATCAGCTACCTCTGTCCCATTTGTCAGGAGAGTGGCACCAGAGTCCAAGTTCTCATGGCATTCTCTTCTGGGACTAGGGAGAAGTGCTCCGAGATAGTTAATTTAGTGAAATGTGGCCTAAAGCAGACAAGAGGCCCTTAACTCTTTCCTATCCAAGAGCTTCTTCCCTCTGGTTATAAAGAATTAATGCAGGCAGGAGTTTAAAGGGCAGCAGTCAGCAGCTGCAAAAAGAAAAGCCAAAGAGCCTACAGCCACCTATGGTTGTGAGTGTGCGCTGGGACTTGGGCTATCTGTGTTTGTCTCAACAGCCGGTCTCCATTGCTCCCCTCTGGCAAGCCACTAATAATAGAGTGGCCTCTTGTCTCTGCAGGCAGCTATTGCACTGTGGTCTCCATCCCGTGACCCTGAAGTTGCTCTTAAACCTGTTTGCTCCCCATTGCCTGTGCTGGTGCTGCTGTAAGCCTGAGCACTGCTTCCATGACTGACAGCTCAAAATCCTCCTGGAGTTTATTAGCACCGCTTTGGGCAGGCAACAGATGGAAAATAAACAGGCTTGGGTGCTCTGGGGACAGCCCAATGGCTTTGCAGCAACCAGCAGCCAGCACATGAATGGGAAAGGGATTGTAGCTGTGTAGAGCTGGAAGGGACCTCACAAGCTCATCTAATCTAACCCCTGCCCTGGGGCAGGACCAAATCTACCCAGACTATAAGACACAAGAGTGATATTCCCTTCAGCCCCTCTGAGTTCTTTGCACTTGTTACCCGGGAGTAGGGAGGCAAAGGGGAGGTAATTTGGCTTTATTCTCTCCCCAGTACCCTGACTCCTCTGCTTAATGACTCTGATGGCCTCCGCTTGGCCTTTCCAAAGTTAT
This sequence comes from Gavialis gangeticus, assembly GCF_001723915.1. NCBI lineage: Eukaryota > Metazoa > Chordata > Crocodylia > Gavialidae > Gavialis > Gavialis gangeticus. The sequence continues at coordinate 7,806,312 of NW_017728991.1, read as the reverse complement.
TTTCACTTGAGCTGCCTCCTAAATGCAGTACTAGAGGTTGTAGATGTAGTGAGCAGGCCTGCTTCATTAAAATGGCAATATAATGTTCATTGCCACAATAAAGACTAACATAAAGTAAAATGAATCCCTATATCTGGCAGGACAGGAGTGAAAGATCTCCCTCACTGACTAGACTTCTACACTTACTGGGCTTGCTGCAATGAAGAATTACATGTTCAGTCAAACATTTGCCTTGGGAAAGACCAGGCATACCCAGTATATAAAGAAATGGGCCTATGCTAGAATTGTGCATCCGTGTTTGTGTAACTGGCCTGTAAAGTTGCATCCCTCCCCATTGGCTAATGCACAGAGAGGACACTAGCTGGCCTCTACAAAGCTCATGCAGTTACCCTGCTAGCTCAGCTGATAGGGCTCTGTCCAAGGTCTTGGGTTCAAACCAGGGGCGGGCAATTAATTCGGGCGGAGGGCCGCTTACTAGGGCTGTGCAAAGCTTTGGTCCCTTATTTGATTTGGCAGATATTCAGCCCGATTCAGTGGCCAAATCTCTGAATCAAATCAGAGGACCCTTTAAACTCTCCAAATCGATTCGGAACCCTCCAAATCAATTTGGAGAGATTCGGCAAGATTCGGCAATTCAGACATAGACACAGCTTTAAATATTTTTTCTATGTACCTCAAGGTACCAGGTGGCTCATGAGTGCTGTGATGCTGGGGCAGATGGAGCATTCCACAGAAGTGTGGGTGGCTGCCCAGCACACTCGCCAGCAGACCCAGAAGTGGACCAGAAGCACTTCTGGTCCACTTCTGGGTCCACTGGGGAGCATGCTGGGGGGCCCCCCTGCATCTCCCTCAGCTCAGCAACTGGTGCCTCCTGGGTCTGGGGAAGACACCCAGGGTCCCCCTGTGGCCGATTGCCAAGCTGGGAGGCCACAGGAGGGCCCCCCAGTGCGCTTCCTGGCAGCCCCAGAAGTGGACCAGAAGTATGTCTGGTCCACTTCTGGGTTCACTGCTGAACACGTGGAGGGCCCCCCAACACTCCTGTGGGACACTATCTGCCCCCACATCACAACCATCATGAGCCGCACATGCTACCTCAAGGTACGTAGAAAAAATTTTAAAGCTGTGTCTGTGTCCGAATTGCTGATTCACTGAATCAGCATCGAATCTTCAGATTCGGATTCAACCAAATCCAATCAGGGACAGTGATCTGAATCAACTAATCAAATCACTGTCCCTTATTTGGGCCAAATCCAAATTAAATAGAGCCCACTTCGTACATCCCTACCACTTACTGAGTTTTGGCAGTCTGTCAAGGGCCACGTGTCACCCATCTGACAGGTGCCTCACCCCCTGGTCACCATCGTGGAACTGAAAGTCCTGCCCCTAACCTCTGACCTTTGCCACTGGAAGTCCCTCCCCTTTTCCTTGGAAGTACTCCTTTGGAAAAGAGGGTTTGCTATCTTAGAAAAAAACCCCAAAATATATACTAAAAATCAAACACCCATAATATATTTTAATTTTTTTTTTAAATATTTTTGCTCCGATTTGTGTGTGTTTGTGCTGTATATGTAGAAGTGATTGCATAATAGCTCAAATGTAGTCTTACTCTTGTATATTGTGTGGGGTTTGCGGGGGTATGGGTGGGTGTGGTGTGGGGTTTGTGGGGGTTTGCGTCTGGGGACTGTCCAAGCTGATCAGTAGCGGTGCAGAACAAACTGCTGCTCAGCGGGTAGGGGAAGCAACCCCTCCCCCTGGCCAGTGCTTCCTGGCGCAGCTGCCCGGAGCCCACATGGGGCTGTCCTGTGTCACCGCCATCTCTGGGCTGCCCCACGAGGCAGTGGTGACAGCGGAGACCATGAACAGGCAGCCCCGCACGGGCTCTGGGTGGCCACACCAGGAAGCAGCAGGCGGGGTAGGGGCCACTTTTCCCCTGCGCTGAGCAGCAGTTTGTCCCATGCTGCCGCTGCTGAACCTGGGCTCTGCCCGCGCTGGCTCTGGGCTTGCCTGTCAGGGCTGAGCCACAGCAGCAGCTGGAAGGCAGAAACTGCTGCTAGGCATGGGGGAAAGTGCACCCCCACACCACCATCAGGCAGTTGTTGGTGCAGCTGCCTGGAGCTCGTGCCATGCTAGGCTGCAGTGCGACTCCTTCACTGCTGCTTGTGAGCTGCCCTGCAGCTGCTCCATGCAAGTCATTTATGCCATGCTGCGCAGACCAGAGGTGGCACTGAAGGAGCCACACCACAGCCTAGTGTGGCACGGGCTCTGGGCAGCCACACCAAAAACTACCCCGCAGCGGCAAGGAGGGGTGTTCTTTCCCTCATGGCAGCCCCTCAGCCTTGATGGGTGAGCCTGGGCAAACACAGGACAAACTGCTGCTCAGTGCAGGGGAAAATGGCTCCTCCCCGTCCTTGGTGCAGCTGCTTGGAGCCCACATGGGGCTGCCTGTGCCTGCTCTCTGCTGTCACTGCTGTCCCACGAGGCAGCCCAGAGGTGACAGTGACACAGGACAACGCTGTGTGGGCTCTGTGCAGCTGCACCAGGAAGTGCTGGCCATGGGGAGGGGTTGATTTTCTCCTCCCCCTTGCCGCTGAGCAGCAGTTTGTTCTGTGCCACTGCTGCTCAACCCAGACAGGCAAGCGCGGGGTGTGCAGGGTTGGAGCTGTGCACGCTGGTCTCCCACTGTACCGCAGGGCTGAAGTAGGGGGCACTGAGAGTGAGTGGGCGCACAGGAGCCAGCCACAGCTGGGCGGGAGCACAGGGCCCCTCAGCAGGAGCGCCGGGTCCTGGCTGTCAGGGGCTCTATAGAGCCAGGGCAGCTCCCCTTTCTCCCTGCTGGCACAGACCAGCCCAGCTCCATAGACCCCTGCCAGCCCATGTCCTGTGCTCCTGCCACCCCACTCTGAGCCCCACCGGGACTGGCTCCAGGATACCAGCACAGGGCCTGCACTCCTGCATGCCCACTCACTCCCACTCTCCCTGCTGCCACTTTCCCCACTTTCCTGCCTGCCTGCTAACCGCTCTGCACCATGTGGCTCCCGTCCACATGGCCAGACCACAGGACTCAGCAGAAGCCGGCCTGGCCCGGCCCTGAGAACTGGGGCAATAGCCCATGGTCCTCCCCTATCTTCCCACCCCCGCTCCCTGCTCTTACCTGAATTTCCTGCTCTGGCACAGAGGCACGAACAGCCCTACAGTCCCAGGCCAGAAGCCTCTGCTAGGCAGGTGCTTCTGGCTAGGAGGGGCAGGGCCAGGCAGGCCTTGCTGTTCAGGGTCCTGCCATGGCTTCCCCTGGGTCCTACAGCCTGTCATCTTTGACAAGTGGCCAGAAGCAGATAAATATTAATTTTCTAAATGTTTTAGGGGCCCTGTGGGCCAGATAGAATGGCCTGGTGGGCTGGATCCAACCTGCAGGCTGTATTTTGCCCACCCCTGGTTCAAATCCTGCAGGTGGCCTGGGGTCATAGTGTTTGCAGCTCCAACTTTGATCTTTGCAAGAACCAAATCCCAACATTACAACGTGGGAGAAGCATCCAGCTTAGTGTCAGAGCCCCAGTCCCTGGATTCAGCTGTTGGCTTTTGCCCATCATGTCTGTGAAACTAAGGTTACAAACCTCAAGGTGATTTCTGACCAGAGGCTGGTTTTCCTCTAATGAGAAGCTGCAGTAAAGCACACACTGCACCTATCTGACATCTCTGCCTCCAAGAGTGCCATGGACTTGGAGCAGCTACTGTACAGGGACATTACATCTAGCTTCAGTGTGGAGGCTGTCACAGTAAATGCCTTGATGCCAGGCAGAAGTCTTGGGCCCCTTCCCCCACCATTTTTCTCCTCACTTCATTTGTTTTAGGGTTAAGTCCCTAATATGTAACTCCTTGAATTGCCAGAAATGGCCCTGTTAGTGCATAGGACAAGGATGCCTGGGGCCGTGGGTTCTGCGCTGTGTTTCCTGCTCTGCCACTGACTTAAAGTTTCACAGTTTCTAGGGTCGGAAGGGACCTGAGTAGATCATCTAGTCCAACCCCCTGCCATGGCAGGAAATAGTACTGGGGTCAAACGACTCAGTACTTACTCTGTGTTCATGGAAGATCAAGGCTTCCTAAGCCTACCTCAGCCAGTGACAGTGTGTGGCCGTGGGCAAATCACTTAACCTCACAGGAAGTAAGGATCATACCTGGCTCACAGGTTATTTCCCAGTTTGCAAAGGTATTGCTTTAAGATGAGCATAACTATGGGCACCACATCTTCTGTAGGATGCTCAGATTGTGCCAGTTCTGAAGCCATTTCCTAACTGGTGGCAACACAGTCCTTAGGTGGAAAATATGTCCATAAACCATGCCATCACTTTACTAGAGCTTTCCCTCACTGCCTGGATTAACAGGATCTCATGAGATAGAGAGGAGCAGCATCTCTCAGTCATAGGCTAGAGTGGCTAATTCCAAAGGGCACTTTAGCCATTGTTTTAAATGCCCTTGTTGAGGCCCAGCTCCCTGAAAATACTCTCCAAACCTGTGCTCCTGAAAAGCAGCCTCTCTCTTAATACTGCACTTGCTATGGCAGCAGGGACTTTTGTTGATTTACAGCTTATTTCCACCAGATACATGTGAGGGGGGTGGGTTTGGGATGTGGGGTTGGAAGTGGACAATATGAGCTCTTTGCAGCATGGACATCCTTTCCTTTGACCTCTGTGGTGTGGTTCCATCTCTCCTTTGAAGTCCATGGTGGGTGTTTTGGGGTGGTGGTGCTGACTACTGGGGTGAGGCTGTAACAGTGCCTGGTTGAATGCCTCCTGTTGGCTGCTCATTAGAAACTGTGGGGAGATCCAGTCACTGAATCACAGATGGAAGGGACCTTGTGAGATCATTGGGTCCAGCCCCCCTGCTCTGGGCAGGAAAGGCTGCTGGGGTCAAATAACCCCTGAGGGTTTCCAGTTCTTGGAGTCCAAACATGATGTGAAATTTGGACTTAAATTATGAGGCCTCCAAGCCAGATGCTCCAGCCTGAGATGTGGACCTCGCAGTCTGACAGCCTGTCCCAGGGGCTGTGAGAGCACTGTCACGACCAGGAGGGTTTCTGCGCGTGCTGTTACTACTTGTACGAGAACTATTACAAAGGTTTTGGAACAAGCATGTCCCCCTTTACCAGCAGCCCTACACAGAAAGTTATAACCCACTACTACTACTACCACCAAAGAGTAGATACTCCCTTATCTCAAGCATTGTACGTTGGGGTGACGTTCATTTTCTAGCCCCCTTAATGCATTATGAGAAGAGGGTCCCTGCCCATTAGTAACAGCCCTTCCTCCCCTGCCTTTATCAGAAGCCACCTACTTTCACGTTTAACAAACCACTGAGTAGGCCAAGCTGGCTAAGGTTCATTAGTCTTCTGGGACCAATTTATGGCTGTGAACAAAAATTTGAGTTAAAGCATTGATCATCAGGTTGCTTTTTTCTGGAGAATCTGTGTCTCTGGTCCTGGACCTAATTTATTCTTGATGTTAAAGTTTAGTTTGTTATTGCCACCCCCTTGCTAACTTTCTGCTGTCTCTGTTTATGCTCTGTTTTGCATCTCAAAATCCTTTTAATCCTCCCTCCCCTCGCTTGTCTGGAAGGGCTGGGAAAGCTGACACGGGGCATTATGTTCTCATTGTGGGGTTGTCTCTATCTGGGGATGGTCTCCAGATTCAAAGACCACCAGGCAGGGCTGGGCGGGACCTTTCGATCCATCTCCATTCAGGGCTTGTGGCCGTGTTTGCTTGTTGGGATTTAGGGGGAGGTTGTTTTTTTAAAGATCCTTCCAGGCCTCCTCCCTCAGCCCCTGAAGGTACAACAAAGCAGGGCCCAAATGTCAAACCATAGGGCTGGAGCCTGCTGAGGGCTGGGGGAGAGGGAGCAACACAAGGGGGGGGTCACTCTGCCAGATGTGGCCCAGAGCCCATCTATCACTCCTCCAGAGGAGGAGTTTCGGGTGCCTCCCTAACAGTTCTGGCAGCATTATCAGTGTGAGGAGGAGCATCACTGGACCTGGGGAAAGACAGAGCAGCCACAGCTTTCTGGCTTTGAAACCATTCAGGCAGCACCAGTAAAATACGCCATGAGGTCTCCTCCTCTCCTGTGCGTTTGGCATCTCTGATCATGCTGTCTGCCTCTTAGGCAAATGGAGAAGTCCTTCACCTCTCTGATGCATTTGGCTGGCCTGGGTCTGGATTGCAGTGCAGGTGCCCAGCAAGCCACCGGAAACTGCCCACTGCTTGGTCTCCCCGAGGCTGCTCCTCTTGAGCAGTGGTCCTGAGCTGCCACTAGAAATACCCTATAAGTTAGAAGGTGGGGAAGAGCCTCCTGGCATTGCAGTTCACCCAGCCTTTCAGAAGTCAGGAGCCCGTCATGCCTCATTCCCTCTTTCAGAGCAGTTACAGTTGAGGGAATCCTGAAGATGTGAGCAGCATTGGAGGTCTCTGCCAAGTGCCTCCATCCTGCCATGTGGGGTTTGATGCATCCCAGACTCATTTTGCTTGGGTTAAATCTTGCAATAAATTTTACCAACTTCCTTACCTAACAACAATAGTACTGATAACACCCAGACATTTCACACAGCCCTTTTCTTCCCTAGATGTTAAATATATGTATTTCTGCCTTCGGGAACAGGCAATCCTTTCTCTGCCCCTTCGTGGTGCTAAAGCTGGCCTCCCCAGAGAGCAGTGTGGTGCTGTATGTGTGACAGGCAGGTGGTGCTGTTTTTGGCCTGGTGTGTCCTCATTTATTCTGTGATGTGCTTCTGGGTGGGTTTTCAGCTGCGGGGAGAGGCTTGGGAATCTCTGGAGCTTAAAGTATCAGCCTCTATAGTCTGGGCTAAAAGGTTTGGCTCTGATCGCTCAGGCTGTAGCGTGCTCATTAGCTTCTGCATGTGGCCCAGTTACTGTTGGATGGAGAGCTATGCTGAGCAAGCCTGAGTAACACTGCCTTACCCCCTCTCCTAGTTCAGTCCTCTCCTAACCTCTACCTTCTTCTGTTCTCTGCACTTTCATTTCTCTTTCCTCCTTTCTTTTTTATAATGTCATAGTTGTTAGGGTCGGAAGGGACCTCAATAGATCATCAAGTCCAACCCCCTGCCCTGGGAGGAAAAAGCACTGGGGTTAGATGACCCCAGCCAGGTGCTTGTCCAGCCTCCTCTTAAAAACCCCCAAGGTAAGGAACAGCACGACCCCCTTTGGAAGCCTGTTCCAGATTCTGGCGACCCCCACCATAAAGAAGTCCTTCCTGATGTCCAACCTAAATCTTCTCTCTGTCAGTTTGTGCCATTGTTCCTGGTTATTCCAAGGGGTGCCCTGGCGAACAGAGCATCTCCTATTTCTTGCTGCCTGCCCTTGATAAATTTGTAAACGGCCACAAGGCACGTCTCAGCCTTCTCTTGCAGAAGCTGAAAAGATACAGGTCCCTCAATCTCTCCTTGTAGGGCCTTACCTGTAGGCCCTACCCATACGAGTGGCCCTCCTCTGGACCCTCTCGAGGTTATCCACTGTCCCTCTTGAAGTGCGGCGCCCAAAACTGGACTCGGTACTCCAACTGCGGCCTGATCAGTGCCACATAGAGGGGAAGTATCAACTCCCTGGACCTGTTTGTGATGCACATGATAATGCATGATAGAGTGTGGTTAGCTTTACTGATTACTTCATCACACTGACAGCTCATATTCATCTTGGAGTCAACTATGACTCGGAGATCCCTTTCTGCTGCTGTGCTGCTGAGAAGGTCATCTGCCAGCCTCTAAGTGTGTTGGTGATTCCTTCTCCCTAGGTGCAGCTCTTTACACATGTCTTTGTTGAACTGCATCCTATTCTTTTCTGTCCACTTTTCCAACCTGTCCAGGTCCGCCTGGATTCAATCCCCTCCCACTAGTGTGTTTATTTTACCCCATAATTTTGTGTCATCCGCAAATTTGGACAGATCCAAGTCACTGATGAAGGCATTGAATAGCACAGCTCCAAGGACCGAGCCTTGTGGGGCCCCACTGCCCACATCTTTCCAGGTTAATACCGACCTGTCCACTACCACTCTCTGGGTGCGACCCATAAGCCAATTTGCCACTCACCTGACCGTGTAATAATCTATGTTACAGCCACTCAGTTTGTTTATGAGACTAGAAGGAGATACTATATCGAAGGCCTTCTTAAAATCCAAGTAGATGACATCTACCTCGACTCCTGCATCTAAGCATTTTGTGACCTGGTCATAAAAAGAAACAAGGTTAGTTAGGCAGGATCTACCTGCTGTGAACCTATACTGGTTCCCTTTCAGCATTATTTTTCCTGCTGGGCTCCCACAAATGTGATCCTTGATAATTTTTTCAAAGGTTTTCCCAAGGATAGAGGTAAGGCTAACTGGCCTATATTTACCCAGATCCTCCTTCCTCCCCTTCTTGAAAATAGGGACCACATTGGCCCTTTTCCAGTTCTCTGCTACTCAAACAGCTGTGCCAGTGGCTCTGCTGAGTCTGGCCAATTCCTTCAGCACCCATGGATGAAATTCATCCAGGCCTGCTGACTTAAACACATTCAGCCTGTCCACGTGTCCCTTTCCTAGGTCGGTGCTGACTGTTGGTGAGCTAGTGTTCCTCCTGGGCTTATCTGTAATGCAGTTGGGAGATTTGTCTTGATCCGTGTTTAGGAATACAGAAACAAAAAACTCATTGAAGAGTTCAGCCTTGTCCCTCCTATGTATCACCAATTGTCCTAGCCTGTCCTATGTTACCTAGCAGGGATCCTGTGTTACCTGGCATTTTCTTTTTGCTCCCTATATACCTGAAGAAGGACTTTTTGTTGTCTTTAATTTTTGTTGCCAGCCTGAGCTCCATTGCTGCTTTGGCCTTCCTAAGTGACTCCCTGCAAGTGCGAGTCAGGGAGGTATACTCATCCTTGGTAGCTACCTCCTTTTTCTCTTTCACACTTCATTTCCAATCCCTACTCTCAACCCTAGTGCTTCTGGTCATGCTTTCTCCTGGACACAGATTGCATTTCTCTGTCATAGTCACATTTCCCACTCAATTTTGGCCCCCAGATTCAGGCACATGGCTATTGATGGATTTTTTTGTGAGCTCTGCCTGGGCATCTGAGTCCTGTATAGACTGAATCTCTTATGCAGATGCTGCTGAATCACTAATAGCTCTTTTCTTTAGTGGAACATTACAGGATGAAAGCTATCATTGGAGGACACAGCCTAAATAATCCATTCCAGAAAATGCCTTTGAATCTCAGAGGTGACGGCTATTTTTGAGAGCTGTACTTAGGCCAGAGTCTCAAATCTGAACATGCTCAAAATTCAGGGATGAAATCCAAATATATGAATCAGAAACTTTTGTGATTGATAAACTGAGCTACTCCCATAGCTCAGGTCTAAACATGCCTGCACCTGGGGAAAGATCCAGAATGGTGTGTCAGGTCCATCTACACAAGATCAGATGAAATAGGGATTGTTGGAAGGCACCGTGACAGCACCGTGGCTGGAAACAGCCAGGACTTTGGCAGCTAGGTGCCATGGGGAATGTAATAGCCACCTTTCTTCTTTCAGCAATGAGGGGGCAGCCAAATGCCTTGTTTTCTCTCTCACAGTCAAGACCTCATTTAGCATTTGCAGGCCTCCACCCCGACCCAGTTACCCTCCATCTGCTTGCTCATCAGCATCATTGCCCTTATTTCTCTGCAAGCATCCCAGGGTTAGCGGGACTCGCACTACTGTCCCTTCCCCTCCCTGCAAGCTGAGCTGCTGTCTTTTACTCCTCCCCTTTCCTTGTACTCAACAAAGCTGCTCAGTTGATTCACACATTCCCAGAAGTTTAGGGCTGGAAGGGGCCTCATGAGATCATCAGGTCCAGCCCACCTGCTCTGGGCAGGAAAGACTGTTGGGGTCAAATAACCCCAGCAAGGTGTGTGTCCAGTCTCCTATTGAAGATCTCCAGGGTAGGTGCCTGCACTATTCCAGAGTCTGGTCAAAAGGAACCATCAAGAAATTTTTCCTTATATCCAGTCTAAAACCTTTTAGGAGTTTATGACCATTGCTCCTGGTTTTCCCGATGTTGCAGTTGGTGCTTACAAAGCCAAACAGTGTCAAGAACTCGCTGAAACAATCCCAATTATCTCCTGCTCATTTGCTTAAGTAGTTTAACCAACAGGTGATGTGTGGTGCTGGTGCAATGATCTTCCTACAGTGTCACCTGGGCTTGGGAGAGAGAGGGACCTGGGCTTCCCAAGGCTGATGTGTCGTGTGCCAGGCTGAGAGTCCGTCCCCTGGTTCGTGCCCAGGCCTGCCTCATAGCCACCTCTGGAGGGTAGGGTACTTCATGGAAATTTTGGCTGGAAGGAAAGATGAATCAGTGCAGCCAGTCCTGTCTGGTGGGACTATCTGTGATGCTTGAACCAGTTGTCTGTTCTCTGTTGATTCAGCTTGTGCTGATTCCTTTGGGAGGTATCCCATTGTCATGAAGATTTAATCCCTTTTTTAGCATAATCCCTTTGCTCCTAGTTTTCCCCATCAAAGTAACTCCTCTCCTTCCTTGCAGTCCACCCTGCTCAGGTACCCCTGGATTGTTCTGTCTCCTGCCTCAAGTTGCTGCTTAGTCCAGCTCGACATATTTAGTGTTTTTAAATCTCTCTTACTATTATTGGAACCCTCTGGTGGACTGATTGTTTGTATAGCTGGGTGCTGATGAAGAGAAGAGGGTTTGGGGTGAAAAGTAGGTGCAGATCACATCCAAAGCTGGAAAGGAACTGAAAAGTGAAGATATTGTCTCCACCCAATATGTCTCAGCACCAGCTGAAGTCTTGCTGACACTGATGGCAGATGCACAGCTAAAGCTCCCTGCACTGAACTGAAAATAATTCATATTCTCTTTTTCTCCCCTGACCCCATATGCAACATGATCTGCTTGTGCCCAGACTGGCAGATGGAAGAGCAAGATGCAGCTATATTTGCAATTATGATTTTTCCTGGCCTCGTCTGTCCGATGAAGCTGCACCGTGTAGGCTTGTTGGTTTCTGCAGTGCTGCCCTTCTGGCCTCATGCCTTTTATTCCTCCTTCTTCCTGCTATTTCTCCATCAAATCACTGGGACTTGGACACTGTTTCCTGTTTCCCACAGGTACCTTTAAAACACCTCCGACCACAGCCAGTTTCCCAAAGGTGGCTTTCACTTTAACCACCTTTAGCTGCTCTTTCTTGGCCCCTTCTTTGGCACTCTGATGTGCTATGCAGTTGTTACTGCCCATTACATTGCTGTGTAGCTTTCTGACCTGCTCAGCATGGCGAGAGGGACTACAATCAATAGGTCAGGACACAGGCACCTCAATCCTTCTAGAGCTGAGTTGTAATCATCCTGCTATGTCCTTGGACAGATTACTTAATCTACCTGCCTCAGTTTCCCCTCTGTAAAGGAGGAACAGTATTTCCCCAGCTTTCAGGGTATTGGGACGAGGATCAGGGAGGCTTGCAAAGAGCATGGTTTCTGATTTCCAAGTGCAGTGTTTGCCAAAGACCTCTGGCATAGACACGCTAGGTTGATTCCACCCAGTTCCCAAATGTTAACTTGGGTTTCCATCACAGCTTTTTTGAATTACTCCTTTTCTCTTACTTTTTTTTTTAACCTTGGTTTCTATGCTCAGATAAATCACTTTTTAAATTTTTCTTGTGCTTGTGTTCTTAGTGCAACATGCTTGAGTTTGTTTGCTTTAAAATGTACTGCCTTGGTTTCATAATATTTGCTCAGAACAAGAAACATCAGGTATGCAGGGAGGACAAAGCTCCTGCTTGAGCTAAGGCACAGATGGGCACCTTACACTTACTCTTGAAATGCCTTAAAAATCATGCCATACATTTGATTTCCAGAAGGGTCAGAACAAGGGAGTGAAATGAGAGAAAATCTGGTTTTCTTTTGATTGCATTTACTGTCAAGCACAGCATTCTGTTATCCTTTTCTCCCTGCCTTCTGTGGCCCCTTTTATCCAGGGTGGTAGATGAGTATGTTTCTAAGCAAGTTAAACATGATCATTAAATTAATTTTTAAATTATTATTAACAGCATGAAAATCTCAAAGTGTAGGATACCTTTTGCATTGTAAGGGCTCACTTCTTGCCTGTGAGGTGGGTATCATTAGGCTTATCTCACAGCTTTGAAATGATGAATTAACCTCAAGATCCCACAGTCAGTCACTGAGTCCCCAGGCACATGCTTTTGGCACACGATTCTTCAGTTGCCTCTGTCTGTGTAAAACCACGGACCTATATACCATTCTGGGAGTGAGGTGTGTGTGCACTATTCCAGTTGTTCCATTGGGTCATTGGGAATGTGAGCTAGTCCGTTCTTCACTATGGGTCTCCATTCTTCCACCTCCGTAATGGGTAGAGCTGGGTGAATAATGGATTTTTCTGGTTGTCTGGCGCTTCCAAAAAACTAGGGAAAGGGATGGGGGGAACTTCAATCCAGGCTAAATAAACATTTTGCCCAACCTTCATCAGTCTGCTTTGAATTTCAATGGTGTTAACAGTCAGAAAACAAAGAAAATTTTAGAATGGAAAGTTCTGAATTGGGGAAGCTGACATGCTGAAAACGCTGACTCTCAGAGCTTTTGATTTTTCTGTATTATTTGTTTTTTGGGGGTAACCCCAAAATTCAGAAAAAGCAACATAGAGACAGAGCAGCAACAAGCTGCTTTGCCCTTAGTGCAGCTGCAGTTTTCGCTGAAAGTAATGGTTTTGATGTATAAGTTTTGCCTAGCTCTACACATGGTCAACTAGTTCAGCTACTTGAGACATGGTGATGAAAATGGTGTTAAGTGAGGGACACACAGCAAACTGCAACCCACCTTTAAAACTATTTCCCCTTCCGAGCCTGGACTGCCACCTGCCGTGTCCCTTGTGCTTCTGCTTTTAATTACCTTTGCTCTCGAATTTTCCTTTCCACCATGGTTTTGTCGAACGGGGAATGCTTTCATGTGTCTGGCTCCTGCTGTTGCTGATTGAGTTGTGCAGGGTTCATGAGAACTCAGTGACTGGGAGCAAAGGAGTTGCTTGAGGTGGAGGGATTAGAAGGGGATGTAAGATGGTAACACTGTCTGCTCTGAGCAGCTTTTCTTGCTCCTGGATTAAAGTTCACGCAGTGTCACTTGCCACTCTGTAAAGCCTTGTCAAGTGATGTGGGAGACTGCTATGCCTCTGCAGATTCACTTTGTACCATTCTGCTTTCTGTCTGCCTCAATTCTTCCCCCTTCTTCATCCACCATTCAAGAAGCATCTTTTACTCTGCCCCATTCAGGTCTCCCTTTGCTCTCTGCCCCATGAAATACTTTTCTGCCTTCAGAACCATTCATCTCCCACTTGGCTCATTCACATCTCTGCTTTCCTTTGCTCCATTCACCCCTGCATTTCTCCTAGCCAATCAAGGAGGTCTTCACTTCCTGTGGTCTTAACCAGTCCCCTTTGTGCCTTTTAAACTTTTCTGCACCAGCATCTTATGGCTGATAACATGTCCTCCTCATTGAATGCACTGTGCTGCAAAGTCTTCCTCTCCAGGGGCACAATTCATCCCCAGGAGCTGCACTGAGGGCGGCTGAGGCTCTCTATCTCTGTCTTTGCAGGCTAAATGATTTTCCAAGCACAGGCTCAGGCCTGCTGCCAGGGGAACACCATGAACAGGAAGGTTTGCTAACCACAAGCTGCTGGAGTCTGCTTTCCTTTTCGTTCCCAGTTTTTTGATTCCTCTTGGTCTGTTTTATCCACACACTTCAGGTTACATCTACTGTTTCAGGCTGCTTCAGCCTCTCATTCAGTTCCCTGGTGTCATGCATGGTGTCTGTTTTAATTTCCCATCACCAAAGAAAATAATTCTCCTTCTCCTAGGACATCCAGGACCCGTAGCTTTCTGAAATCATTTACCCTGCTGGCATCACCTTGCTATCCTTCCCACAATAACCTGCTGCTGGACCCCCGGTGTGCTGGGACCACATCAGCTTTCCAAACCAGCTCAGGATTTGAATGAGTATTGTGGGTGCCCTGCAGGAAGTCACCTTGCTGAGTTAGTCGTCAGCTAGTATTCTTATTTCCAAGCCAGCACTAAACCTATAGCCCTGGCTGGTGTCTGGGAGAAGGGTCCCACCGATGAGACTCAGAACAGCTGATCTCCTGTGTTCATTCATGGGGCTCTTTGTGAATGGCATCTCCCAGCTCTTACTGACCCTAGCATTGCGCTGACTTGTCTAATTCTACCAGGGGAGTTGGTGCCATGAACCTGCTTTGTTATAACGTGTCATGAAGATGGACTGGGATGTGTGCATGACTGTCAATTAAGTTGACTTGGTATGGGCTGATCAAAGCCCCCAACGTCTGACAGAGATGCTGTTCAATCCTATCCGTTCCCGTAAACAAAGATTGCTGGGAGCACAGGGAATGGCGTCCAGAGGATAAGGGCCAGCAGGTGTCAGAGGAGCTGGGCCCCCTTTTTTTTAAATCTCTGCAAATGCTGTTTACCATTTCAATATGAAGAATCCATTACAACCAACAAAAGAGGAGAGATGACTAGCGCCGGCAGGGTGAAGAAAACCCCCAAACAAAACGGTCTTTGCCTCTTCCTCAGAAAAAGGATTTGGTTGGCAAAACAAAAGCTTATTGTTGAGGAAGCTGTGAGTAAAATGTCTGCAGCTGTCTCATAAGGTGATAAGGAAGGTTTGATCCTTATCCTCCCGGGTAAGGAAATGGTGGCACTAGCTGGAGGCTTTCCCCTTGGATAAGCTATTTGAAACGACTTCAGAACCGGCAGTAAGTGCTCAAGGGCAGTTCACAGTCAAGCTGGGTGGGTGTGTGAAGGCCGGTTTTCCTTAATCTATGCATTTGGCTCCTTTTGTATGTGGTCTGTATGTAGCTGTGTGAGAGGCTCAGCCTGTGAGCCATTCTGTGCATTTGTTGTCTGTTGGAAGAACTGTCCTGTGTGAGACTTGGAGCAGGGGGAGCTGGAGCCTCTTCTTGCAGCCTCTCCAGGTAAACTTCTCAAAAAGTGCTTGGCCTTTCCCACATCCCTACCTTAGGAGCTAAGGATGCCCCTGGTCCAGCTTGCAAGTGCCAAATCCAGCAATGAGGGGGAGACTACTTTGGGTGCATGCCCAGTGGCTGGTCTCAGATACATCACAGACCAAGATCTCATGAGTGTCCGCGGCAAGCTGCCCGAGACAGCTTTACTGCCCCGCTTGGCATGTGTGAATGGGAGCAGGTGGGTAAGTGTTGCTGTGGGAAAGTAGGCATGCCACCATGTAGATACACTTTAAGACACAAAGGCATTTTGAAGATGATACCCCTGTGCCTTGGTTTCTTTCTCAGTGAAATGGGGGTCTCACATAGTCTCAGTGCACTTCTGTGAGGTGGCTAGTATTTGTACTGCACTTCAGGATCCTTAGATGAAAGCTCAATTTTGTGAAAGATCATTATTGTGTACATTTATTAGCAGTATCACTAAAAGCCTACCTTAGAAGCTAAGAGGCAGTTCAGTGGATGGCTAAGACGGAGTTGTAGAATTCAGCTTGGTCCTATCTAGAGCTTGTGCATTCAGTCTTTTGTGTGTTGGAGGTCTGATGTGTGTTTGGACTCTGGGTACTGATGCAGTGCAAATAATGATGCATTTAGGGTTAAAAAAGATCACTCAGTTGAAGAGGCAACACATCTGCAGGAAAGTGTGCTGGGTTCAGGTGATCCTTATAGAGGCTACTTGTATTCCTATGGCAGGGTCTTCCTTAAGGTAATAGCCACTCACTTGCAGTGATTTTGGCAAGTCTTGTCCGTTTGATACCCTAAGAGGCAGAGAGGGTTTTCTTGGAGTCCTGCAGAGAAGGGGGTGAAGATCTAGTGTCAAGTCCCTTTCTGTAGCCACTAAACTCACAGCATGTTGTAGAAGCTTAAAAAAAAAAAGCTAAAAAAAAAAAAAAAAAAAAA
>NW_017728991.1:7779101-7790208 GCF_001723915.1 Gavialis gangeticus | reverse complement strand
AAAAAAAAAAAAAAAAAAAATAAGCTAATTTTTTCTGATTCTTGTTTGAATTGGCTGCTCTAGCACTTGGGCGAGTCAGACTCTTAAAATAAAACTCTGCCAGAGAAGCCATCAAGAGGAACACACACCACAAAGCGGTTCCTTGAAACCCTTTAAACAGAGAGTCGGTATGAAGAGGTTAGCCATGAATTATTCTGAATACATTTCCAGGAGCAGCAACCAGTTTCAAAATAGCTTCTAGCCCCCGTCTCTGTGTTATGGCAGTAACCCCAGTGGTTGTCTTCTGATGCTGCAAGCAGTGAAAGCTGGTTCACAAATGTTAAATGAGACAAATTAAAGCAATTAATGTTGTCATCCCTTTGACTTCCCATGGAACTGGCCTACTGCAAGTGTTTGGAGATGGCTCCGTCACAGACCTAATTCTGCATACATCTGCGACATCACATGGAGTCTCGCTGCAGTCAACGCTCCTCTTCCTGTGGCTGGCACTATACTCTGTCTTCCCATTTATTTTGTAGGGCAGATAAACTTCCATCAAGACACTCACAGACAGTTTGTGGCCCTGTGGTTGAACAAAGCTTGACATGAAGTCAGTGTAAGTTCAGTTTGTGTCCCAGGCAGCTTCATAGGAGGTTACTTTGGGCCTTGGCTCCCTAGAAGGAACAAGGCTGACATTCCACCATAGGTGAGATCTTTTTTTTTCACATCACAGATGTGTGAGAATAAGGATGCCAGGGCTTCTGTGTATTAGAAGGGGAGCCTGTTGATTGATTACTTTGGTTCTTTGGAATCGTGACTCATGTTGACAGAGCTAGAAGAGAGCTAGCCTGACCTCTGCATCACTTGGACCACACAACTGCTCTGTGTTTGTTTGTGTTTGAATGCTAGTATATCTTTTAGAAAGACATGCATCTTGGTTTAAAAATGTCTGGGGATGGAGAGCCTGCCACAGCCCTTGGGAAGCTGTTCCAGTGGTCAGGTACCCTCATGGTTAGAGGTGTTTTTAAAATGATGGCCTGCATTCCATGCACCTTGACATATTACTTTATCTTCTTTTTTGGCTGTATTTAAATTCAGATGGTTTGCTTATTCCCAGCGTACCAAGCCATCTGGGTCACCCTATATCAATGACCTTTCCTCTTTGTTATTTACCTTTCCTCCAATTTTAGTACTGTCTGCTAACTGCATGGGCATCTGGCTGGAGTCATCTAACCCCAGTGCTCTTTCCTGCCTAGGCAGGGGGTTGGACTCGATGAACTGCTGAGGTCCCTTCCGACCCCAGCATCTATGAAACTTTCTGTAAATACGTTACTGACAAGTTGATTATTTCTTCTGGGTCACTGATGAAAATTCCCACCCCTGCGAGACGTCACTAGAGACACCCCCAATTGGTGATGATTTGTTGTTCCATTTACACATTGAGACAGATCTGATGGGCACCCTTCAAGTGGTTTAAAAAAACAGGCTGTGTTGATTTTGTATCATTCTTATTTCTTAAACTGTTGTGTGGTACAAAGTCAAGTATCTTGCAAAAGAATAAGTATTATGCATTATATTAGTTCTGCAGTCTTTCTCCCCCAAATATGTAATCTCATGAAAAATACCTCAACAGAATCAGATTTCCATAAATCCGTGGTGACTGACACTAAATTATATTACCCTTCATTAATTCTTTATTATCCAAGTCCAGTATCAGCTGCTCCTTTATTTTGTCTGGGGTTGATGTCAGGCTGACAGGCCTCTTTCATTACTGGGATTGTTCCATTTTTCATCTTAAACACAATATTAGTGCTCTTCCAGTCAGTTTTGGTACAAGAAGTTATGTTTGTGTATATGCCGAATATCCCTTGCACAGGCATTGAGAAACTTAGCTAATGGTTGTAAGATATTTCAAGATCCTCTAGTGCAAAGCTGATGTAAAGGTACAAAGTATAGATCTTGGAACTTCCCCAGTGTTCCAAGTCTTATTGCAAATCAACATTAATGGTCCAAAGAGCTCCTTGGCCTGCTTTCTAAAATTTCTGGATGCAAGTTATTTGGACTTGCTGATATGATAATATCTAACTTTACCAGCTGCTATTTAACATTCTCCTGAGTTACTGTTGGAAAGGAAAGCATTTCATCATCCTAGGACATAGATACATCATCTGGCTTTTTCCCAAGCACAGAACACAAATATTTATTGAACACTTCTGTCTTTTCTGCATTACTATTGACCATTCTACTATTTCTGTATAGTAATAAGCTAATATCATTGTTGAAGGAGAATTCTTTTGTCATCTTTGACCTTGTCTGTGCTAGAAAAACTAGTGCCCCTGTTCTAGTTATGGTTTACCTGTACTAGTGATAGCAACAAGAAGCCTTATTTATCTAGGGAATTTTACAGAACTAGTGCAGGTTTAGTTATCCTGGTTGTAAGAAGAGATCTAACTGCAGATGTCTACAGGAGGGCACCAGATGATCTGATCTTAGCACTGTCAATATTTTTGTGAATTCCCCTAATATGCTATGCTATGCTAAGACGATATCTTAGCCACAGCGCTTACTCTGTGCCTACAAGAGTTGGTGTTTGCATATGCAGTTAAACGCTGTGTATCACCCCCAGAAGTGACTGAATTTCATCTGGGGGAGAAGTGGTTTCCTTATACCATCCCTCACCAACCTTGCAGGAGAGCTAAGAAATCTACTGCTGCTGAACAATTCTGAGGTTCTTTGATGAAAATTGCCAGAGATGCAGGATAGGTTTAACAGTGGTATGTGGTAGTAACCATTGTGAATATGAAGCATCTGGATACAATCCCTATAGTATCCATATACTATACATAGAAGTACGTTAGACTTTTCACTGCCACATGTTGTTTAGAGGCCAAAAACCTAAAAGGATTCAGTGAGAGATGGGACATTTGTTAGAACACCAAGATTTCTCTAAGTTGTAAAGATTAATGTCAACACATTCAGAAAAGGGTATTAAATCTCATGCTTTACGCCTTAAGACAAGCTCTTATAAAATAAAGTAAAATCTAATATGAAAGCTGCCTGTCCAGGGCTTCCACAGGTTCTGAAATACCTCATGATGGCCACTGGCAAGGACTGGAGACTGAGCTACATGAACCCCAAACATGCCTCAGTCTGGTGATTCCTCCCTTTGTATGATCCGTGAACTGTGCAAGAAGCCCATTAAAGTTGAAGAATTTGGTTATCTCTTCCCTGGTTCTCAACATTCCCATCTCTGATCCACTTCCTGATTTGCAGATCATTATAATTTACCCTGCAGTAATAACTAGAAATCCCAGCCAAGATGAAGTCCCGTGGTTCAAAATATATATCATAAGACCTGTTTTGGCTCCATGAAAAGCTGACACTCTAAGTGACAGAGCTCAGACTAGTACCCCTGTCTGCTGAGTTTCAGCCCTGTGCGCTCTCTAGTCTCCCATTAGTGCTAGGACTTTTGTTGCATCTGAAGATGCTTAATCTGATGTGATGTGCTACACTCCCAGTGTTGCACAGAATTAAAAGTTTTATTTCTCACTCAAAAATAAAATCACTTCCTAGTCCGGCTCCATCCCTTTATCCATTAGTCTTAATGCACTTGCATAAATAATAGAAGAGGTGGAAGCAGAGCTGGGGGTGGCTCTGTCTATAAGCACATCCCTTGGCATTAGGAGTAGGAGCATCTCCTGCCATCCTTGCAGAGTTGTTGGTAATATAATTGTCTTTCTCGTTTGCATCCCACTTCACTGCTAATGGGGCTGCCTTTATTTGCCCCAGTTCCCTTTCTGGAAGGCATTCTGCTCTCCAGAGCTGGGGGAGCTGGAGTATTTAGTACTGTTTTTGTTCTGTGTGATGTCAGCACCACCTGGGAACAGAGGGAGCGGGATCACAGGTTGACCCCTTCTGAGACGTTCCTTGAAGTACTGCCAACAGGCTGACCAGGAGACATCCAGAAGGATGGTTATAAGGAGGTCATATGATCCCAGTTGGAAAAAGGCTAAGCTCAAATTCAGCAAATCTTGTGTTTTGACTGCATGCCCCTTATTAGTGTGGATTGGACTTGCAGGAAGGGTGGGTCTGCATGGCATGTAGGGAAACCCGTACTCACTCTGAATGTTGTGCTGTGCAGAGATACTGGCTGGGTCCCAGAGGTAGCTCAGTTGTGTCAGTGCAGCACGATCTTGGCAAATGCTGTCAGCAGGGATAGGACTATATGTGTGCATGACTTGGATGTACTGCTTCTGGTTCTGGAGTTAAGCTGGGTTGCTATGCTGTGTTGCATTGTGCCGTGTAGATGTATCACAAGCTCCAAACAGGCAGAGGAAGGGCTAGCAAAGGGCTTTGCACTGAACCTGAGCCTGGCGCACAAAGTTTGGACATACTTTATGGATCCTGAGTTTTGGGGAGCTGAGCAGCAGGTTCTAGGCTGGATATAGCTGGAGGTGCCCCAAGCTGATGAGTTCAGGCCTGTATAGGACCTTTCCAGAAACTAAACCTAACCCCTGGTTTTGAGGATTGGAGATTTGGGGAGTTCTGTGGTTCAGGCTAAGATCTGAATTTCCATAAGGCTCAGTGGGGGCAGGGATCTAGTGAAAGCCCAGATCAGTGGGACCCCTGATCCAAGCCACTTTGGAAACCTGCCTCACAAGGCTGTCTGTAAAATCTGCAGCCTCCCGTTGCCTCTGGGGAGCAAGCTGATCTATTTCTGTTCTCCCACTCGTCAGCACCTGAGGGGTTTTTGCCCATTACTCATACTGTGCAGTTGTAGTTCACCTTCCATCCATGGATCTCAAAGCAGTTTATAAATATATGTGGCTTATGTCTCACAGGCGCTCTCTCTGGGACATATGTGTTACCTCCATGGGGAGATGCAGAAACTGAGACACAAACAGCCTGAATGACATAATCCAGCTCTCTGGATCCCATCCCCTAACTGTCAAGCCATCTTTTCTGTCTGAGTAGCAATCAAGGGGAGGATGAATAGGGGAGGTCACAGCGTAGTGGAAAATCTGTCCCTTGTGTACATCACGGTGGTATAAATGAGGGGCTTTCACACTAGATTTCAGCAGCTGGTAACATCATGGGCTGGGTGATGGGGGGGGTCCCCTTGCACTCCTTCAAGAGCAAACAAGCTAGAGCAGAAGTTAATCTTGTTTGTGCCTCCACCTGGTGGCTGTCTGGACTGTGATCCTTGCCAAGCCAGGTTATCCTGACTTTTGACAAAAGGGAAAGGTTAGACCAACAGCTCTTTCCTGTGTGGCTTATACATTGTTTAACCAGCCAGTTGCCACACACTTCCCCATACTTGCCCATGGGAGGAAGATGCCTCTGCTATGCAAACAGCTGCCAGCCCAGGTGAAGCCCAACAGGGGTGGTCCTAGTATTCAGGCAGGCAGTTTCTCTGAATCCTGCTGTTGGGAGCTGGCGCTGTCCAGCATGCCTGCCTGGTGATTTAGTGAGGGTATTACCTCCTTACTTAAATGTTATCTGGCTTTTGAGAGCTGGTTGATGTTTCCAGCCCTCCAGTTCATCTCAGGTCAAAGCAATCTCAAGTGCACTAGAAGTGTAATAGGACAGCACTTAATCACTTTGTGCTGCCTGTGCACTGTTGGTTAAATTCATTATTTACAGGAAGAGAGGGAGTGCCTTAGTGGATGCAGCGCTAATGCTTTACTGCCTGGATTCCAAAGTGACTCAGAGGATATGACTCTATTAAGTGTGTGGGGCATGCACCAAAGAAGAGCGGCATCTCAGACCATGCTTTGCAGAAAACACAGCCCTCCTTCCTCTCTGGGCAAATTCTCTATATCCACTGTCAGCCTCCAGCTACCAGAGATGAGAGCAGGATCCTTAGGGCATTGGGAAGGTCCTTGCGTGTGAACTGTGGCAAATTTTTGCTACAGCAGCTTCTGCTGCTGTCCTCCTGTTTGGATGATTGGATGGGCTTTGATCTGCAGCCTTGTCAGTGCTTTCATCTTTATCAGACAGCTAATGCTGCATATCCTACTACTGTGTACAAAAGTCATAAAATACCATGTGGGCTCTGGCTGATTCTCAGTACAAATGCCTGTGTGGGAAGACCCACCTCTGTTTTGGAAAGATTTCTTGCCTCTCTTCTATGAATTTGCAGTGCTCATGTGAAGTCATTAGGGTATGGCTGTAGATATCTTTGTCTGGGTACTTCTTGCCCCATCTCCATTCCATATAAATGCATCACAAAAGCTCAGTCATTCTAGTTGAGGGAGTTTTTTCAGATGGAAGGAGAGAATCACACAGATAAAAGTCACCTGAGGAAGTATCTTGCAGAGTTGGGAACTAGACTAACATCTCTTCATCCCCCACCCCAGGTCCAAATCAGCAGCAGATGTGAAACCAGAGCCAGGAGTCCTGATTGCCCAGTCCATGCTCTCACCAGATATGGAGATGTCATTCAAGAGTGATATCTTTTTTTCTCCTGCCAAGGCAAAGTCTCCTTAACTGGAGAAAGAATGGGACAGGATGAACACTCGGTCCCTGGGCTTGATCTGTCGCCCTCAAGCTGCCGGGGCTCCCACCTCATGCCCATGCTGCCTGTGTCTCCTCCACTGCTCTTTCCCCCGCGTGCATTTGTGATTGGCCACTGGGTCGCACTTCATCCTCATTCAAATGAGCTCTTGGCTGGGGAGGCAAGTAGCAGCCTGTGCTGTGGGAAACGTGTATGATTTCCCAAGATACCGGCCCACTGTTTAGCAGCAGTGTGTCTGTGACCCCCACCCTACTTGTGCACTCAGCCATGACTGATGTGTCTTTAATTAAAGGGGCAGGACAGTTTGAGGTCCAAAATTCAGTTTTGAATACTTCCTCTTTCTTCTTTAAAGCTCCGTTCTGTTCCTAGTGGTTTGGCAGGAATATCTAACCTTTAATGGAGGGGTTAATACAAGAAGTGGGAAAAGTATCTGCAGTAATTGTTGACGATGGGGAAAAGAAAAATAAGGGGCTCAAGTCTGGTGGTTGTTATGGTCATTAACATATTTACATTTTTGCTTAAGAGCCTGGTGGGGGATCAAGGGAATTAGGGATAATTGTCATTGAAATGCAGAGGAAACCTTGCATGAAATTGCCCTTAGTGCCCTATTGTGCGAGAGGGCTTCCAGCCTTCCCTACCCCTCCACCCCACAGCAGCTGAATTGCATTTGTTTCCTGAAGAATAAAGGCACAGGCAGAAATAACGCAGCTCTGCTTAAAATAGGAAGCCCCTGTGTTGACTCGGGTGATGTGTGAATTTGCCTGAGAAATGCTCCCAGTGGAGGTTAGGAATTGGAGCTGAGGATAGGCTGGCTGGCTGCTGTCAGTTGGGACTTGCCATCACAATAGCATTGGAGATGCCAGCCCTGCCCTAGAGGCTGAGTGCTGTTGATAGTTACCTATGGACAAGTACTTGAGGCACCTGGTCAAGGTCAGTGTCTTCCTTTGCAACCCATTAATTGAGAAGGGGGAGCTTCAACTGTTCGGCTATGTCTCATTTTTATCAGGTCAAGAGAGATATATTATAAAAAAAACTATTAATTTTTTTATTCAGCTGCTCTTTCAGAATAAGGGTTAAAGTGTTTTTGGGTCTTCTGGTGTTTTGAGTGGGACAGTTAAGTTCAAGTCATCTGGATTTTGTAACACATGAGCAAGCCCAGAAAACAGAGAGAGACAAACAAAAGGGCTGCAATTGAGTTGGGGCTCAAAACAAAACAGCATAGATGCAGATCATCCCAATTGTGGTTTGGTCCTATTAGAAAGACGGAGGCCATTTGTTGAAATTCAGACCGGAGTTGTTTGCAACTTGAATTTTCATTTTTTTTCTGGTAGTTCAGATACAAAGTTTTGCTTCAAGCTCATTGCTAATCAAGAGTGATGAATGATTGAATGCAGATCATAATAATGCAAGGACAGGCTTGCTGTTCTGCTCTAAGAATAGAGTTCCTTCCAGTTACAACATGTTTCGGATGTGGCCAAAAATAACAGCTACCTGCTGATGTTCCTTTGGTTGGAACGGAGCATTCCCGGGGAAAACACAGCAAGAGAGTGATGTGGAAAGTATTGGTTATTTGTGTGCAAGCCTGTTGGGAATTTTCTGACTGGAGATTCCTTTTAATTACCACCAGGGACTTCAGAGGCCTGTCTGTCTGGAAAGTTAGCTAGCTGGTAAACACAGATGCAGATGGTATTGGTTTGAATAACAGAATCAGATCTGTTTTGTCTCCAGCGTAGGATATCACAGTAGTTGCTAGAATGAGTTTGCATGGTGTTTTGAAGTGATGAAGTTATGCTATATAACTGTCAGTCATTGTTGCAAATGGTTTTGTAATGCTTCAAAATGTAGCAGGTATCCATGATTTCTCTTAATAGCTCTTTTTGTTTATGAGGAAATATCTTCATGTATTTTTAAGGCATGTACATATTTCCAAGAGGTGTTGCTAACTCTTCTTCATGCAGCTTGCTTTCTCAGAGTCAAAGAATGAGGTGGGGGGCATGGCCAGGGAGGGAACCCAGCAGCCTCAGAGTTGTGGAGACCACGAAACCTATGTAAAGTAAATGGTATCGTAAATGGTATCGTCCTCAGCCAGAGATATCCCATCATTTGAATTTAACAATAGAGTCAAACAATTCAAGTCAAAGGACCCCATTGGGGTCAAATGCTATCAGTTAACAAGCGTAAATACACTAGGATGTATGGGATCACAGGCATCAGAGCCAGGAGTGACTTGATGACTGAGTTTATTTGCTTTTGCCAGGGCAGCAGAAGTTCCTTCTAACAAGGTTATATTGAATATTATGTCAATGGTTGGGGAGCACAGAGTTAGGCCAGCCTTTGGGTCACAGTCAAGGCTAAGAGGCATGAGATGAGGAATCCAAGCTTGGATCTGGTGTATTAGGATCTACTGTTGCAACTTAATGCAATATAGCAGGACTGACTGTGTAGCATGAGGTTCTGCTTTTCCCCATGGTTTAGGGTATTTGGATTTAGGGATTAATTTTAGGCCACATTGTAATAGTAATTTCTGACAAACTGTCCCTCTGGAGTTGGAGAGTCTTTGGGAAGGTACGACACACCGCAGGGTGCGCTGTAAGGATGTGGCAGACGTGGCACCTGGGGGAAAACAGCCTTGACTTCCAGCAGGTCACTTGTTGGCTTTGTTTTCAGTAATTGTCCATCTCCCCAGAAAAGCTCTTCCACCAACACAACAATGTGCCAGCTCTGTTTCAAGACGACCGCCCTGTCCCCTCTCTTCCAGCACACACATCTTATTTTAGACAACTCCATCCACAGGAAAGAACAGCAATAAAAAGGGAGATTCCAGCAGATACGTGAAGCTGGGAGTAACTGTGGAGGATTTGAGGCTCAATCCAGAGAGACTGTTATTGCAAAAGAAGCAATGGGCTAGCCCCATTCAAGAGCAGTAGAGTGAGAAGGGTAGCAGCCCAACGCTGGAGATACACAAGCTGGCTAATTAGGGTTGGGGCTAGCTGAGTGAGAGCCGGGTCTGTGCATACACGTGTTGCCTCTGCCAAACAGCGTGCCTTGTGCTGAGGTCAGTTCTGCAGCTGCTCTACTCAGTGGAGAGCACTGTGCCAGATTACGTGGGTGGCAGGCTGCTCCTTGTGCCCCCTGGGCTGCTGGCCAAGCTGTGTCCAGTCCAGCTCAGGCAAGTGGTTCAGTCATCAGACTGGCTTTTGTTCGCAGTTGGGGGAAAAAGAGAAAGGATTGGCAAAACCTTGTTGCTTTTACCAAGCTCATTTCCATGTACGAAATGTTGCCATGGCAAGATGCCTCTTGGGCTGATATTCCTCTGTCTGTCCTGCTCTCCTTCCGTCTCTGAATCCAGCCAACAAGCTTGATATCATTATCTACAAAGAGAGGCCAAATGGGGAACACAACACAAGTTTGGAAAATCAAAGGCAAATCTCCCAGCAACTGAGCTGGCGGAGACTCAACTGATTCTGAGTTACTGCGCGGGAGTCCAGTTGCTTGTATTTGTTAGCTGTCAAGACTAAAAAGCAACGTGTTCAGTTTGAAGCCAGTTTGGTCTCTGTTGTAATCGCTGCTTGTCACGTTTCAGATGCTGCTGCTGCTTGATGAGGATACAAGCTCTTTGTGCTTCTGTCAGGAGTATCCCTGATGTTTACTTTTGGAGGGCAACCCATTTAAATGGCTGCCCCCAGAGCAGGGAATGGGGGTTACCTAGAATAAGTTTATAAGTTTTGCCAAGGTAATGCTTTTTGGTCTCAGCCCAGTTCCCAAGAGACAAAGGGGAAGGGAGTCAGCTTCAAAGACATCACGGTACCTGGCAAAAAGACCTACGTTGCAGGTAATGTTCATACTAGATCAGGAACATGACATTTTAGAAGGGCTGATGTAGGGTGGAAGCTTTGTGGGGTCATGAGCTAACCCTTTGCTTGTGGATCTGCAGAGGGTGTCAGTCTAGTACAGAGGTCAGCAACATTTTGGGAGCAGCGGGCCAAAATTACCCAGCTTGGTCCAAGCAGGGCTGGCCCTTCCTATCCAGCTGCCTGGCCACCGCTGCTTCTCCCTGGTGCCTGGCTGCCATTGAGGCAAAACTCCCTGATGCTGAAATGCAGCAGAAGTCCTGGCTTTACAGGCTGGATCTAATGGCTCTGCAGGCTGTTGGTTGCCAACCACTAATCAGGAGGCTTTTCAGTCCAGCAGCACCAAAGAAAGAAATAGAAAATATAGCTACGGACTCAAAGCTATGGGGGACCTGAACTTCCCGGACATCTGCTGGGAAGAGCAGTCAGCCAGGTCTGAACGCTCGCATAGGTTCTTAGACAGAGTGCAGGACCTCCATCTAACCCAGGAGGTGCACAGCCCCACCAGGGGGGACGCCTTGTTGGACCTAGTGCTGGCCACAGGTGATGACCTGGTGAGGGGGCTGCGGGTGCTCGACCACCTGGGCGACAGCGATCATCGCCTGCTGGAATTCACCATCCAGCACAAGGTGGCAAAGGCCTGCAGTAAGGCAGAGGCCCTAGATTTTAGGAGGGCAAACTTCAACAAGCTAAGGAGGATAGTTGGAGAAGAGCTGAGGTCCCGGAGGGGAGGGGAGACAGGTGTCCAAGGAGAGTGGTC
>NW_017728991.1:7765485-7779072 GCF_001723915.1 Gavialis gangeticus | reverse complement strand
GTATGATCAAGGGACAGCAGGGTAGGTCCTATGAGGAAAGGTTACGGGACCTGAACCTGTTCAGCCTTCAAAAGAGAAGGCTGAGGGGGGATCATGTGGCCTGTTATAAACTAGTCAGGGGGGATCAGCAGGCATTGGGGGAGTCACTGTTCCCCCGAGCACCGCCAGGAGTGACCAGGAATAACGGTCACAAGCTGGCAGAGGGTAGGTTTAGGTTAGACATCAGGAGGCGCTATTTCACGGTCAGGGCGGCTAGGGTCTGGAACCAACTTCCAAGAGAGGTGGTGCAGGCTCCTACCCTGGGGGTTTTTAAGAGGAGGGTAGATGAACACCTTGCTGGGGTCGTTTGACCCCAGTACTCTTTCCTGCCACAGCAGGGGGTCGGACTAGATGATCTGCTCAGGTCCCTTCCGACCCTAGAAACTATGAAACTATGAAAGGTACAAAGCCCTTGTAGCTCTCCCAAACTGGGTTAAAGAATCATTGCAGTTTCAGCTGGGAAAGGTCTGTGGCATCATCTTCCTTCACTGGTGCAGTGGCTGGTGGCAATGACACTGGGATTCCTTGAAAAGTTTGCAGGATTTGTTTCTCTGAGAGGATCATTAGTTTCCGTGGTATGGACCAGGTACTGATGCTTGGCGTGTCATGAATGCTGATCTATTGCCAAGCGGTGCAGTGTGTTTACAACGAACACTGAATTTCTCTCTCCTTGGTGCTTGATGATACCACCATGGGTCAGTGAACTTGGGTGACACCAAGCAATTCAGTGAACTCCAGTCTTCAGCCAATGTCAAGTGTGGTCTGCAGATTTTCACTGAAAGCAGTGGTTTCAGAACTGGGGGTCACGACTTCATAGGGGGACATAACGTTTATGAGTGGAATTGCGAGTCCAAGAGAAATTCAGCTGCAGGAGCAGGGCAGCAACTGGAAGAAGGTTTGCAAGCCTGGAAGTGGGGTCAGTAAGGGAAAGGTTTGGGAACTGCTGAGTTAAAGTTAGCAGGTTGCTGCCATGAGCCCGAGCATAGCTCAGTTCGCCTGCTACAGCTGCCACTGGGAAACAAGTCTTTCTCCTTTACCAGCATTTCTGGTAAAAGTGGGGAATTCATTCCAGATTTAATGTGGGACTCACTTTCTACTGTGTGTTTTGGAAAACAAATCAAAGTGGCACGTGGCTGCCTTGTTATTTTGGCTTTAATGTATTGTTTATCTCCTGGCTCACTTTCTCAAGAACCTCTTTATAAGATGTCTAGATGTAAAAGTCCCTTCAGCAGTAAAAGCACTTATCTGTTTTAGAAGGAACCATAAATAAGATGCTTTTGCTTTTCCATTTTCTGCATTGTGCATGAAGGAGGCTTTAAGCAGAGATGAAATTATTCTTGCTTTGCAAAAGGTGTGAATAAATACAGATGTGAAACTATGGTTTGGATAGTGTCTCTCATATAGATTGCATTCCCTATGCACTTAACTGTCCAAATACAAAATAAAAAAAGTGCCAAGTGAGAAAAAAAATTAAGATTCAGAGGGAAAGAAGAAAAGGGTCTGATTTCAGCTGAGGTTTGAAATGAGATTCAGAGCTAGTAAGATGGAAAGCTGTGTAAAGGTTGTTCCATAAGGCAAGAGGCTGGCACCGACACAAGTGGCCCATGGAAACCAGACTGTTGCTAGTGGAGCAGAGGGAATAGATAAGGGTCTCACAATAATCAACAGGAAAGCAACTTTGGTGTGAGCCTTTCAATCTGGTTCAGTAAGTCTGGGATTTCCATTACTCTCAAAGGCTGTTCTGGCTTCAGGAGCAGCAGCACATCGGTCCCTCTGATTGGGAACAGAAGAGAAGCCTGAGCTGAGGAGCTCTGACATCCTAGTTCCCCTGCTCCTCGGAAAATCACCCCCTGACCACAGTGTGACTCCTGGTTCTCTTGCTCTCTTCCAAAGTTGGTTATGAGCTCCAAAATCAGACAATGGCTCTTCTATGAATGGTTTGAATGGGGAAAGTTGAGGGCTCTGGGACTGGCCAGCTGAAGGGGCAAAATTCAGTGGCTTTGCAGTTAAGATCCTATCAGGATATGTTTCTGTCCAGGACTATGAGTAGCAAAACAAACTAGCTCTTGTGTACATATGAGCATATTGCTGCCATTCACTGGCTAGATCCATTCAGCTGCACCAGCCATGTTGTGCTGCTAAGAGTGGAAGGGGCAATGCTCTGTTAGCTCCGGTGAAGGAAGGGAGGGAAAGCTCCAGTGCTGCTGGAAGCAGTCAGACCTGGTTCTATCCCTGCTCCTGGAAAGCCCCAGGTAAGCAGGATGTGTGGATCATGGTAATAACTGGGGAGTTTTGTTATAGATTTGTTATAATAATATATTGATGTTCTCTTTATTTTTGGTTTAATGACACTGAAATTCTTCAGCTGTGCAGTGTTTCTTGACCTATCCCCAGGAGAGGAAAAATGTTTGGCTTTAAGAGGGACAATATGAACGCAGAAGTGCACCTGTGAATGAGCTGAGATGATGCTTACTTGGTTTAGTTTCACTTTGGTACAGAATTTTTTTCATAGATTTTTTTCAAGGCTAGTAAGGAAGTATTTTGTTCCCTTTATCTGACCTCTGTAACTCCAGCCTGAGAACCCAACCTATTAATCCCTGCCTCAAGACCTTAGTTCTTGGCTGCATTAGATGGTAACTTTTAGGAAGACATCTACTTGTGATTTAAAACCAAGTGATGGAGAATCCACTACATTGGTTAAATCCTCTCAGTGCTACGTGCTCTTTTTTCTTGACAGAATTTGTTTGGCTTGGGCCATTGTCTGTTAGACTAAGAGAGCTCTGCATTCAGATGCTAATAGTTACCAAAATGTGTCTTAAACCTTTCTTAGATAAAAGATTTCTTGGATAAACTGAACTTCATTCTCACAGTTTAAGGCAACTTTTTCAGACCTTGACTGATTTTTGGTTCTCCGATTGGATCGGTCTCATGTTGTTGTGCACAATTTTAAATGGCTCTTCTGTTCCACTTCTGACAAAGCACCTGCAATTCAGTGACCAGTGAGGTTTGGTAGCATTTTTCAAGCACTCTGAGATCTTTTATGGTGAAAATGTTCTACGTGTGATGTAAGTTATGTTGTTTCCTTGCACAGTGTTTGATAGGATAAGGAGTCTGTAAACCTCCAGTTCTCTGGCTGCATGCCCGGCTGTAGCAACTGTCTGCAGCTAGTCTTAACTTTACAAATAAGAGGAAAGAAAAACCACAGAAACTAACACTCAGTTAAAATAATTCAGGGGCCAAAGCAAAGCAGTGCATTCTTTAGTCTTGTTTGCCTTGTATTTGCTTTGAAAGGCAGACTCCATTGTGAACGGTTCTAAATTTGTAGGACAAGGCAGGGCTGTAGGAAGTGAGGGGGAGAGATTGACTTAAAGGGGCTGATGAGAACAAGGACTTCTGTACCTCAGCTCACTGAACCTGGTCAGCATGAGACTGGGTGGTTATTCCCAAATGCCATGTTAATTCAAGAGGCTCAGTTGTGTCCCACGATCTGGATTTGGAATTGACTTTGCAAAGCCAGGCAGTAGCAACCTGGCAGCAAATAACCTTGATTACTGACAGGTTGTAATGGACATCACTGCCAAAGGCCAGCATGTAGTCCAGGGTAACGCATTACATTTTCAAGGCGCTGAATTCTTGGATTGGGAGAAAGCAGAGCTGTAAAGGGAGAACTGACCTAGTTAGAAATGAGGAGTGTTTCTTCTGGCTGCAGACCTGTGGCAATCATGCGAAGCTGTTGACTACCAAAGACCTGGAGCCTGCTCTCTAAGCAAGTACAGAGCCCTTTCTAGGGACCTAGCTGGGGTATCACTAGCTGGGGTATCACTCTCCCCCTGGACAGATCAGAGACAAGGTCTCAGACAGTGGTTTCATGCCCCTGGTCCAGGGCTGTCTGGCACTAGTTGGGTGATGGTGCATAGATTCTCTCCAGCTCTGGAACAATCTGCAGATCTACTGGCAAGAGTAATGATCTGAAATGAAGCTGTGTGGCCCACTGGCCAGTGACACTTCACAGTGCAGGGTGAGAACAGCCCTCCCTATTGGGCTGCAGCAGTTCCTGGACCACAAGGAGCCACAAATTGCACGTGGTGTGCAATTACCCAGCAAGTAACTTTTGCTCTTTCCCCTTCCTTTCAGTTCGACCCTGAGAGCACTGGATACATCAGCACCGAGAGATTTCGAGGCCTCCTTCAACGGCACGGCTCCGAGCTGGACCCGCACAAGCTGGAGGTTCTCTTGGCTTTGGCAGACAACAATTCTGATGGGAAGATCTGTTATCAGGACTTTGTCAACCTGGTAAGTGATTGGGCAGGGAGAGCACCTTGCAGCCCTAGTCTGGATTTGGTTTGAAATGCTGAAGAGCAAGGGATGTTCTCTTTCTCCCTCATTTTAGGAAAGCAGGGGGGTTTTTTGCCTGCATCTTTGGCTGGGCTTTTCAGAAGCATTAGCCCAGTGTTAGCTTACCTTTGATGTCACTGACAGAACTCCCTTCGACTTCAGTGCAGGCAGGCTGACACCAAGCGCTTCTGTAAAGTCCACTCTGCAGCCCTGAAAAAAAATAGCCGTTCTCTCCAATGGCTTAGTTAGGTCAGGCCTCACACCAGGCATGTGAGGTTCTGATGAAGGGCTTTATTTGCAATTCATTCACATGGAACACACTCCAGATTTAATGCTGCAGATTGTGGTTGCTCTGGTCCTGACCCATTACTGGGGGAGAGGAAGGAATTCTCCCTCTTATACTTAAAGACAAGAAGAGTCCATTTTTTCAGGCTGACTTCAGATTCTCCCTCACTGTCAGCAGCAGGGAATTTATGCTATAATGGTGGTTCAGATATTGCCTAAACAATGATAATCTGAATCGGCTCCTGAAGACTGTTTGCAGTATAACTTTGGAGCCCCAAAACAGATATTGTGGTTACATTCCCAGTGTAAAGGAGCCTGTGACTTGGGATAGATTTTCACAAGAACTTTTCAGAAGAGGCTGAGGCACGTGGCTCTTAATCTCTATTGGTGTTCAGTCAGACTTGTGTGCTCTGAAGTGCCTGAATCACTTTTGAAAATGAGACTTGGGCTTCTAAGTCACTTAGGCAGTTTTGCAAATGTTGCCTATTATTCCCATCTTGTTTCCTGGCTGCTAGCTACAGCATCTAGCTGTAAACAGGATTTCATGTGAAACATTTGAAATAGTCTCACACTCCGCAAACAGCTACTGCTGTTAGCAGAAGGAGAGAAACTGTGATTTTGACAATCTGATTCCCAGCTCTCAACTCTCATCTCTCTTCTTGTTTTTTTTTACCTCTGTGTCAGCCAGTAGCCGTCCTGGTGAGGTCTTTGCTCAAAGGCATATTTCTGTCTATCTGAGTAACTCTTAGTCTACCTAGGGATCTTACCACTGCATGTAAATACCATGTCTAGTCCTATGTTGACCCAGAATAACCAAACAATGTTGATGCAGTAGAATTTCCAGAGAAGCATGGAGAAAATGGGAGACTGACCCATGTGACTGGCTGGTGGTAAATCAGTTGACTTAGCCTGCCCCATCTCACTGCCGTTCTGCAGGTGCGCTCAGCTTCCTGCTTTGGGAGATGATCCAATGCAGGATGCTGCAGCTGCCGCCCAACATGCATAAACTACCCAGTACCAGGTTGGATGAGGCTTACTGCTTCGTTGCCCACATACAGGGTGGGAGTCCATTGAAGCTATCTGGGCCCTGAGGAAACAGGGAGTCTTCTCCCTTTATCTCCTGGTATGGGGCTCATTTTCTGGATCTTCTGCTCTGAGAGCGAAGCCTCCATCCCCTCTTTTTCTACTGCTCTACTCCCTGTGAAGCCAATGGAAGTGTTGCCACTTGCCCCCATGAGACCATGGGTGTACACTTTATCTCTGTGTGCCATTCCTGCTCCATAACCTCTAAATAATGCTTCATCTTCCACCCATGGTCATTAACAGTGCCTGTAAAGGGTCTTTGGGAAT
This sequence comes from Gavialis gangeticus, assembly GCF_001723915.1. Lineage (NCBI taxonomy): Eukaryota > Metazoa > Chordata > Crocodylia > Gavialidae > Gavialis > Gavialis gangeticus. The sequence continues at coordinate 7,773,063 of NW_017728991.1, read as the reverse complement.
TTGTTGGAGGGAGCTTAATGTGGTCTGGGTTCCACTGACAGTTATTCACAAATGTTTCTCTTGTCCACCCAGAAGTGCCTCCTGGCACTGTACAATAGCTTGCACATTGTTTTCATGGGTTAGAAAGCAGACTCTGTGTGTCCTATAGGGCTATGTCTCAGTAAATGAGACAGGGTGATCTCTCTCAGGTCTGAGCTGTCATAATCCCCATTCCTAACCTCAGTTAAGGGGTCAGCAGGACAGTGAAATCACCCTGATGAGATGAGATGCTGAAATAGAGCTGTCGGTTATCTTATCAGAGCTATGCTATCTTATCAGCTCTTTGAGAAGATTTATGGACACACTAAAATGCAGCAGCAATAAAAATGTTCACTGTAGCTGTAGGAAGTGATCAGGCATCCCCACTTGTTGCAGCCAGGTAGATATCCCAGGATTAATAGCGTACATAACAATTACTTAGAGCAGATGAGGTGCTCAACTCCCATGCAGACATTTACAAATGGAGTCCTGCAACGCATCACTAAGGCTAGTGCTAAGTCTCATTAAACCCATTTTGTGGAGGAAAAAATGAGGAAAAATGTTAAGCGTCTTGCCACAGGCCAACACAGCAAGCTGGTGTGAAGATCAGGACTGGAACTCGGGGCTCTTCACCTCTCAACCACAGGCTTGTCCACCAGTCCTCTATAAATAGGGCCAGCAAGAATGCAGATTGCTGTTGGGTATCTGAGGACCCTTTAGACATGGGCATAGTTACCAGTGAAGGGAGTCATGTACAGATTTCAGAGCGGGACAGCGCTGAGTCATCTCCAACCAACATAATTTCTGCAGAACTAAAAATGCCTTTAGACTTCACTGTGTAAGCCTGATAAAGCCACCATTGATTTCCTATCTCCCATTCCTCCATCTCCCTCATTTGCATTTTTGCTTTCACTAATCAATAGCTGTGCAATTGCTAGAATGCTAAATTATTTGTAATTGGTGCTTCTGTACCCCCTTGCCCTTCAGCTCTTCACTGGATGCTATAAATCTAACTTTTCAAGGCTCCTTCCCCTTTCTGCAGTCCAAGCTTTTCCTGTTTGGTTTCAGGCCACACCTGCTGGTGATCTTGGTAAAAAGTGATGCAGGACTAATAAAATTGTTCTGGAAAAGTCTGGATGAGATTTAGCATACACCTAGCCTGTCTAGTTTATCTTTAAGTGGTAGGCCTCTAGCTTGTTCCTTTAGAGGAAAGCCCGGCCTAGTGAACAGGACTTGGGAGACCTGGGTTCTAGCCTGGCCTCTGCCTGCTGTGTAGCCTTAGGCACAGCAATTCTCCACTTTCTGCCTCAGTTTCCCTTTTTCTCCTTCACTCCCTTTGTCCTCTGAGTTTGTAAGCTCTATAGGGAGCCTATCTTTGCTAAGCAGTTCAGGATACACGTTAGAGGAATGAGAGTGTGTTTTATTTCCACCCCTTTATCAAGCGAATAGAAAGGGGTTCTTGAGGAGTATTTAAACTGTAGAATAGTTCAGATCCAGAGTGGCCCCTGAGGAGATGTCCTATAATACAAGTAGTCCAACTCTGTCCAGAAGGATCCGTCGCTCAGTGTCTGGGGGTTGAGTCAGTGGTAGTATTCCTTTTTTAAAGGAAAACTTCTCTGTTGAAAATTCAATGCTCAAGTCATATGGAGCTGTGAATGCAGTGAGCTTCTGTCTAAAGCAGGTAGTGTCATTCTCCTTCAGGGTTGTAGGAAAACTATGAAAGATAAGGGAAAGCCTTGGATCGGTTTCATAAGTTTATAAAAACCGAGTAAGTAGAGAGCCTATTTTTATTATCTTAGCAAGAAATACCCAGCATGGCACCTGCATAGCATGCTGATTAGGAACATTTTAAATGCATAAAATAGAAGGTGGTTAATACACAGACAATACGTGCATTGAAGTCTTTGTGGGCAAGTATCCTTGCTTTATGTTAAAGTACCTTGAAGTCTAGATTGGACAACATCCATACATTCTTGAGTATGGAATTACATGTAGCACAGAGGTCCATCATTCTGATAAGCATATACCTCATCTAGGGCGAGAATCGACTATCTTTGCTTTTTGCTCTTGTTCTGAGGGTTGATTTTCCTATTTCTATGGCGCAGTTAATATGACACGCTGATCTGGTTTCAGAGGTTGTGGTGAAGAATCTGGGGGAGGGAAATGCAGCTCATTACACACATCCACACTGGGGCTTTCCAAGTATAGTTGTTTGTTTTCTGATCAAAATTCATGAGCAAACACTATAAATGTTAAAACAATATTGATAGGTGACTTACGTAGCCTCCCAAATATTCCCATGTTTCTTTTACTCTTGGAGTGAATGCAGGTGCCAGGTTAGCACTTATAACACTCCAGCTGTTGGGAAACCCTGATAAGCAGTAGGTGTTATCTATATTCTGCCTCTAACTTCCACATATAGTAGAGGTGGAAATTCAGGGCATGAGGCAAAAGGCGGGGGTCTCTAGGTTCCTGTGCGCCAGACCAGCCGCTCCATCTGGAACACTCAAAGCACCGCACAAAGTCTCTTAGCAAACTCTGACTGATGGAGCCTGGAAGTCAAATGAAAAGGCTCCCTGAAACACATGAGGTCAGGGCTTGCAGATCAAACAGACTAGGTCCTATTCCCAGCCTAACCCTTGCAACTTGGGGAAAGTAATTTTGCCCTGGGCATATCTATTGACACTGAGTTCTTGGGAGTAGGAGCTGTCCTTTGCTCAGCATGTGCAACACCTAGCACAAAGCGACCTTGGTTTGTGTTGGGAATACAGGGGCTGTGATAATAAAAACAACCAATAATGTCATGGCAGGCCTCTGTTCCCTGTGTACACATAGAGAGGTGCTGGCTACCTTTTGCTGTCGCTACCTGCTATGGCAGGTGTAGTACCTCTCACACTGAGCCCATTATTAACTACCACCAGGGAGGCAGGCAACAGCTCAGCAAACTTCCCCAAAGCAAGAAGTTAGCCCTTGTGTTTCTCTGATGTTCCTGTACATCCCTCAAGACTTGTCCACCCAGTTCCCCCCAACAGTCCCCTGGATGCTTTTGCCATTGTCCTGGACACCGAGTCCATTTGTCTACCAGAGAGATCACTGTGAAACAAAGCCATATCATTCCCCTGATGTCCATAGAAGACTGTTACTTACCAACCATTTCCAGCTCCTGGCCTGGCAGGTTTGGCTATTCATAGTAATAGGATAAAGCGACTGAAATGTAGCAGGGCTTTTTGAATTATTGACAAGGTCAGTCTAGGAAAATTGTGTATTAATTCATTGCAAAGATAAGGGGAAGCAAACATTTTCATTTTGTACTTGGGTTGGTTCTGGATTGAGCTGGAATTTTTGGTTTCATGTTCTGGTGGCATTTCCAAAAAGAAAAATTCCATTTTAGGAGCCTCTAAATTAAATAGGTTTCTCATTTGTGGAAAATCTCCCACTTTCTTTGGTCTGAACTACTGGCTAGATTCACCCTGATTTTAGATCCCTTATAAATGCTACTTTGATGAATTAACCTATGCATCAAAAAAAATCACCCTAGTCTGACATGCATCAGTACCTCCCTCCACCCCACTTTGCACCCTCTTGGGCCAGCTGGGCAGCTCTGCAAGCTCTGACCTGTAAGGACTAACGGCAGTACTACTCCTCTAGTATTTGTCGTACTGGTTGGTCCAAAAATGTTCTTGCTGCCTGAATTCAGGGCTTTTTAAGTTTTGCTATTTAACAAAACTCTTGTTTGAAGGTGGCGGCTGTGCCTGGTGTCTTGTGGTAACTGGGCACGTCTACACGTTGCCCTATAGCGATATAGCGATGTGCTACATCACCGTATGGCGTGCTATGGTGACATAGAGATCACACAGGTCTACACATGATTGCTGGTTATGTCGCCATAGCAGCTTGCTGCTCAGCTATAGTGCACTGCCATGGCAATGTAGCCGGTGAATCTAACCATGCGCCATCGATACGCCACAGTACGGCTCACTACTGTGCCACGTTTAGTAGTTCCCTCAAGCAAGTACTAAAGCATGACGCAGTACTAATGTCACCATACAGTGTTGTGTAGACATGCCCACTGAGTACGGTAGTAACTTGGGATCAAATCTCACTGGTGCTGAGTCGATGTTTGTAAACAGGAAAGATTGATGCTTGTCCATTATATCTTCCTCTCTTTCCAGTGGCTCAAGCAGAAAATGATATTGGCCTGTAACTGCTTCTAGCTAATGGTCTGGCTCCTTTTGGGTGCGGACAGCTGTAATATTTGTAGCAGGGCAGATGATCATGGGGTTTGACCCAGACCAGAAAGGTAGCACTATAGATGTAGACAGATGTGCCGCTTCCAAGAGTTGCTCAACAATCTGTATCGTGTGGTTCTGCTTCTCCATCACCAGGTGGCCAGTAAGACAGAAGCATGACAAATGTAACGTCTGTCTGTAACTAGTGTTCATGTAGAGGTCTGTAGTAGTAGTGGGCTTAGTCGAGCCAAGGAATCATTATGTGTGCTGCACGTAAAGAAATTATGATAGGCTGTCATGTATACATCTGAAAGCAAATACAGTCTATAATTGAACAGTGCCTGGGTATAACCAAGGTGGGTCAATTTTTGCAGAAAACCAAATATCATTAACATTTGCTCAAATACTTTAAGCTCATTCCTTTAAACTCTCTGCTTCCTGCCTCCATTCATTTTCTGGAAACACTCTAACAGGCTTAATGGCCCTCTAGTGTTTGTAGACCCAGCCATTTCTAAGCAAATATTGGAGGATATTTGGGAAATTTAGTGTTCATAATCACACCAGAAGCTTTTCTCTGAGAAGTACTCATCCAACAAGGAAACCTAAGCAAACCCATGTGACCTGCATGTCCAATGAAAACTAATTAGAGCAGCTTGAATTTGTCATTTTGAAGGCTTGGAATAATCTATTTGGATACAATCTGTAGACCAGGAGCTAACCCTAGAACATATTCAATAAACAATTCTGAATAATGGATAAATTCAAAGAAATTGAAATTTGCTGGCACAGTTAAAAAACAGAAAGGGAGAGAAGTTATAAGATAAATGATTTCATTTTGATGTATTTCTCATCTATATATGCATGAGATTTGCATCAGATATGTTTAAAACACAATTCCACTTCCTATACATTTTTATTTATAAACCCGTGTTTTCAAGAAGCCACAAAAACCAGCAAAGAGCAATCACAGGTGGGGGGTTTTTTCCATCTTAGACACTAAGTGAGAAAAAAAGCCCTACTGGGGAAATGCAAATGTATCTTGTTTATTTCTATTGTCCACTTGCTTTTCTCTATCATAAAGGGAGACACTAAAAATACTCAATGAAAGTGTTGTCTGTCAACAAACTGCAACAGCTGCAGGAGGAGATAAAGCCCAGAGCTGTTTAACTAACTTTGCTACCTTCAGAGGTGAGATGAGCCAGAAAGTAATTACAGCCGAGACATTGTTTACCGGGGTCCTTGTCAAACATAACTTGCCTCTGGCATCATGGACACTGCAGGGCAGCTCTTTCACACACGGCATCCTGACAGTCCAGCAATGCCAAGCAGCAGGGCTGGGGATCCTGGGGGAGATGGAGTCTCTGCTTCCCAATTGAGCATTTATTCCTTCCTCTTTCTTGAAAGGTGGGGCAGATGCATTACCTCAGACAAACCAGGTAGCGTCATGTCACTGCTAAGCCCCCTCCAAAATGTCAGCAGGGCCAAAGGATGGAGCTGGTAGACTACATCCTGCAGTTTCTCCTGTCTGATAGTACTACAGAAAAAGTGCCTGAGCAATGCCATCCCACTATCTCAGTACCTGATAGTGGTTGGGGTACTGTCAGTTGTACTTATGGTTCATTCTCATGAGTCACTTGTGCAACTCCTGGCTCCACTCTGCCTTAGTCTAAGGAAAGCTTATCCCTATCCTGGGAAAAGATTGCATTTTTCCATTATATACCTGTTTCCCCAAATAGGCTGTGTTTGCCCAGGGACGTCTTTTTTGCCAGGATAACTCCACCTACCCCTTGCAATGCCAGCAAAAATGTCCGGTGTGGGCCAAACCTAAGCCATTGGTGTACATTGGGTGGTTTGTGAGTTAAGTGCCAGATGAGTTAGGTGGACTAGACTTCTCAACACTGCCATAGGCGTACTGTGGGACTCGGACAAAGCAAAGGAGCTTTCATAGTTTCATAGTAGTTAGGGGCTGGAAGGGACCTTACAGATCATTGGGTCCAGCCCCCCTGCACTTGGGCAGGAAAAACTGCTGGGATCCAGGAAAAATGGGCGTTGAGACGCTTTCTGAAGATTGCCAAGGTGGATGACTGTACCAGCTCTGGGGGGAGCCTGTTCCAAACCCTCGACACTCAACTTGTAAAGAAGTTTTTCGTTATGTCTAACCTGAAGTGATCTCAGATAGAGCATTGGAGCTTTCCATCAAAATGGAGGTGAATCCTTACCTTATGGTTTGCTTGGTGGTCATCCTGCAGAAGGAGATATAGCAGAAGGGCTTCATCTTGGTGAACCAGCCTTTCGAGGCAGATTGTGCCAAGGAGCTGTGTGGGGGGAGCACCAGGGATGAGAGCTCTCCCTTGAAGGCAGATATTTCAACACATTAGGAATGTTGGACAAGCTCCTAGAATCAGCTCTCAATGCAGTGTACAAAACCAACTAGAGCTGGGTCCAAAATCAATATTTAGCTGTGGTTTTGTAGTAACTTTAAGCTGATGTAACATCTTTGCTTCAAGCAAATTGTATCAGCTAATTTAAACCAGACCCTTAGTTACCCAGGTCTAGGCTCACTGCCTAGGGACCAGAGGCCAGACGGGATAGCAAAGGAAGCTACAATGACTTCCCCAGTGTTACACAGTTCGTTTCTCTAGTACACTTCAGGCGCTCTAAAAATACCATTAGCTGTAAAACCTAGGTTCAAGTCCAGAGTTGTGGCTCTGTGCATGTATCTGAAAAGTCCCAGCCACAGTGAGGCTTTTGGATCCCAGTCCCCCAAACTCAATGGAGCTGACTTCCCACAGGCTTGCACATAGGAACAAAATACTGCCTTGGCAGCACCACACCGCACCCATTCTGCAAGCAAACACAGCCGAAGTGTGATGCCTGGATTGTGCTGCTTGTCTAAGTTCCCCAGTGGCGTTTTACTGGGTAGTTCATGGGACCTGTGGAACTGGTTTAATAGTTTCTAGGGTCGGAAGGGACCTAAGTAGATCATCTAGTCCGACCCTCTGCCGTGGCAGGAAAGAGTACTGGGGTCAAACCAGCAAGGTGTTCATCTAACCTCCTCTTAAAAACCCCCAGGGTAGGAGCCTGCACCACTTCTTTTGGAAGTTGGTTCCAGATCCTAGCCGCCCTAACCGTGAAGTAGCGCCTCCTGATATCTAGCCTAAATCTACCCTCTGCCAGCTTGTGACCGTTATTCCTGGTCACTCCTGGCAGTGCTCGGGGGAACAGGGACTTCCCCAATGCCTGCTGATCCCCCCTGACCAGTTTATAACAGGCCACTAGATCCCCCCTCAGCCTTCTCTTGTGGAGGCTGAACAGGTTCAGGTCCCGTAGC
>NW_017728991.1:7750755-7764733 GCF_001723915.1 Gavialis gangeticus | reverse complement strand
GAGCCCTGCGGAACCCCACTGCCCATGTCCTTCCAGGTTGAGGAGGACCCATCCACTACCACCCTCTGGGTGCGGCCCTCCAGCCAGCTGGTGACTTATTTGACTGTGTGGATGTCTACACCACAGCCCCCCAGTTTCTTAATGAGAATGGGGTGAGAGACAGTGTCGAAAGCCTTCCGGAAGTCCAGGAAGACTATGTCCACTGCTACCCCTGCATCTAATGATCTGGTGATCTGATCGTAAAAGGCCCCCAGGTTGGTCTGACAGGACCTGCCACTGATGAACCCATGTTGGTTGCCCCTAAGCATGCAGTCCCCTGCTGGCCCCTCATGGATGTGTGCCAGAATAATTTTCTTAAACAGCTTGCCTAGGATCGAGGTAAGACTAACTGGCCTATACTTTCCTGGGTCCTCCTTCTTCCCCTTTTTGAAGATGGGAGCCATGTTGGCCCTCTTCCAGTCCTCCGGCACCACACGAGAGCACCACGAGTGCTCGTAAAGCAATGCCAGGGGTCCTGCAATGACCTTGGCCAATTCCTTTAGTACTCTAGGGTGGAGATCGTCCAGACCGGATGACTTGAATATGTCCAGTCCCTCCAGAAGCTCCCTAACTAGTTCCTCACTAACCCTTGGCCCAGGTGTGCCTCCCCTGGGGCCCGAGGGGGGCCCAGCAGGGAGGTGGCTGTTCTGGTCCCTACTTAGGAAGACGGAGGCAAAGAAATCATTAAACATGTTAGCTTTGTCATCTGGTGTGACGACCAAATTTCCCAACGTGTCCTGCAGGGGCCGCACATTACCCGGGACCTTCTTTTTACCCCCTATGTATTTAAAGAAGGACTTCTTATTGCCCTTAATCTGGGAAGCTAGTCCTAATTCCATCTCTGCCTTGGCCTTCCTGACTGCCCCCCTACATCCCCGAGTGACTGCAGTATAATCGTCCCTGGTGATGTCCCCTTCTTTCCATTGGGTGTACGCCTCCCTTTTAGCAAGGAGACATGGAAACTTGCAAGCAAGGATTCCATGGAAACAAGAATTCTGGATCTATTAAAATTTCTGTAGAGCATGTGAGCCTAGACCTTGATTTTTGCAAAGAACTGAGGCGTGTACATAATTTGCAGTCAATGAGACTTACGGATGTGCTTAAATTAAGCATTTACCTAGATCCTTTCCTGAGTTGGTGTTGTAATGACTATTAAATTCTATAGGTTTTTGTCACGGGCAGGAGTATTTAATGAGGCTGTGTTGGGAACTTTTCCTTGTGGAAAGCTCCTCTAAAACTTTAGTAAAGATGAATTCTACTGAAATTAAGTAGGGTTATACTGGAACTGTTCTGAAAACCTGCAGAACTTAATAGAGAATTATGTCCTTCACAGGGCTTTAAAGCAGGCCATATGTTTAATGGAAAGTTATACCCTGACCATAGAACTCTATTATCGAGTTCCAAAGCTCGATCGGAAGGTGATAGTTCTCTCTGAAATGCCATTGTGTTTTGATTTGTAAAATGCCCAGTACAGTGTGCAGTTTTATAGAATTAAAATATGTGTCATCTTGGAACTTTTTAACTTTTCCCCTCTACATTTTCCCTGGGTTATGTGTGTTTCCCAGTTGTTTCACAGGCAAAACCTTCTGTTGGCAAACTTATGCCACTAAAAGGAAACCATAAAAGCAGCCTCTCTGAGTTCATCTGTTATCCCTTCCAGAGATCCCTGTCATAGCTGCACGCCCCCGCTATCAGCAATGTGTACATGAAAAGTTTGCATTGTTTTGGCTTCTGAAAGGATTTTTCCAAGCTGAGGTCTCTGCATGGTGTTGTGTTTTGAGGGGGCAGGAGTGAGACATGGCTCAGCTGTGCAAAGAATTTCATGGGCCATAAACATGCAAAGCATGCTGAGCACCTCCTCTGAGCCTTGGCAGGCCTTCAGTTCCCTTGTTCCCCCTGCTCTAGCCACTGACTGCACGTCTGCCCAGCAACTTCCATCTGACCTTCTTTACAAGGCTTTGTATGTAGGGCTTTACATTTCTCTTAAAAGAAGCTCAACAGCACATGGCTAAAATCCATTCCTTGTTCCCTGTTACCCTGGGGCAGCATGTGCCACTTAGCCGATAAAGGTGGAGCTTTGTCCTGACTCTGAATACTGTATGTTCGCTCATAGATATGAGGTCCATACAGGACTGGTATCCCATCTGAATTATCTCAATGGCACTAGATCATCTAGTCTCATTTCCTAACACCAGCCATTGAATTCTAGCCAGTTATTCTGTATTCATTTGGACTTGGCTAAAGCACCTTCCAGAAAGGCCTGTAATATTGATATGGGGTGTCCAAGAGCTGGAGAATCCACCACTTCCCTTGGTAGTTTGGTTCAGGAGCTGATGTCCCTTGCTGTTAAAAAGCTCTGCCGTATTTCTAATTTGAAACTGTCTGTTTTTTAACATGGCTCTTGTTGTACCTTTTTCTGAGACACTGAAGATCCCTTTACCACCCTTGGTGGCTGCGCCTTCTAAAAGTACTTATACGCTGTACTCAAGTCATGTATTGGTCTCTTCTTTGCCATCAATGCCAGGCTGACTTACTTCTCTTGAATATTCATCTTGTCAGCAGACCAAATCCAGAACTCATGGCCTTCCCATCCAACTTTGTACCTTTTAGAGGTGGAGCTTAATTTGCTTAGTTTTCCTTTTCCCCAGGGCGTTATCCTACCCCTGTCTTTTTGGGTTTTTTGTACATCTTTTTGGGGTGATAGCCTGGCTCCATTGAAGTCAATGGGAGTTTTGTCCTTCACTTCAGGGAAGCCACAATTTCTCCCATGAATCCAGCTTGTGTCCATGCTCACTAGTTTCACAAGGGCGGGGGTTGGACATTTCATCAGTTTTGAGAGACATGCATCAGTCCCAAGTAATATGAAGGTGAGGAATTTGAAAAGGCAATTTGAGGGATCTTAGGAATTCTTCTTTTGGATGTTGAATTTCTCTCTCAGTATTTTTCCTGTGCCTGTCACTTTCCTTTTTATCTTATGGCAGGTTGCTCTGTTTTCTGCAAGATCGTTATTATATTACGTATCAATGTTTTGCACCACACTGGTAGCATGGAGAGTGTTTACGAGGAAGGGCTGCTTATAACTCAACCCTCCCTTTCCCATCTATTAAAGCAGAGGAGAGGAGTAACATTTTATTCTTTGGTGAGACAGTGTTCACAGTGTGTGACGCTTGATTATTATGCTTATGCAAACTTGGCTTGAGACCTGAGGGGGAGAGAGGCTGTGCATTGGTGAAAGGCTGCTGATAAAAAAGAAGAAAACATTAGATTTAATCTTTTGACTCCTTTTTTGGTAGATCAAATATCACCAAGATAGCTTTATGATGTTTGCTGAGATGAGCTTTTAAGAACTTATACCATATCCTGTCTCGGGAGGGGAGGGACAGGAAATAATTGAAATCTTGCTCTTGTTTAATGGTACTTAGCAATACTTTGTAGTACAGTCATAAAAAGGTTATAAATCATATCTTCAGTATCCTACTGTGTGGCTTTCTGGGATTTGTGCTTCTATTGAAATAGGCTGATGGCCTGTATAGAAGGATTATGTAAACGTTACACTGATAGAGTTGTTTTGTAACTGCATATGATTTCTTACTATCCATATTGGTATGGTGTTTAAAAGATGAGCAATAGACCCCAAACCATGACTACCTGAGCACTTCCAAATAAACCCTGGGTTGCCCAGATAGCCTATGCCTCCAATGAAGTGTTTCAGCTGGGATGATGTAGTTGGGGCTGGTCCTGCTCTGAGCAGGGGGTTGAACTAGGTGACCTCCTGAGGTCCCTTCAACCCTCATTTTCTGTGATTCTGTGATAAAACCCCATTTGCTTCTCAGTGACTGTTTTAAGTACAAAAGACCTTTGTTGTAAACGCCAGGATCCATATCTTCACAATTCTCACAGCCCTGTACACTTTATGTTGTTTTGATCTCGTCGTTCCTAACCTGAAAGTGTTCTTTATAGACAACCCTGCAGTCTTGTTCACCTGGTTTCTTCTCTCTTTTTTTCCTTATAGTTATGAATAGACAAAAGAACTAAAAGATTTGGTGGAAATAACTTGCTACGTATTAGTTTACATGATAACTATCTCTGTGCCTGCTTCTGCCCCTCAGTGTGAGCTAAGCAGGGTGGCCTACCCCTCAATAAAACAGAGCTAAATTATCATGGTTTAGTCCCCACCTAATGGGTTGGGGATTAGAGTGGACACACTAAAAATTGACCATGGAGCAGATGAAGCACGTTCATTCATTGATGAGAGGTACCTGCTAAACAAGACCTTGGGTACCACCTTGCAAAAGTGCTTCAGTCACTCCATATCTCTTTAACTGACTGTTCTGCTGGTGGGACATATAGGACTCCTGCCTTCTATTTCTGTTTTTAGCCTTCAGATATAATCCCAGATACCAAGTGCTGGCCTTCAGAGCACAGGAATGTCTTCCTGGGTCCATAGGAAGTCAGCTATCCCCTCATCACCGTGTGTTACATGGTCCTCTGTATTCAAGCCCCAGAGGGTGTGAGTCTGTTTCAGTTCCCATCGTACAGACCATACTGACCCCTGGTTACAAATCGTGGCTTACTTCCTGGATGTGCAGGGGTGGGGTGTGGAAGTTGGTCCTAAGGGGTGGCCTAAAGCATGGTGCAATACCAGAACAGTGTCATAGTATTTACTGACCAGATGAATGGCAGGCACCTAAGCCATACTTATACAGTAACTCACACAGTGAGCACAGCACCTAATAGCCCTGCCATGCCTTTTAAGAGCTCCCCCACAGGACACTTCATGTCATTTTGTTCCTTTGGGACTAAGATGTTCCCGTCACAAAGGGTGCAATAAACACAACGTACTTTAAAGCTAGGGATGACTGGGACAGTCCCGGATTTTGCAGGCTGTCTCAGCTTCCCGGCAGACCGGATCCCTGCCCACCATATCTAGATGCATGCCATCTTCGCGGGGGTTCACAGGCATGGGCTATGCACAGTGCCGTTCCACTCTGCCCATGGCCCACACATGGACCGGACTGGGCTGCCCAGCGGTGCCCTGGGGGGGCTACAGCAGGGCCCTGAGGAGCTCAGCAACCCAGCCCTGGTAGCGGTGTGGACCCCCTTCTGCCCCCCACCACAGCACCCTCTGTCATCTGCAGCCAGGCAGGCAGGCAGGGGCAGCACTGGCATCTAGATACACTGCCCCAATGTGAAAAGGGCTTGCACTTAGAGTCAGTGTCAGTGCTACAAATCTCAAGTTACTGTACACTAATGGGGAGGGGTTTCATTAGCAGATGGGTTGGGTGAAAGGAAATATTTGTAAGCTTTGCTTATAGAAGTGAGAAATGTTTGTCATCGGTAGTGATAATTAATGACAAGGCATGTTTGTCAAGGTGCCTTGGTCAGGAATAGTATTGCAGCTTGATGATGTACAACTGGGGAAACACAGCCACTCTCTTTGGTGCTTGGAAAGCCTGGGTTCGATCGTGTTATTACATGCGGCATTCTTAGTTGCAGGAATTTCCCATGCTACACCCAGCTCCATCACAGGGGCCCTGTCCTACGCACTCATCTCCACACAAGTAAATTGCACCTTTTGGTACTGTTCTCCTTCCCATCTCAGAGAAACCTTGTAGCATGTCATTTCTGACTTAGAAAAAGCTGCTTGCATCTCATTATGGGAAATGAGCTGTCACAGGGCCAGGCGAGTATCTTGAAATCTAATAACTGGGAGACAAGAGCTGCTGTCTGAGTACATTCAGCTTATGTATCAATTCAAGTCCATCTGATACACAGTCTAAACAGCAGCAGAAGAGAATGTTCTCCCCAGTGAAATAGTCTGGCAACTAATCATTATGCTTATTAAACTGGAACTTGGCATAGCAATTTCCATCCTAAACCATGATTTTTCAGCTGTTTCAAATCACTTATGGTTAGAATTTGATATGCAAGATGTCAACCAAAATGGCCATTTTAATTACATACGTATATAATGTATATGTGCACACACATATATATGTAAAGGAGGAAATGGCATAAATACGTTTTTAAAATGTCAACCTGGACTTGTGTTAGATACCGAGCTCTCCACTCCCCAGCCCCATCCTAAGCCAAGACCAAAAAGTAAACGTAAGTTTTTGGTCTTTCAAGCTTCATTGCGTCTTGGCATGTGGAGGGGGAAGACATATAGGTATCAGGCCCCAAGCCTGGCCCATTTTGCAGGTGTTTCACTTTGTGACCATTGGGACTAGTCCTGGTAGACAAGTGGAGCACAAGTGTGTGTGTGTGGGGGCAGGGCCCAAGAGTTGCATGGATATTTGCTGTTGTTCTAAACCTGGGCTGGGTTTAGGCTATGGCCTTGCTGTGAACTGGGAGCTAAGATCATGACAGCTGGAAGGCCACTAGGCCAAGACTGCCAGAGCTCACTAAGACCGTAGCTGCTTGTATTTCCCCCGTAGGCACAGTTGAGTTTCAGTTTCCTCTGTCATTGTCCCATAAGCAATGCATTTTACTGGCTGACACTGATCCTCGTAACTTAATTGAAATATATGAATTCCAAAGTAGGAGAGGAGACACTTTGGTACAGTTCAACAGTGACTAGCAAGAAGAATGGAGTTGAAGAGAATGACATGATCTTTTCTGTCTCTTGACCTATGATTCCTCCAGAAAAGTCCACTGCTTGGCTAAGGCTTTAAAGAGTGGTGTGTTGTTTTTTTTGTATCACACCAGCTGCTCTGTAGGAAGATGTTCACATCCTCCTCCTTTTCCTATGAACATGCTAACCATTTGGGACAAATGAGTTTGGTGCTGAGCTGTGTTATTTGCTGTGGTGTTTGAGAGAAGTGTGAGTGAAGGAAGGAAACGCATGCAAACTTTGAAAGCAGAATTGATTGGAAAAGCAGCATTTATAAGGAAAGTGGGTTATAAAATGAGTTGACAGAGGTTTTTAAAAGGCCTGTACTAACCTCTGATTTAGTGCTCTGTCTCTTAGAGAATCATCCTGGGGAGCTAAGCAGGTTTTCTGTTGCAGAGTTTGATTGTGTTAAAAATAGCCTTAGGCAAACATCGAAGTTGCAGTTATTGGGCAAAGCTGATGCTTTTCAAAACCTCTTACGGTCATAGCAGTGGTCTGGAAACAGCTTCCCTGGGATCTGTGCTCGAGAAAGTGTCTAGAACGGAGGCTGCTTCATTCTGCTGAGATCTTTTAGCTGGAAGGGCGAAGTTGAGCACATTCCCCACCTGTGACTGGCTTGTCCCAGCGTGGGGATAGTATATGCGCAAGAGACTCCTTTCACCCTCCCCTCTGAGATGAAGCTGTAACACCTGAGTCCCTGCTTGCCCATGGCAAGCCATGGGTCTCTTGAACTTCCAAAAGGTTCAATTCGAGTTTGGGATAAAGTTTCCAGTAGAAGGGGGCAGCATATTTTAGCTGAATTAAGCCATTCATTGATTCCCAGTGAGAGGGATTTTTCTAATGGACTTCTTCAGGGGTAGGAATTCCATGTCTTAGGGCTGAGATCATTATGGACAAAAGATCTCAGCAGCAGTTTAAAGCAAGTGGGTTTGGAATAGAGAAACACTTGGCTCCCAGAAGCTCCCATTGTAAACGCTGTCATCTGAAGACCTGGCACAAAACCCGCCTTCTGGTGTTTCAAGCGTTCGTGATTAGCTTGATCCAAAACCTTTGATCTGAACTCTGGGCAAGCTTTTGGTTTTAAACCACACTGGATCCTTCCTCCAGTGGCCTAAACCCAAGTCAGGACACACTTAATGTAGAGGGTGGATCAGAGCCAGAAACTAATGAACATAATTAGTCCTTTCACAACAATGAACTTAAACCAAGACCACCACAAACTTGAGTCTGTTCATAATGGAGATATGTTCAGACTCAAGACTCAAACATTGGGCCCTTCATCTGTCCTCAATAACCCAAAGAATCAAGTTCTTTTCAGAGCTGGCCTATTCACCAGGGGGTACAGAAATCTACCTTCAATACAGGTCTTTGCCAGCTTGGCCATTTGCCTGTAGAGATTTTTCTCTCTCGCGATCAGAATAATAGCAGGACATTTTTAGGAAACTGAGCATTAAGGGAGCGTAGGCTTTTTTTACTCCTGTCTTACATACTGCTTTCTATGCCCATCTGCCTGCAGCCTTAATATCATGCTTGTTAAAGAAGCTGCAGATCAGTTGCATGAAGAGAAGACGAGTGGCCTGCCCTGTGTTTCTGGATCTGCAGTAATGTGTGAGCCAACAATAGACCCAGTGTTCTCTCAGCTGGTGACTTAAATGCTTGGCTCATAAATACCAATATTATATAACCTCCAAAATCAAGTCAGTAAATTGTGACCATATGGGAAGCTCTGTGTTTGGGAAGATTTGATTATTTCAAGCGCAGCCTGGAGAACAGAACAAGCTTCTCATCAAGGGACATTTCAAACAGAAGTAGTTACTTAATCTCCTGCTTGTCTGTCTGTCTCTACTGTATGATTCCCAGCCTTCTCAGACAGCACTGCTACTCTGAGATTAAAGGGTTGATCCAACATCTTTCCATTTTCTTGAGGAGACTTTGCATCAGGCCCTAAGAATTCTGCTTAGTACCTGCCCGGCCACTTGCACTGGGTCTTTGGAGCTGTGCTGTGCATTGGCCTGTGTGAATCTGAACAGGAGTTGGCTGTGATTGCAATCAATGTCTGCCAGGAAGATTTCTCTCATCTTAGCATCTAATCCTAACAGGTGCTCAATGTATCCACCCCGTCCCTCCAACTGAAGTCATTTTCACATGACCCTACACAAGCTTTTTCCTTGTTGCCCTCTGTCCCCTTCTTGCATTTAGAAATGTTACCTCTGGATGGGGAGAGGAGGGAGTGGCATAAACTTCTCATCTTATCAGTACTGTCCCAGTGGCTTCATTAAAGAGGGAAACTGGTCTTTCTTTACAATCTGAATCCCCAAATGCTCAGATAAATCACACCTTTTTAGAGAACTTGGCCACAGAAAAAGAAAGCCATCGCAGCAAGAATAAACAAGGAATCATTTTCATTTGAGAGCTGGAATTTGATGGAGAGGCAAGGAATTGTCCCATAAGCAATGCATTTTACAGAAAAGTCCCTCTCACTAAGACGGATGAGACTGTGGGAAGGGACTGTGGTAATAAAGAAGAATGAGACAAGGGCATGGATAGAAGGTGATACTATGCTGATCTGACTGTATAATATGTGTGCTCTGCTCTGGTGTAAATCACATCAGGTGCAAAGCAGTGGGCAGTCAGGGCTAGGGGCTGTGAGTGAGACTGGACTGAAACCATGGAGGCTTCTGTGAAACAGGAGCAGGAAAATCTAGCATCCGGCACCCCACAGAGAGGCCCAAGGAAGGGCTAGGGCTGGGGGTAGATTGGGCTAGGGGTCTTTGCGGTTTGGGCTGGTGGAGTTCCCCAAGCTAGTATCAGTGCTGGGGTTTGTAGGCAGGGTGGGTTCTAGGGCTCCCCAAACTAGAGTCAGAGTTGGGTGCTGTTGGGTCCCCAGCTCTAGGGTGAGTGTGATGGCAGGTAGGGGTCTCCCCACTAGGTCTAGGGATGGGCTGGAGGACTCTCATAGCTAGGCTTAAGAAATGGGTTTCTAGAGGTCTCCTGGCTGGAGTTAGGGATGGGGCTCCTTGAGCCTCCCTTGTTTGGGCAGGTATTGGGTTGTGGTTAATGGGTGTACTTAAGGCTGCCCAAGCTAGTATTAGGGCTCAGATTCACAGTGCTCTATTGGATACCACTGCTGGCAACCTCTCTTCTCTCCTCACCAGCACCATTCGACCAGCTTCTTTGGGGCAGTGGCACAACACCATTAAGTGCCACCTTCTTGTGCACTCAGTGTCCCTCCCCATTGTCTGTACAGGGAGCTAGCGACGCGGCCTGCTCTGGGAAACCCGGTGGAGTGCATAGGCATCGCTCCGGACTCTCTTGTTCCACTTCATTTGCAGACTGTTTCATTGTGGCCTCTTGGTTATGATCCAAAGTGTTTGAATACCTGATACAGCTTCTGTCAAGAAATTGTGCTCTGTCCTTGCCAAGAGACAGGCTGAATGGTCTTTTTCATCTGATCCTATGACCTCGTATCAGAGTTAACTGTGAGTCCCTGTTTATTTGCTATGCCTTATACTTGCAAAACCCTACAGGGTCCTAATTTACCTGTACATTTATATGTGCTTATTGGAAAATACCTAGGGGTGGATACAAATATTAAAGTAGTGCCAAGGGCCAGACAATTTTTTCTCTTTCATGTAAGCCTCCACTTGTTTTTGGAAACCAGCATTGCTATATAACAGCAGAAGTCTGGTTGACTGAACTTGGTAGCATTGACATCTGATATCCAGACTGGATGTCTTTTAAAAAGAGATGTTCCAGCTCAAATGAAAGCTAGGAGCTTGTGGGCAGAATTACTAGATGAGGCTCTTTGGCCTGAATCATGCAGGAAGGCAGAAGAGATTAATCATGGTGTCCCTTTGGGCCTCAAAACCTCAGTGAATCTTCAGGAGTACAAACAGGCTCTTACTACACTGGCTGAAGGAGATCATGTCTCCTCACCCCTCTCTGTCTCTTCCAATCTGTTTCCAATTTATCCCTGCAAGATGACATAGCAATGCACGCTACCTATTCCTGATCCAGAGCAGAAAGCTGCCACTCCTGCTCGGTTAGGAGAGCAGCTGACTTGGGGCACTGTCAGTGCACTGCTGTGTCCTCTAGGCTGGTTGTAGGTTAGCCTCTATTCTGAATGTTGGCTATAAAGCCATAAAGGGCCTGAGATTTGGCTCTTGAGATGACTCTTCTCATCATGTTCTTCCACAGCTGCAATCCATGGAGCTGGAGTCCCCTAACCAGCACAGTGTCCTCTGTTAGAGCCTCCCAGCTTTGGAAATCACTCCTAACTTGGTCCAAAATACTCCTAACCTATTGGCGTTCTGGGTAGAATAGTGTATCTTTGTGCCTATATTTTATGGGGGAAGGGGGAATTTGTCTGAGGTTTGTCAAACAGCGCAAGTATGTAGGTAATGGTTGGGTGCTGAGAACTCTTGGAGAGGGGCAACGTACTGCTTTGGGAATCCAAATGAATAATACTCTGACTAAGCTTCTCAGCAGAAGGTGTTGGCTAGAAGAGTCCACAGACCTAGGCTGCCTGTTCAGAGCGGTGTTTGCTGGTAAGGTGAACAAAGAAGGATGAGAAAACAAGCCAGTGCAGCCCTCACAGAGAAGATAATTAAGAGACAAATATACTACTCGTGCAAGGAAGAGTCAAGAGGCTGCTTGTGTGAATAACAAGAATAGGATTTAGCCTTTGCACCAAAGTCTATTTGGCAGCAGGAAATAAAGTAGTCTTAGCAAATGCTTAGAGACTCACTGATAGTCAAGGTGGTTTTATACAGCTAAAGGGGAATTAGCTCCGTGACAGATGTAAACGATGCTAAAGGGAGACAGGCCTATTGTTTATGCTGTGTCTTTCCAAACTGGCAAGTTCCTGCTACAGAGTGAAAGTCCTGCAGGTACAGATTGCCCTGCAGGGGCTGTACAGAAACGGGAGAAGATCAGGCTTCCAGCTTCCTACAACTTTGCAGCTCCATCTGCCAGTGCAGTGTGTTTTCTAAAACGTTGTGTTAACTTAATGTGCCTCTAGAAGAAGGAGGGGGAAAGAGCTCCCAGGAAGACTGGATTTAAAAGACTTTTTCTTATAAAAATCCCATTTAAAGCCAGTTTAATTGCCCATTATCAGAGCGCAGGCCAAAATGGAGACATTAAAAGCTAGTTAGAATAGTGCATGGAGTGTAAATATAACTGCTGGAGAGCTGGAGTCTTTCATCAAGCGTGGTGTCTTTCAGCGATCTTCGCTGGACAGGACAGGGTCTGTCTGGGCTGTTTGCTGTTTGCACCTGTGCAGGATTAGTACCGACAGGTTTCTTTCAGACTAGCAGGGCTCAATTAAAGCAACCTCTGTTTTGTTTTTCCTGTGTTTGGGCCTATTTATGAAGGGGAGGCTAAGAGCAATGCCCATGTGCTCTCTGGAAGGCTGTTGGCACACTCTCTGAGGGCTTTCACTCTTGTCTCGTAACGCCAACCTTTACTGCTGTCCTATGATTACCATATTAAATAGCTCTTGACATTTTATTTTCCAGATGTGATCAGAAGCAACCAATCTGGAACACCTCGTAAAACTAATGGCATGTGAGCGCAGGTAGCTGTGGAAACAAAAGGGTTTCGTCTTTCATAAGTTGCACTAGGCAAGGAATGTCATTACAAGCTTCCATTTCAGCTTCTCCGCAGGTTTTGGAAGATCTTGTGTCTGTTTTTAACTCTGGAAAGAGAAATGCTTGAGCTCTCTGTGCAATAGGAGCATTCAAAGGCAGTGCAATCAACTGATCAGACTCCTGAATTTCAGGACTCTGGGCTCTAATCTGGGATCTAGCACTGCCTTTAGTGCATGTGCTTGGGTGCCTTGCATAACCTCCAGCCTGCCTCTGTTCTTCCTGAAACCTGTAAAGAAAAACATTTACCCCCATGGGAGATCGTGAGGTTTTGTTAGTTCAAAGAAGTATTTCTGAAGTGCTATACGTTAATGCAGCCTTGCTTCCGCTGCAATCAAGAAAATTTGTGCTATTTTTACCCTAGAGGAAGTAGCTAGGACATCTATGAGTGCTTTGGTCACCACCACCCCTGCAGTTGCACCTTCCTCATTGTGTTTGCAGAAGTCTGGACAGCAATTTCCGTATGGTTGATTATACTTGTACTAGGATGCAACAGGACCCCTAAAGTCACATTTCTGCATTGAATTCAGAGGATTTGATTCTGGGGGTCTCCTGTCACACTCAACCATGGGAGTTTATACAGTAGGGGTGAATTAAAGCATTATTGAAGCTGAGCAACAGTTGCAGGGGAGCTGCCCACAGAAGTCCATGCAGATATTAGCATCTCTTGCGTTTCCTTGTACCCGCAGTGATGACTCTGTTGAGAGGGGAGGGTATCATTTGCCAGGGGCTGGCAGCACTTCTCACCTCTAACTACCACTTTAGCTGTCTGAGGAAATGATGGCTTTCTACTGTTGTAGGCTGATGTGACAGAACAGCAAGAACACCTACCACCTTTCAGTAGCCAGGAAAATAAACTACATCCTTACTGTTGAAGGAAAAATACCAGCAGCATTTGAGGGCTGTTAGGTTTCTCTCTGTTTGCAAGAGACAAACAGATTTCTTTTCAGCCTGAATTTGTGTTTAGTTGTGATGACAAGAGGAGTGAAGCACGGCAGAACAGATGTCGAGTCTCTGTGAGTGCATGTGCTCAGCACACGTCTTTGACAGCCTGTACTGAGCTGAACTCAGCACACACGTATTCTTCTGCAAAGGGGGCACAGGAGGGGCAGTTGCCTCATGCTCGGGGACTGCTGAACACCCATCTTCAGTTCAAATAACATAAATCACAGAAGTCTTACTGGCCTTTCTCGCCCTTTTATGCTGTTCGCCACAGGTCCCAGTGCAGAGGGGCCCCTCAAGATTTTGTCCTCTGTCTGGGAAGGCCGTTCTGTGCTGCTGAGAGGTGTGTTACAGAGCAGAGAAAAGGCACAGCTGCTACCTCAGCCTATTGCCTCGTCTTTTCAAGGGAACCTAGGTTTTATGTGCTGGGCTGAAAATACTGGGCCAGAAGCGTGGTGCTGAAGTGAGGGGACAACTTTGTCTGAAAAGCATTTATTTTTCTCTGAGAAAAGCTTCTTGGCAACAGCCAAATATCCCCGAATCACTTTACTTCCTGTGAAAGTTTACTTCTCAAGTTGAAAAATGCCGTTTGGGTTCTGAGAGCAACAAGAGAGTGATTAAAATGGGGTTTATTGGGGGCGGGGGTTGGAAGTTTTTTCCACCCCTTTGTAGCAGTAGGGGAAGAAATGAAAGTGGAACAGCCAAAAAAAGAAAAGAAAGTTTGAGGACTCTTTCCCGC
>NW_017728991.1:7728109-7750553 GCF_001723915.1 Gavialis gangeticus | reverse complement strand
GTGTGTGTGTGTGTGTGTGTGTGTGTGTGGGAGGTGGGGTGGGGTTCCTGGTTTTTGAAAACTGAAATGGAAATGTTCCAGTTGAGACTTTCCTTTCAACATTTTTATTCAGAAAAAAATTCTACTAAACATTTCAAAAGACACAAAACCTGAATTTCCCTTTGAATATTTTCTCATGCATCTGAGTTTCTTATTTTTAGCCTGTGCTGATGGGCCCCTCCATCTGAGTCTGTAAGGACAGAGCAGCTGCTGTGATGTTGGATTTCGGGGAGTGTGCACAGAGCTCAAAAGACCATGCCAGGCCAGCAGATGATCACCTTATGTGACTCTGTACTCTCCATTACAGTGATTAACTTCAAGATGCTTGCTGCAGTGATTAGTGCATTCTAAGCAGCTCAGTTCAGCTTGGAGTAATTACCCAACAGCCTACGCATGTCTGAAAGCCCACGGTTCAGGCATTGCTGTTCGGAGGATATTAGCCAAAAACAAAGTGATCCAAAGAACTAGAAATGCCAACGCTATTGTGCTTTCTCTCTTTTCCTTCCTACTTCAGCAGATATCTTTTGGACTGTGCGGCTGAGAGAAGGCAGTCTGTTCAAGGAGACTGTGCAGCTTGATTTTGTGCTTCTCTCCACCTGTGAACACAGGACAAAGGGTCCGTCTAGTTGCACTGTGCTTATGCAAGAATGTTACTTTCAAGCCTGAGGGGCAACAAGAGGCTGTAATTGCTTAGGGGTCACACCTAGTTTATCATCCACAACTTATCATAGGAGAATCCCAGTGGTAAAAGGCACAACAAGATTCAGATGTATCCCTTAAGACAGCATGCTAGCCTAAGAAGTGTAGCCACCACATCAGGGCTATCTGTGGGTTTTACACAATGTCTTTTAAGCTGAGAACAGATGTTACATTTGTCCCTGGATAAATTGTGCCTGTGTTTGTTTCAGAACAAAAATATCCCAGGATTGGCATGTACACACATCACCCTTCTTATCAGGGTTTAGAGAGCAGCTAAATGTAGTACTGCTTTTCTACTATTGATTCAATGACACAGTTATTGAATCAATAGTAGAATCATTTATCCTGGGATAAATTGTTACTATCTCTTACCCAGGAAACTTTATTAGCATTGATCCTGGGACAGCGGGCGGGCATGCATGTCTGTTCACTTGCACTTTGTCCCAGGATAAAATGGTTTACCCTGGGATAAATGTGACATCTGTTTGCAGCTTTACACTGCTGTTTGTTCTGGTTTTCTTTTTGGTTTCAGCTTTTGTAGCTGCTTTTTTAATATAGGTGAAAGGTGGCAGCTTGGCAGCTCTGGAGACCTGTTGCCACAAAACTGGCACAGAAATGCCAGTTCCTGGTAACACATCAACCTGCTGACATACTGGGAGTGGAGGCCACTATTCAGGGTGAAAGTATAATCTGGTTTTCCTGAACAATCTGTCTGTTGCCTGTCTGCTATGGTTGTCAACATGAAGGCCAGTGGTGCTGATGGGCTGTGTGATGTGATGCTAGTTAGCTCAGAGCTGGAATGAGTCCATCAAACTTACTTCCCTGCATATGTCATTGTAAAAGCTTAGCAAATGCAAACTACCCCCCCATCTCCCTCCTCCACAAGCAAATGTTTTTATGTTCCAATCCCACAGAACCAAAGATTCACTCAGAGAAATGGCACTAACTCAGCATCACTCACAGCTCTTGTATATGGTTCAGCAATAGGCTGGGTTGGCAGCAGGGCTAGTTAGGGGTTATCTCAGCTTCATTGGAAGTTAGTTAGGGTCTGACTTTTTTTTTCTGACAGGCTAGGCATAATATTGCATATGCCTAACTTGTGAGTGCAGTTGCAATTGGGAAATTGCATGCTCAAAAAGTTAATTAGCTAATTCTGTACACATTGCATATACAAATAAGGCACACTGTGGTGAGTCTCAACTGCCTGGAAATCTGCCCCTCTGTTTATAACTCTAACCCTTTCCACAACAAAATTACTCATCTGTTGCATGCTCACCATAGCTAGGAGGGGCTGACTACTAGTTAAATCTGAATCCTCCAGTGTTGTTAGCATGGTCATTTTTGCTCATGACAGAAGTGTATCATTTCCCTCCCCTGGCCTCTTGTGGGCTAAGATCAAGTGTAGTTTGCTGCACTGGTCTGTTTCCTGGGTGTAGAAGACCTTGAATGGCATTGTGTAGTAGAGGGTGGAGAGCTGTCCACCCCTTGGACAGGTGGGCAGAACACCTTACAAGACACTACTATAATCTCCCAATGGGAGGATCTCAGCTACACGCCTATTTTATGGAAATGGAGGATTCCTCCCTAATTTGCTTCTTTGGTCTTTGCGCTAAGGGCAAGTGAGACTCAGGGGCATCTGAACTCTAAGACCTCTGGGCTTGGAGCCTTCACATAGGTTGCCTGTCATGTATTTGGGAGTATCTGAAGCCCCAGACTGAAGAGTCTGGGATGGAGGATGCTTGCTGGTGGCAGCACCAACTGGACTTGAATGACTGAGTTCTGCTCAGTTGATAGAGTTTGGAACTGATTTGGCCAATTCAGCCTGAGACAATTTTTTTTAATTCCCCCTCTGTGGTAAAGTAGCACAAGTTCCTGGGAATGGGAATATCAGTGCATATCAGTCTGTAAATGGACATCATTTGCAGCAGAGAGAACCCCTGCCCTGCAGAGCTCAAACAGCCTGAGCAGGTACGTTATAGGATGCCTTATGGACTGCTTTATGGACCAGGTGGCTTGTTCAGATTCCTGAAGGAGGATGTGAGGGGGTGCATATTGGTGGGCAGCTGGTTCTGAAGGGGAGGAAGTGGAGAACTGGATGAGTTGGAAAAGGGAACTGCTCAGATGATGGGATTGGGAAGAACCCCATGTTCATATTCTTGCCCACTTCCAATAGTCTCAGATCCTGAAATTCAGTCTTCCCATGCCTGTCATCCTGAACCTTGCCTAAGGTGACTCCAGCCTAATAGTATTTGCTCTTCTGGTCATGCTGGGCCTTGGGTTCAGATGGCTGCAGCCTGGTAGCAACTGTCCAGCAGTGCCCCCACCCCCTCCTGAAGAGACTTTTCCTGTGCCTTTGTTTGGCCTCATTGCTTTTCCTTTTCTTTCTTTCAGATGAGTAACAAAAGGTCGAATAGCTTCCGCCAAGCTATTCTGCAGGGGAACAGGAGGCTGTGCAGCAAGGCGCTGCTGGACGAGACAGGACTAAGCCTGTCCCAGCGCCTGATTCGACATGTTGCATATGAAACCCTGCCCCGTGAGATAGACCGAAAGTGGTACTATGACAGCTATACCTGCTGCCCTCCACCCTGGTTCATGATTGCCATCACCATTGTAGAGGCAAGTAAACCTACTGCACTGCTCCTGAAAACCAAGTGTTTCTGTCTCTCTCTCTCTTTCCCCCTCTCTCTCACACACATGCACACACTCACACACACGGCACCTGCCTCTCTGGACCAGAGGTTACTGCTAGTCCAGACCTCTGTGCTAGTTTGGTGATGTTCAGGGAAAGGGACTGGGAAGAAACAGGCGTGTTCTCTGTCTCCTGTGTCCTCATGTAAAAGAGAGGCTTTAAGCCCACATCTCCAGAAGTGGAAGCTTGGGGCATTTCCTCACTGTTTCCTACTACAGTTGTTGGCTTAGAACCTCAACAAGGCTATAAAGCTGTGCGTAAGCTAGTGGTCTATGGGTTTTGGCAGAGGATTGTACAATGATTCAGTCAGCTGGTTGGAAGACCTAGAATCTTGAGAGCTTTGGGTTCATATCCCTTCTGCTTTAGCTTCCTAGTTGGATAAAAATTAGTTTCTATATCATTTATTACACACATAGTGATCTTTTGCATAAGGACATAAAAATCTTAAGTTTTACATGGATGCTAAAAACTTCCCTAGCACTGTTCCTGAGGCTTCAGTGTCTGTCTTACTACTCTTCAATAAAAAGTGTCCCTGTCCCTCACCATGCATGGGTTGGTTTCCTTCTTTTCCCCCATGTGATAGCTACATTTCAGTGGCGATCAACTTTGGGATCTTTTTTAATGAAGGTTGTATATAAATCTGTGGGTTTCATTTGTTTTCTGAAGTTTTAAAATATTGTATCTTAATTAGACTTGGTTAGTCTGTGAAAACATGTATAGCTTGAAAAAAATAAAGTGGAGCTTGTTCAGGAGTACAGATCCAATTAGGTCTTATAGAAATTATAGTGAGCGTTATACTGAAAATCAGAGAGATGGAGTTTTGAAAATTTACTTAGTATAAAAATACTTTAAAAAATTCTTAATGCAGCCCCCATTCTTGGGATGACAGAAAGTGGACTCATTATTTGGAAAAGCTAAACTGATTAGCTGGTTGGTTTTATCACTCATCTACAAAGGAGACCTCAACTCAGCATATATACAATGCTCAAAGGTTCTATGAAATAATATGAACGGCTCTCACAAGAGTTGAAAAGGGACCAAACTGGAAATGTACGGAGCACCCTCAGCTCCACTGACTCCACTGACTTCAGGGGGCATTAATAGTGCCTGGTACATGGTAGAGAGTGGTTGAAAACACTGAAGTCATTAGAATGCAAGTTCCCCAGAGCAGAAACCTTGTGATCATAGACATTAGTAGTTTACTTGAGTGGATACAGTGTTTAACTGAGGAATCTCCCTGATCTTCTAGGTTGCCTTTTTTCTTTACAACGGAGTGGTGCTGGACAGATTTGTGCTGCAAGTCACCCATCCTTTATACCTAAAGAACTCACTGGTTTATCATCCTCAACTCCGTGCTCAGGCCTGGAGGTACCTAACCTACATATTCATGCATGCAGGGTAAGTATTGCACAGGCTTTGGAGACCCCCACAGCTGTTGAGAGAGAGAGAGAGAAAGAAACTGGATGATTTAGAACCTGATTTTTAAAAGTGATTTTTTTTGAATTGCAGATGAATGACCATGCAGTAAAACAAGCCAAACACCCTTGAGGGACATATTGAAGTAGTGGCTGCTGTTTCTTCATCTGTCCTGGAGGTGGGGTTGGAAGTGGTGATTAAATAGGTGGTGCTTTTCTTTTGAGTCAATAGTGAACTAATAACCTCCCACATACACATACCTCTCACTCCCCATCATCAGCAGCTCTGCCCAAGTAGACCTGGAAGAGTAGGAAGGGGAAAAAACATCTACTAACACACACACACGAATTTCACAAAGAACTGTGATGTGTTTGTTGGTAACAGGGTGTCAAAGGGTGCCCTGCCAAGTGGTTGCTTTGTCGGGACAACTCTGGGCTTGTCTGCTCTCTGAGAGAGTCCCTCAAAGGCAGCCTAGGGATGGCTTCTAGAGCCTGAAGGAGCCCAGGCTCCTTCTCACTATGAGATGCCAGCCTTTCTGTCTCTCACCTTCCCTGGTACTCTGTGACCCTGAATTTGAGAGTGCCTAATGACTTCTTTTTAAAATGAGAAAGTAGACTTCCTTCAGCCAGTAGGGTCTTTTGAATGGCTGGAAAGAACAAATGGATGTCCCTGCTTTGCTAGGGAATAACTTCCTGAGCTTGTAATTGGTCCTGGACACAAGATCTCACCCGGATATTTGGAATAAACATCATATGTAACACCCAAGATTAAATTCACTTGTCCTAAGGGCAGGCCAGAAAAAGAAAGAAGGAATTTTCATACCAATGTCTCCTGAGTGCTAAATACCTCCAGAAAAGGCCAGGTCCAAATATACCTCAGACCGAGGAGTGGGGAAGTTGGGAATGATGGAGGTAGAGGGGGGACACTTCTACTGGCCACAGATTTCACATGCAAAGTGTGAGGAGGAAGTATTTCGCTAACAGCAGCAAGTTACTCTGTGTAAACTATTGAGCAGCCACTAATTCTTCCTACTGTATACATACTTACCTTCTTTTTATATGCTTGCATGTCTGTTGTATAGCTTT
Organism: Gavialis gangeticus; assembly: GCF_001723915.1. Taxonomy (NCBI): domain Eukaryota; kingdom Metazoa; phylum Chordata; order Crocodylia; family Gavialidae; genus Gavialis; species Gavialis gangeticus. Next base: position 7,744,625 of record NW_017728991.1, on the reverse strand, counting down.
TACCATCAGTCAGGATCACACATAGCTGTGGGATCCTTAAAAATGAAAGCTGGGGGATAATGTAAAATCATTTGCATTTATATTTCTCCTATGTTCATTGCAGCGTGGTTTTCTTATCCATAAAATATTTATTTTCTGCTTCAGCAAGCAGAAGTGTGGCATAATTCACACCCATTTGAAAAATTCTCAAGTTCTTTAATTACCAAGTTTATTCCACACCCATGCCTGGTTTCTGAGGGACGTGGTAGTGAAGACATAGTAGCTAATGTCTAACCTTTGTAAATATTCCAGATTTATCCCAGAGAGCCTTATTATTTCTTCAGTGGATTCTATATCATGTAGATACATAACCATCAAAATTATGCACAGTCCTACTTGCATCATAAACCCAGTAGTATTTTTTTTTATGAGGAAGTAGTATCAATAGTTAGATGGCTAAATGATCATTTATTGTCAGCTGATTTGTTACGTTCCTTCCCTACCAGAGAAACGGATACATTCTGAAAAGGGAATAATCTTTTTACTGTGGACTCATTATTCTCATCTCATTTTCAAAGGGCAGGTTAATATAATGGTGTGGAGACTATTGTTGTTATACTTCCTGCTGAGACTTTAAAATGGTAATTTGGACTCCTCCTTGATTTACTGCACTTGTAGGCCTTTCTGTGTGTGCTGGTGACAGTCAGAAGGTGTTGAAGAAGGCAGTTGCTAAGGCTGGCTTGCTGTGCTTTTAGAAAGATTCCAAAAATGTACTGTGTGTGCCTCAGTCCTGATGGAAAGAGCTTTATCAGAGGCCTGGGGGGCAGGCAAAGTTGTAAATTTTGCCCTTCATGCTTTCATGTTGATTATCTGGGGCCTGCCCATTCGTAACACTGCCATAACTAATGACTTGCATTGATTCTCAGCCCCGTTTGTTTGGTCCCAGAGAAGACTAAGACCCCAATAAATCAACCATATTGTCATTTCAAGAATGGCACTTTTGGAGCTGAAGAAAGCTAATTATGTTTTATTGGTGCTTCTAGAGTACAAAACCTCGGTACTCTTAGCTGGATAGGAAAGTGGGATGCACGGATCACTCCTGGAGATGTTTTTCATGAACAAGCTTGTAACGGAGCAACTGATACAGCTTTCAGGGCCCTCAACTAGAATCAGCTCTCACAAAGGCTGCTTTTTTAACAAAAAGGACACGTGCTTTGTTTGACATTTTCTACATTTTAGCTCCAAACCTCTATTTTTTCCTGTAAAATGAGGCCTCTGAGGGCACTGTGCTGGCCCCAGCAGCCTTATCTGAGGTTATGGGAGCCTTGGGGAGCTGCAGCCGCAGTGCTCCTGCAGCAGGGAGCCTGGACGGCAGCTGGAGTGCAACTCCGGCTAGCCTGGCTCCAGTTTTGGGCAGTGCACATGACTCTTTTTTTAGTGTGGATATTTTTGACCCTGAGATCTCCTGGGGCCAAGGAAACCCCCTGTGCTGCAAAGTAGCTGCACGGGAAATGCCTGCATGTGCAGTGTGTGGCACCACACACAGGTCTGCGGCGCCACATACCGCATATCTGCACTTGTCTGGACATGACCTAAGATGTTTTTATTCCTCTTTGCAATTCTCTGACCTTTGCTAGTCCCTCTTGAGTTCCTTGTACATCACTGAGCAGAGTGGATGTGAGAAAGAGACTGTGCCCAGTGGCCACACAATGCATAGAAAGGATGACAAGTGCAGTCAATTAGGAGCGGTAATTTTGAATAATGATATGTTGCAGGCTTTAAATAGAAGCATGGGAGTGCATAGATGGGAGCATTAATAGAGATCCTTAGAGATGAAAACAGGACTGTTGAGGCATTAGTCCATGTTACCCGTAAGGACAGGACTATGCCCTGTAACAGTTCTAGCTCTAATGCTTTGTCAGTCAAAATGTTCCAAAGGATGAAGCTGCCATGATATCCTTTGGGAGGCTATGCAGCAGCCAGGCTATTACCAACAGGGTTTTTTTTTCCTTATATTAAGAAAATGACAACAGGTGTAACATGAGGAAAGACCAAAAGAACTGAATATATATACTTCAAGCAAAGTGATGGGGAAGTTCATGAAGGCAGCGCTACTTCACTGTCAGGGCGGCTAGGGTCTGGAACCAACTTGCAAGACAAGTGGTGCTGGCTCCTGCTCTGGGGGTCTTTAAGACAAGGCTAGACGAACACCTTGCTTGGGGTCGTTTGACCCCAGTACTCTTTCCTGCCATGGCAGGGGGTTGGACTTGATGATCTGCTCAGGTCCCTTCCTACCCTACCAACTATGAAACTATGAAATAGTGAGGGCATCACCCTAAAGTGCACTAGCCACCCGCAGTGATACCACATATGGGCATTCTCATTCAACTCTGCATGCCCCCATGCAGGAAGGTCCTCTGCTTTGTAAGTCTATTAGGGCACTTTAGGGGCAGAGCAGGAGCATTCACTTACGAACTGAGTGTGCAGAAGAACTATTCAGCAACAGCCATTCTGAATTATTTCTCCATGGGGACAAGGCCCAAGGTTTTGGGAAGAGAATAACTGATTGGATGTTAGAACAGTATGAAGATGAGGGATAAAGCTGAGCTCTCAAGGAGCACACAGTACCATTGTTAAAGCTGTGGGATTGCCTTCAGGAACAGGGTGGATGCATAAATGTTTGTGGGATTAATTGAAATATGGAAAGCAATGTGGATGTGCTAAGTAGCATCCTAGCAGATGTAAGATCCCAACTTCTCTGAACTAATGACCAAACACAGCAGTTCTGTCCTTCACACCCAGAGCTGGTTAGGAGTCACACATGCTTCCTCAAGATTGTCAGTGTGCACAGCAGCTGGATTTTCTAGAGTTCAGCCATGTCCTACCTCTGATCCTAGCATATTTAGTAGGAGTTTCACTATTTACCAAAATAGGAGCAGAGTTCCAACAACACTCAGCATATTTGCAAATCCCCCCATGGCCTGACTGTATTCCCCAAGTGCAGATAAAGGCACTCAGCACAATCTCCATGGCCTCTTCCTGACCTTGTTACAAACGCATGAGGATGGGCCACCAAATGAGAGCTGTAGTGGGATGGCCTGAAGGTTATATAATGTGTTGCGTACCAGTCAGACAAAAGGGGGACAGCTGCATCCATCCTCCAGTTGCTTAGAAACCCCCTGTTAACCGAATATACAGAGCAGGGGGTTATTATCAAGCACTGAAAGCAGCAGATCGTGATTCCTGGCTCTGTGACTGTTTTACTGCATGGGCCTAAGCACTTAATTCTTTGCAAATTTTTCTTACAACTCTAAAAAGATGTAATACCCATGAATATTTGTAGAGCACTTTGAGGCCTTTGGCTGAAAGGACGTAAGATGCACAAAAGGTAATTAGTAGACATAATGGAGGTAACTTTCTCCAAGCATGTTGACTCTGAATCCCATGATTCCCGTAACAAGATTTTTTCCTAGCTTTCTATTTACTTCCACGCAGCAGCTATTTCTGATGTTATACATGCATCAATAGCTTCAATTATGTGTTGGCAATAATGAGGACTACACTAAACAGGACTTTGCTTAAAGGTGAAATCATTTTGCAGCATCTGTTTGGTACAATAAAACATGTTCAGGCAGGATATTTTATTCACCGTCTTTCTGTCAGCTGGTCTAGGGCTACAGAAGTTTGATCCTTGCAGTGCATAATTTGGCATCAAAAAGAGACTAAAGTAACTAAAATAACTGTGTTGAAATGCACTCCCTGAAATGGTTTGATTCAAATCACTGCAGGTTAATGTCTGAAGAATAGAAGAATAGGATGAGAACTCCCTAAGCTTTAGCAAAAGAAATTGTGGCTCTTTTAGTTCCAAGACATCTTCACATCATGGGTCGGCAAGTGGGGAGACAGAAAAGAATGCAACTGTTATTTTTCTTTGCCCCAGGATAGAACACCTTGGACTCAACGTTGTGCTTCAGCTTCTGGTTGGGGTTCCTCTCGAGATGGTGCATGGCGCACTGAGGATTGGCTTTGTCTATCTTGCTGGAGTTGTGGCAGGTAAGTGATATCAGCCTTGGATTATCACCCTCAACCTCATCAAAGCTTTGGGGCTTTCTGAAACAGGAGGAAAGATGCCCATTATTGATCTTTCCAGAGCAGGACAAAAGGTTCTTTACTCCCCATGCCAAAGACCATGCTTGGGATGATACTGGCCATTTAACCTTCCTATTGTAATCCTAGCAGTTAGATTACAGCATTGGAGACATCAATTTGCTGGTACGATAAAGTCCTTTTTTGGAAATAGCATCTTCAGGATGCCATATTTTGGGAAATGATATTACGCAGTTCTGGGAAAGTGCTAATGTGGGCAGCATGTAGGAAAGTGCCTCCCTGTTTCTGTTGCAGCAGTTCTTTCAGCAGCGATGGTAGCTTTCTGCTAGTTCTTCATTTACCTTAGAGGCATGTGCATTTCCAAATGAGAGGAGAAACCAGGCAACTCTGTCAAGGAACTGCAAAGCTTTCCATTTGTTTTTATTCCTTTTTTTTTAATTGGGTCAAATCCTGCAACTTATGTGGCCCTGGTGCCTTGAAAGAATTGCTAAGCCTCAGGAGAAACTCATGGGGCTTGAACTCCATGGACCATGGAAACCAAGGAAAATCATTTGCTCAAAGCCCCCAAAAGTCCCAAGCTTGTCCTGGCTCTGCTTGGGGCACAGACACATCGTAGCCTTGGTCCAGGTCTCCTTTCTTTGATGAAACACCTCAGCTGAGCCTTAAAGTTATCAGCACTTCCTAGGGTCTTTCTTTACTGCTGCAGAAAGATTCTGGTTGAAGCCCAAGCAGTAACATGCCAATAACCTGGGAATCGATTCAAGTGCATATCCTTGTGGACAGATTGATTTTTAGTTGTGCTGCATTGCTTTTATTTATGCCTGGCATTTGCAGCAGTTTGGAGGCAAAAGAAGTTAGCTGACAATAGATCAACATCTAATTAAAACAGGAGTCCACAAGAACATCTGAGATTCACAGCAGCACAGGGACAAAGATTGACTGGTTTAGTTCACGATTTATGGTGATTTTTTTTCAGTAACATAATTTAATTTTTTCCATAATGAACAGATAAAGCTGCTGTGAAATGTGCTGCACTGAGTGGTAATAAATCAAATGTTGCTCTTCAGTGGGTGAAGGTCCTGGGAGGAGGGAGGCAGAAAACGTAATAACTGGATTAGAAAGCTAGGAATAAGCATGGTGCAAATAAGTGTGCATTCAAGTGCAGAGGGAAAAACCACAAGCATACTTTGTGAGATGCAGTCCAGTGGCCATTGCAGGCAGTGCAATCTTGCCAGGGATTCCACTAAACACCAGAGCAAACCCAGTTGTTTCCAGTGTACAAGTTGTTTTCTTGCTGCTTCTGTTGCTGAGTCCTGGGCTGAGTCTGACCAGCTGCTACCCACAGAAAGGCAAAGGCTTTGAACACCCTAAAAGACTGGTTTTCAACTTTTTTGCCATAGTGGGCCAGAGTTGCAGCATTCCATGTGTTGTGGGCCGCACCCACACAACTTACTTCCTGTGTATTCATTTAAAAAACGTTTTAACAGGATGTCACGCAGGCCGCAGGTTGAGAACCACTGCACTTAAATCCTTTCAAACGTAAAGAGTAAAGCAACTTGAGTGGGGAGACCAGCCCACATTGTGCAGCCCAGGTGCTTGTGTGGGGGCCCTGGCTCAGACCCCAGTCGAGTTGCTGGCACACTTCTCACTCACTGAGTTACAGGTGGAACATTATTGCTCTCAGAACTGCTTCCATTAACAGGAGCAGAAAGGAGAGTACTTCTGCAGCCTTCCCCCTCCTCTCTAGCAGCTCAGAGCCTCCACAAATGCTTGAGGACCTGCAGGTTGTAGGCAGCTGGGCCTTTTTAACCTCCTCCCATCCACCTTGAATGCACACACCTCTTAGGGAGAGGGCACATCTTCTCAGTTCACCCCAGCTCCCACTGGATCTTATTTGTGTTTATTTGCACTTAATTTGTTCTCTGATTTCCCTTCACACATGCATGCTGCCCCCTCCAAGGCAAGCTTTCCATTCCTTGGCTGTGCCATGGGGCCGTGAAAGGCAGTGCTGAAAGTGAAGGGAAAGGATCCCTTTTATTACAGGACTTGGAAAAAGTTACCTCAAAAGCACATGGGAAGGAGAGCTGTACCCCAAATCCCTTTAGTACTAGATTTGGTTGGCCATTTAGTTGACAGCATTTGATTTAAAGCAAGTTCCCTATGCTTTGAAGTGCTCTTGGAGAGTAAGCAAAGTAGGGAGCATTAATGCAAGATAGCTCAGGGCTTGTAAACACATGGGGGCCATACATAAGATACACATGCATTCACACATGCCCCTTTCTTGGCTTTCATCAGAAGGGAGAGCTCATTATTTCTAATCCTCCTCTCTGCACTTTGCTTGACTCTGCTATTAGGACCTTCACATCCACAGAGAGAGTGAGATTAAAGGGGACTTTTCCAGTGCAGCTCCCAGGGATTTAACATGGTAAATCCCATTCTTTTCAATGGCTCCTCATTAACTTCTCCCTTAGAGCTGCAGTGGACGAGCTGAGCTGCGTAAGAGCCTGAGAAGGTAGTGACCCTTTCCCCCGGAGGGGTGTTCTTTAGGCTGCCAAAACTGCAGAGGCATCAGCTCCTTCATTGAGGGTATGCTAAGATTTGCAGTTAAAACATGACCAAAGATATGCTAAGATTTGCAGTTAAAACATAACAAAGAGGTAGGACAAGTTCAACCGAAAACTCCCAGGACCCTGTGCACTCGTCTGCTTCTGTACCAGTACAGATGTGCAGGCACGTGACTATGGTAGAAGTAGAGGTGATGTGAATCTCCCAAAATGAAGAATATGGGACAGAAACCTAGATGGATAAAATTCCAGGACAAAATCATCACTTGCCTTGTACACCTGACAGGGGAGTAAAGGGACATAAAGATCCTGTTTTTCATAGCCCACCCCGGGCAGTGATCACAACTTGCACTGCCATGCATGGGGAGAGCCATCTCTGTGAGACAGCTACTCCTCTTCCCACCTAGGAGGAAGGAACTAAGCTCAGCCTGGACTCTACCCTTCCCACCTCTTGTGTACTGGACAGTTTAGCTGAGCCAGCAGAGCAGAGATGTCACCTCCAAATAGCTTATGGACTGGGTTGTGATCGGAGGCCAATCAGTGTGCTTAGGGACATGCAGCAGCAATGCAGGCTCAAAATCATTGTTATGGGGGAAGGGGTGACTGGGAAATTAATTCAGACTGAATCATGACCCATTGCCTGGTCTAGCTCGGGGCAGCACAACGATGGCTGCTGAGTTTCTGGATAAGCTATTTATTTTATTGTGCTTGCATACCGCAGACCCATGCCTACTCCTCTGGCCTGCTAGGAGTACCTCTTGCCTGATACATTAGGTGGGAGCTGGGTCTGTGGGTAGCCGTCTTCAAACTAGGCACCTAGGGTTGTTTTTACACATGCTCTGCAGACTGGGTGGAGGAAGTGGGGTGCTTTAGAGCAACTCCAAGAGCCGCTCTACTTACAGTGCCCGGACCATCTTGGGTATCAGTGTCCCCATGATTTAAAATGGCGGCGGGGGCACTTTATCTAAAACTCGTTGAACAAGCTTTAGTTCAAGCACCCCCACTGCCATTCTGAAGTGTGGGGACACACATACGCAAGATGCAGAGACTGGCTGGAGCATGGTAATTACCATGCTCCAGCAGACTCAATGGATTACAGCATGTTAGAGCAGCCTCCGGGCTTGTGTACAGGCACCCTAGGTGCCCAAATCTCACGGGCAGTCAGTGGAAGGGAGGCCCCCATTTGCCCGTCACATATGAACTTTGGAAAATACCCTGCCTGTACAGCTCCTAGCACAATGTAGCACTGACATTTGACTGGCCTTCAGCGAAGCCTTGTATTAGCTGAGTAAGTAGAAAAGCTATAGAAGTTGATTAGAAGCTTTTGTCCTGCTCAGGACTCTTCTGCTTTCTGCTGTTTCGTGGTTTTCCCCTGTCCTCTAGACATGGTCATCTCTATTAGCTCCGCTCCATGTTGCAGGCTCTTGCCAGTTCTCTCTCTTCATCTCTGCAATTACTGTCCAAAATTCAGCATGAAAGGAGCTTTGTAACTTGACCCAGCCAGACTCTAACTGGGAGGCTGAGCACAGGAGTCCTCAACTCCAGCCCCAAGACCTGCCTTGTCAGATGGGTCCTGACTCCACAATGTTGAGCATCACCTGAACATTTAAGGAGCCTCAGAACTGACTAGGGTTTGGCCTTAACTCAGCTAAGGCAGGTCTGCCTTAAGCACTGTTAGACTAGTTAACCTACTAAGGTCACTTTCAGCCCTATTTGTCTCGATGATTGGATGACTACAAGCTAGCATACCTAGATAAGGTTAATCTTGTTAGCAAAGATACCAGAAGTGATGGAGTTGCCACAGCGTGGGCTTTAGGGGCCACAGCACAGTTCTCCAGGTGGCCCAAGTATGAACTCTGGATCCTGGCACATGCTGAAGCCCAGGCCACCATGGCCCATGCTAGCAAGGTGAAGATAGCTCAGCTCTGCTGGTACATGCTGCAGTTGTACCTTCATTTGGCAGAAATGCCCTTTGTCTTCATTTCCTTCTCAGTGCAGGGGAAGTTGTAGTTATTCCCCCTTATCAAGATGCTAAGGACTAGTTGGGTCATAGCAGCAAAAGGTTGTGTCCCAGCCTTAGCAAGGATCCCCCCTCACAGGTGTCAGCTTCCCATCAGGTGTAGAAGTGTCGCTATCTGACACAAACATCTCCTTACTTACCAAGCAAAGAACAATCTTGATTTTTCAGAGGGTTTTGTCACAGACCTTAATGGAAAAATCAAACTGCATTGGCTCTGAAGTTCAGTAAGAGCTCCAGCAAGTTCATGTTTTGGTACGTGCTTACTGAAACTAGAGCATAGCTGAATAACCTGCCCAAGTGGGGCCACCAGGGAAACAGCAGGCCACAACACCATTAATGAGAGAAGAAAGCTATTAGGAGAAGATAGTTTAAGCAACTGGCAGCCAGCCCTTGCTGTTCTCCAGCATGTCCCATCATTGCTAGACAAGGCCAGCATAGGCCTGGTACCCATGGGTGTTATATAAAAGTGTTGGGAGGGGATTTCCATTCCATGCATCACCTGTTAAGATGCAACTGGTACAGCTACATGCTTCTGCAGTGATACAAGTGAAGTAAATCCCCGTAATACAGCAGGGATGATGTTGCAGTGGTTTCTCTGTTCACGTATTCTTATAGGATCCTGCATCATAACGGCTTAATGTGGTAGCATTTGCTATGGATGCAAGTTGTTACGCCTGCCTGTACCTTGAGTCACGCTTGCCTTAATCATACTTATTGCTTTTTTTTCTGTGGCCCTCTAGCCATTTTTACAAGGTAAGCATGCATCATTTGCAAGGCAGGGAGGAGAGATGCTCACAATGACTTAGCAGGAAAGCTGTGAATAGAACTCTTTTGACTTCCAAACTGTGCCCTAATCACAAAGGCTAGGGAAAGATAAACACAAGTTTAAGTGATCAGAAACTGGTTTAAACGTGGAACAGAATAGAAGTTCAGTGCATGTAAACCAGTTTCAAAATGGCTGAAAACAGTTTGAGATAAACCTGGTTGAATGTAGAATCAGACTTAATTGAGGTCAGACTGGTTTATGGAACATCTGTCCCAGACCGTTCCTGATTTAAGTTAAATCAGAGTCCTCCAGCATCCCAATATGGTCTGTATCGCTGGGCTTGCCTGGGTTGTGCTGTCTGCCCCAGCAGAGCAGGGCTGCCCCACTCGTCTGCTCTCTAGCTGGAGCAGGGGTGGGGGCATGGCCAGATTCTGGACCAAAAGCAAAGGGGGCAGGGAAGGGGTTTATTCCCCCCTCCCTCCCCTGTCCCATTGGCATGGACCTGAGCACAGCAGCCCATGTCAGGGTTGCTGCCCCCTTGCTGCTCCAGCAGCAGGGGCAGGGATGTGTCCAGACACCGGCCAGCATGGCCCCCTAAGGCAAAGATGGCAGGGAGGGGGTTTATTCCCTCCTCCCTCCCCGCACCCATTGGGGCCCCAGCCAGGGTCTATCTGGCCAGGGCAGAGCAGCCCTGTCAGGCATTCCCACCTGGGGGAGGAATAAACCCCCTCCCTGCCCCATTGAATCAGGGGGCCATGGTGGCCAGCATCTGGCCATGCCCCTGCCCCTGTTGCTGCAGCAGTGGTGGGTATGGGAGACCCTGACGCAGGGTGCTCCACCCCGGCCAGGCAGACCCTGGCTTGTGTCCATGCCAGTGGGACAGAGGAGGGAGGGGGGAATGAAACCCACCTCTGTCTCCATTCACTTCACACTGCTCCTGGGGTTGGCCATGCCCCCCACTGCTTGAGTGATGAGGGCAGAAGTGGGACATGCCTGGCAGGGGCTGCTTCCCCCTCCAGGCAGACCCCAGCTGGGGTCCCTGCAGGCCAGGGTGGGGGTTTAAACCCCTTCCCAATCATGCTCAGCCTGGCAGGGCCTTGCCATGCCCCACCTCAGCACAGCTTCCCTGCAGCCCAGGGCTCACTCTAGCACCACCCAGCTTCTAGCCTGAGCCACTGCAGGCATGTGCCTGCATTTCCGGAATCAAAAGTGAATGTCTGTTCACTTGCAAATTGGTTCAATCAACACAAGTTAGACTAACCTGCAAAGATGGAATCAATTCAGGCTCAGCCTTTTTGAATGTCTGAACTTAGCTGAAATCTTACTGGGTCCCAGAAGCATTTGTGTGTGCAACTAATCCTTCCTGTTGTCTTCTGGGTTTAATCTCTTTCATGCACCCTGCTGTGCTGCCCCCAGGTTATTTGTGGCTTGCATTGCTCCCTTGTTGTCCCAAGTAATGGGCTCGGCTTTGATTAAATCAGAACCCACTGATAAGCCACATGTCCCCAGTTCCTCCTAGTTGTACAAATGCTTGTCTTGCCAGGATTAAAATCATTTTCACTTTTTTTTTTGCCTCTGGGGGTACATTTATCTGAAGCTTGCTTGCTGCTCCCATCCCAGGTGTGAATTCCTTTTGCTGTTCACGTTTTGATGCATTGCTGCCTGATGTTATATTAGTTGGGCTTTTATTTTATTTTTTTTCCTGGGGGTTCAAATATATTTGATTGCAGTTTTAAAGCAGACATAAAAGAATTGATCAGTCACTTTGCTGGCAGTGCTGCAAGGCTAATTTAGCTTCTTTATTCAATTTACTTTCCCCCCAATGTTGCTGAGCTGCAGCAGTTAATACAGAGCAGGCTAGGGCAGTGAAGAGGATTTGTATTCAGGAAGAGTTTGCAATAAACCCTTTGCTTCTTCCAAGGTTCCCTGGCGGTATCAGTAGCTGACATGACTGCACCGGTGGTGGGTTCCTCTGGAGGGGTTTATGCGCTCATTTCTGCCCATCTGGCTAACATTGTAATGGTGAGTACCAGAAAAATGGTCAAGCCTATATGAAAGTGAATGGATTCTGAGAGACTAGATGACTCTAAAAACTGGAAATGGGGGCTTTCATGGTGAAGCCAGCAGTGTAAATTCAGCCTCAGTGAAGCGTGACATGGGGTCACCTTCTGAAGTTCCCTAAGTGGGCTTTGTGAAGTGGTATTACTCCACTCCCACACCGAAGCAGGCAACACCCAGTCCCCTAATTGCGAGCCTCTGAGAAACAGCCAAGGATGTGACTGCCCCATGGAGACTGAGCTACTGTCCTGCTCCTAGAGATTGCCCCTCCATATCAGGGTCAAGCCATGTTGGTGGGGTATAGACAGTGAACATGGGAATGCTGTAGTGCTGCTGTCCTTTTTGGTGGTCTCCACTTTCCAGAACTGTCCATGAGGCACCTTCAGCCCCTCCTGCACATTTGTATTCATGACTTTACCCAGCTCAGCGTCTCTGGGTCTGGATCCTCCAGTTTTCAAACTTCCCCTTCTTTTTTTTGAATAGTGAAGCATCAAATAGCACAAGAGCCAGGAAGAACCACAGGGGCCTGCAGCCTCAACCCCTTCAAATTCTATCTCCTCTTGCCCACGGGGTGGGGTGGCCACTGCAAGACCCTTCTCCAGCGGCAGACAGACATATTCCACCCTACAAGCCTTTTCCTTTCATGCCTACAGCCCTAAGCCTTGCCTTGGTCACGCCCACACAGCTGCACTATGTCAGTCTGCTCTGCTCTCTCTTGTTCCGTTCTAAGCCATCTGACTGCAGGTCTGTGTGCACCTTGCTGTCTTTTCATGTACCATGTTTGAACTAATCTGCTGAGGAAGGGTTGAATTGCTCCCAGGGACTTGTCATGGAGACTTGCCTCTCGTCCCTGCTCTAGCCTACATGCTTTGCAGTCAGTCCAGATTTAGGATTCCTGTGGGAGACTGACCGATTGCTCTCACCACACAGACTAAAAGGGTGCCAGAATCAAGCTGAGGCTTTCCAAGGGGGGCCTGGAATTGTAGTTTAGGTGTGTAGCTGTTCTAGGCATTTTGCAAAACTCAGCCTCAGACCTCACCCTGGATAATATCAGTGGTATAACAGTTTGCAATGCAGTAGCATCTGACCATTACAAAGTACTTTAAAGGCCAGTAAATATTGCCATCCACATTTAGTATCTTGGGATGTAAGACACAGAAACTAAGTGACTTGCCTGATTCACACAGCAAAATATTAGCAGGGCCAGGAATAAAACCCAGTATCCTTGACTGGATGCCCCATAGTCTAACCACTAGGGAAAACTTTTTTGCTAGTCATTGGGTTTTCCTCTGCACTCATGCTTCTGTGCCACACTTCAGACCAGCATTGTGAATGCTGCAGATAAGCCCTGTAGAAGTGATGATAATCCAATGCGCTCTGGGATTTGATTAGGGAGCACAATGGAGCCAGCAGGTCTGTTGTGTAGGCACTGAAGAAGGCAGGAGGGTATTTTGGACTTAGGTCAAGCTTAGAAAGAAGACTGTGTCTTTTAGATAGAGAAGCAACTCGCAGACTACAGCCCTCCCAAGCCAACACTGATACAGGCAGCCTTAGGAAACTGCTAGAAATGGGGCTGAGCAGAGATGACCTCCAGTTTTCTTGTGATGTCATTCAAGGTATGAACAGGCTGGATAATACTGGCAAAATGCTGGCCTGTGTAATTTAGATGGGTAGAGAAGGCAGCTTCAGAGCAGGAGGCAACCAGAGCCTCTTTTGTTAGAGAGTACCATCTGGCACTTGCTCTTTGGAAACTTGGGATCAGCAGAGATGAGCTGGGTGCTCATCTAAATCCAGCTTGAGCTGGACATATTTTGTCCAATTCATAATCCACTCAACTGCCAGTGGTTCAAAGGACCAGCTGTGACCTGCATGTTAGCAGATTCATGCACTGTTAAGACCATGAAAAAGGAGCAGAGAGAGATTCCAATGGGAAAGCACCTAATGCCAGTGTAGGGCACCTGCCTGGGCACTGGGCAACCTCTCTTGTACTAGGTACATTGACTGCACAGCATCACAGTTATATGGTTTCTTAAAATTGAATTCTCTTAGGGGCGAACAGAGGTCTGTGTTAAGGGAAAAGGCTCCATAGGGCAGAGATAGGGGAGGATTTATAATGGTTTGACCACTGGGTATCTGGGCTTTACGTATGTGCCTCAGGTCAAGAAGTACATGGCTTGGGGATGGAGACCATTCACTTTGGATGCAGGATACTTTGGGAAGATGTGCTGCCAATCTGTCTGGTCACAACGGGCTTCCTGCAGGAGCGCTGAGCTCTCTACTTCCTTCACAACATTCCGTGTGTTCTTCCTGAGCTCTTCTTAAGCATGCAATAGCCAAGGAAGGAGGGTCCTCCCACAAACTGGCCCGTGCCTGAGTTTCCAAGATGGTAATGGTTGCTGTGGCCCCTGCTTGGGGCAAAGGGTTTGCAGTTGGAGCTCAGGTGCAAAGAAGTTGTATTTTATCCTAGCGATTGCTTTATTGACATCTTGGTCTTTACTAATATTGTGGAGAATTTACATTTTCATGAGATTGATTCACACCTTCTGTCCTTTTCTATGGTCCCAATCAATTGGCTTCTCCTTGCTGTCAAGCTGCCATCTAATAATTAAGGGCCTAATTCTATGAGATGCTGAAGCACCTCACACTCTAATTAATTTCTATGGGACATGAGTCTCCTGAGTCCCACACAGAAGCATGCTTCTGGTAGGACCCTGTACGTCTTACACTGGCTTCTGCACCTGTGGTCCTTGCCGAGGGCAGTATCCCTATGCAAATACAGGGATTTGTACCTACAGGAACTGAGCCCCAACAATGCGCCTCCCTAATTCTGGGCCTTAATTCTGTGACTCCCCAGGGCTTCATGGTTGTCCCTGCGAGCTCTCTTCAAGGACAGAACTGAGTAGAGAACCCAGATCCTCTTGTGCCATAAACACAGGGCCCCATTCTTCCTGAGCAAAAGGGAGGTCATTATAGACATGTGACACAGTTGGGCAGTCCTGCATCCAACCAGTTGACAATAGCAGTGCATATACACAGCAGTGAGGCCATTCATTTTGGCTGGTGTGTTCGGGTTTCATAGTGTCACATAATGGTCTAGCCTTTTACCTATCAGCATTCTCCTCTAAATGTATTTAGCAATTGATTATTAATAAACTGAAAGCCAGCCTTGGCCTCTTCCTCCTCATCTGAACTGACCTTTAAGAATTTTCCTTACAGACTTATTTCTAATGGTTTTCCTTTGCTTCCCCCTCACCCCCTTTGCTCACTTAATATTCACATGAGAAGCTCTTACATAATGAAAAAGATGCTGTTCATTTGCCACTCCATCGAGTCCATTGACAGGGCTCATCTTTTTGCACAGGTGCTTGGTGTGGGGGGTGCAATTTGGGAAAAGAGTGTCATCTGAATCTTCCCTTTCCCTTGTGCCTTCTGGTAGCCAAAGGAAATGAAAAAGCCCTTGCTTGTACAAAGAAATATTCCAGGAAATAAATACGTAAAATAACCAGTAGGAGAAAGCAATAAAGCGTTTCACCCTAAGGATAATAATGGGGGAAAAAAGTCAACAAAGCTACATGGAAATGAGGAGTGAAGGAAGAAACGCAGTATTAGTCAGCATGCATTCAGAGCCTTCTGACTGGGTTGGCGGTCTCTGTGGAATGAGAAAATGAGTTACTTTATTTTGTACAGATTACATTCTTGCAGCTGCTGAAGTGATTTGTAGACAGATCTCACATAAAACTTAAATATATATTTATAATGTATACCATAAAATATTCCTTCAACGGATTGCAGTCAGAGTTGGAGAGCATCTGGTGTTGGAATGTGATTCTACAAGTATTTCTTTCTCCTATGCAGATTATTTATTCTTTTATATTAGTTTGGCTGTAGACAGCTGCTTTGAAACCTCTTAAAGTCTGCTAACTCATACTATTTTCTTCAAGGGGAAATCCCTGAAAACAAATCTGACATCAAGTGATTAATATCAATAGTTATTCTAAGGGGATGTCTACACGTGATGTTACATTGCCGTAGCCGCAACACAGTACTACGACGAAGCGTC
Source organism: Gavialis gangeticus (assembly GCF_001723915.1). Taxonomy (NCBI): domain Eukaryota; kingdom Metazoa; phylum Chordata; order Crocodylia; family Gavialidae; genus Gavialis; species Gavialis gangeticus. The sequence continues at coordinate 7,729,071 of NW_017728991.1, read as the reverse complement.
CCCGGGCTTCTACACGTGACCGGCAGTGACTTTGCCATAGTGATGCACTTCTCCTGTACAGTGTGCTGCTACGGCAAAGTAGCTGCTAAAGTAACCGTGCACCGCGTGTACAGCACAGTATGGGCTGTTACTGCGCCGTGATTTAGTACTTCCTAAATCACAGCGCAGTTACAGAATTGCCATTGCAACATGTATAGATGTGCCCTGAGTACTTCCAAATTTTTAGTTTTGAAATTGACCTATGTTAAAAGAAAAACAGGTTAAACAGAAGTTTTAAATAACTTCCAAATTAAACAACATATTTTGGGTTGACCCCAAACAAATTTTGGTTAGTTTTATTATGACACTGAAAAATTTCTGTTTGGGTTCTGCCAAAAATGTATTTGTCCTTTTCTGGGGGACTGTAGTCTTCACCAAGCTCTAGTCCTCCCTTCAGTTTTCTATCCCGACTGCTCTTTTCTCTCTCCTTGCTTCCAGTTTTGTACCTTTTGCTTCATATCATTGGAATAGCCTCTCAGTAATAGGGAAACAGCCGCTCATAAGAAGTAATGTTTTGAAAATCCTGTACAGTGCTAACATCCATATGCTATTGCCCTAGCCCTTGTTTTCTGCCTTGTACTATAATAATCTGTGCCATTATACCATAGGCTCTTGAATGCACTCATTTGATTTTTCTATATACTGTGTGTTTCTGCAGTACGGAAATGGCATAATGATCGACTCTGAAAACAGGTGAGGTAGATCTAGACTCCCCCTTGTGAAGTCATTTATTCATGGTTACTTGGATATGCACTCACTGAACTCACTGCAAATTAGTACATGCTTTATGGCAGGTCTGGAACATCCAGATGTATAGGGTACATTCAGCAGCCTCGGGAAAGCACATGAACCCCCAGGGCTTGAGTGTGCTAAGAAATTTGTGGTATTAGTATATGAATCCTACAAATCAACTACAACCAGCT
>NW_017728991.1:7719874-7723109 GCF_001723915.1 Gavialis gangeticus | reverse complement strand
TTAGTACATGCTTTATGGCAGGTCTGGAACATCCAGATGTATAGGGTACATTCAGCAGCCTCGGGAAAGCACATGAACCCCCAGGGCTTGAGTGTGCTAAGAAATTTGTGGTATTAGTATATGAATCCTACAAATCAACTACAACCAGCTGACATAATGTTAAGCATGACTGTTCTTGTCTGTGTTGCGTGTGAAGTCATGTTACCATCCTCTTAATGAATATGCAGTATACCAGTAGTTTTCCAGTGTAGACAAGCCCATATTTTTGCACTAGCTAGGAATTCAACTGAAATCTGATACTATTTTATAAAAATAACCTAACTGCTTTAGAATTCAAGCTTCAGAAATAGAACTGGAATATTATTAAACCGTCCTGCTTTAGAATAGTCCCCATTAATTTATTTGCTAGACTGAATTGACAGCAAAAGACAGTGTTAGCTGTCTGTAAGCTCAGTATCTTTTAAACTTCCCTTTTTCTAGGACTTTTTATTGTTAATGTGAGAAGTTATTTCTGTTTGTTCTGGAGGGAAGGAGAAAATATCAGTTATAGATGCTTAATGATTTGAAATCTAATCCTTCTAAGCCTATACGTCATTATCATCAGACTAGCCTGTTGACCCATAAAGATGTTAGCTGGGGTGAGATGTGACCTCTTTTTGAGTACTGACCTACTTGTGGGCTCTTATGGATTTACGTAGCAATCCCGCTCCCACAGAAGTAGATCAGGAATCTTGCTACTCACTTTGATGGCAATGATGATGTCTATTGCTTATGAATGAACACATTGACATGTAAAGGCGGGACCTCTATTTTGGATGCATATGTTTCCTATAGACCCCAGCTCTCAGCTCAAGACCACCTCAGACGTCAGAGGCATTCACAGGTCTGAGCTCTGGGCCTGTTAGAGTCTTTCTGAAGACTTTAATGGGCTTTGGATCAGGCCTTTTCTGGAACAGTTCCATCTCTGTAATGGGTTGATCCAAGCTCTCTTCCTGGTTGCTGGAAAACTTCACAGCCAGCCTCTGTCACGTGGGTCCTTTGAACAATTCATGCTCTTTTTTGCCTTACATTTTGCCTTTCATGCATATGCCTGTGGATCAGCAGAGATCAGTGGGAGACCAGCACACCGAAGAAAATGCCCTTTTTGTCCATTTATTTGTCATATTGGCTGATTCCGTATAGACTATTAACCAGACAAATCTTTCACTGAATTCACGGCATGCTTAATTATACTGCTGGCTGCTTCTGCTTTCCATAGCTCTTTTGTACAGTTTCTTCTGTAAGTTAAATTTGTTCTCTCATGGGAGAGAGGAGAGAGAGAGAATTTAGTTGAAGTTATAAAACTGTCAGTATCTGGGCAAAAAAAAGGAAAACAATAAGGCTTGTCTAATCCTTTAGCCTATGTTATGCGTTGTGATGCCATATGGTGTGAATATATATACACTGTCTGTAGACACTATTGATTTTTTTTTCCATCACCCATTTTTAAAGTCTGATTTCCCTGTTTAGAATTTTTGTTAGCAATACGGGGTTGATTACCTCTCCTCACATACGGTGGCATCACCAATTTCTTGCCTTCTCTGGCAGAGGACTGGATTTGATGATGGGAAAATCATCTGCCAGTCATAGGTTTCTGAAACGGCTTGAAAAACTTGAAAGGGGTCTCTGACCTGTGCCGGACTTCCAACAAGCAGAGTCCAGTCGAAAGATACTGAACTGATCTGCAATGTCTTGTTCTTCCATATAACTGTAAGCGTTGTCTAGTAATCCCTTTGGAGCGAGGACCAACCATCTGTCTGTGTGCATGTACATTGTCTACACAATGCAGCCTCTGCTTTGACTGAGGTCTCTGGGCACAGTTATAACACCGATAATAAGCACAGCCCCAGGCTTCAGCAGGAACAGCAGTTTCTGCTCCTCCTTGGCTGGCGTGGTAGGCAAGCTCCCTCAAAACCTTTCTGACACAAGAGAAGTAGCAATGGGGAAGGGAAAAAGGGAGACCTCTGTGTGAAGGAAAGTTTCTCCTCTGAAAAGAGTTTAAAAAAAATCACTGCTTGTATTCTGAACTTGCTTTCCAAATGAAATGCCTCTGTGGTCGGTTGAGAAAACTGGGTAAATGTTACTGACTGGTCAGTAATTCAAGAAGCATTTTCTTTTTCATTAAAAAATGAAAACAGGTAGTTCTGTTAGGCCGGGGTGTTTTGTTTTACCAATAAGCTACCTCAAAGATGCCTTTCTGTCGATATTCCCCCGTCTCTGGGCTGTTAAGACGTATACCGGGTTACCCAGGCATCTGCACTGAGAAAGGGCAGTTGTCATGCGATTGCTTGGGGGTTATAATCTAAATGATTTGTATGTTTAATACAGCTAGTTGATGGATTTGTTTTCTGGTGAAAATTTCAACTTTTCATCAAAAACCCCAGTGAGTTTTCTGCTATAAAATTTTCTGTTTTCAGTTGGATTTTTTTAATTGAACATTTGAAACTTTCTGGGGAAAGCAGACACACTCAGCCAAAAAAAGGTTCATAAAAAAACACTATTTTCTGTCAAAATAAAAGTTTCGAAGGAAAATGTTTGTCAAGTCCTACCACTTAAAGCCTGAATTTTTTTCCTCGCTGTTTTCCTCCTGGAGTCCCGAATTCATTCTTTAAATCCTGCACTGCAAACACTTCTACTGGGCTGCAAGTGTCCATGCTGCATTATTGACTCTCTGATGGTTTAGCTAAAGAGTGTGAGGTGCTTCACATTTTCTGCTCGCAGAAAATACAGGGTGTACTGAAATGTCCATGCCCCTGACTGTGCCATTCTCATTGAAAGGGGTGACTTCAACAAGAAGGCTTATCAATTCAAAGTGGGAAAAGATTTTTAACTGCTTTTCACGCTGCTTTCAGAACAGAGTCACCTGTCTGTCTCCGAGCTGAGCTGGAGGTAGCAGGTGTCCATCCCGTCCTTCCGTTCGGATCCTAATGTGCTCTACTTTGAAAGTACTAGAGAGGCAGGTAATTAGGGTTCTCTCTTCCTTTCCAGCCTCACCCCAAACCTTTCTCTCATTTGACTTCCTCTAGAGCCAGAAATAACACACACATGCAGTACCAATGGGATTTCTCAAAGCTTGCATCTGTTGAATTCACAGTCCGTATGTACCGGTATCACATCCCTATGTACCATCTTTATTTCATAGATTTCATAGACATTTGGACTGGAAGGGACCTCAGAAGATCATCAAGTCCAGCCC
>NW_017728991.1:7715269-7719541 GCF_001723915.1 Gavialis gangeticus | reverse complement strand
AGCCTGTCATCGTAAGGTCTGTTTTCCTGACCTCTGATCCTTCTGTCTGGTCATACACTGCATGCATGACTTTAGTCGCTCCATGCACTGCATTACATTTCTAATTGTCCCTTCTTATCATTTCCATGTCAAATCATAATATGTAACTTGTGGGCTAGTGTGTACCTACCCTGCAGGCCCTCTGTCATGCCTAATATCAGTGAATTGTAAACACCCACTGAAGACAGCAGAGTAAGGGTGTGACAAAAGGAATAATTTAAAGCCCCTGTGATAATGAAGGCTATGTGGTGCAGGGGATTAAATGAGGATTCACGGTCTTATGGATTTACTATACTTTCACATCTTCCTCTTCTGTCTGGTCATGCTGCCGAGTAAAGGAACAGAAGGATTTAGTTGACTTCTGCCAGCTAATCCTTCATTTGATGCATCTCTGCTTTAGTTGTGGGGAGCTGGGAACCCTGAGCAATTAGACCAAAGTAGCACCACGGGGAGCAGGGCTGATTTAGTCCCCTTGTGTGTACAGCAACATCAGGCTGCTTGATGCTTAGCAGCCATGAAGAACTGTGTTCAGGTCCCCAATCCAGGATAAAATGTAGAAGGAACATGCACCCAGCATAATTTTGTTTGTTATCTCCTTTTCCAGAACTGGTCTGGAATGAAGTGCCAATTCAAGCTGCTGCGCATGGCTGTTGCCTTGATCTGTAGTAAGTATTGCAATACACTTGGTAGACTCCTTCTGTTTTGCTTGCCTGTGTCATTAGTACTCATGTTAAACCAGGTACTGGGTTCTATCACTTTCTTAGTGGGAACTGATGGTTGGCATTCACAGCACAGAAACACAGCTGAGTGCGATTTTCCAAAGTGCTTAGCCAGGTTTGATGGGAGTTAAGAACCTAAATACTGAAGTCCAGACCAGATGTAAAAAGTCAGACAGATCTGCTGACTCACAGGGTTGGAGTTTAACCATTAGTCAATATTCATCATGCTAATTTGAGTGTTTGAGTATACAATAATTTCCTCAGCTGTTTTCCTAGCTAAAGTAGCAGCACAGGTAGCAGCTCTGCAGGACCTGCTGCATCCCCTCTGCAAAGGAAGTGGTGGTTTTGATGGAGGTTTATAGACACTTATTCAGCATTCCTCACCTGAGTAACTGATTGTGTAAAAAGCAAAAGCCTCATTCAGCTCTCATTCCCTCCTCCCCATCAAGGGCCAAAAAGCTATCCAGCTTCAAAAAGGGGCAAGAGCAAGCTAATGTTGCTGACAGCATCTGGCACCAAACTGTGCAGGTGACCAAGGCCAGGTTGATGGATCAGCAAAGGAAGCAAGTTCTGCAGCTGAGATCTCCGGCAGGGTCAGCTCTGGGGCCAAGGAATGGCTAGCTGAAAGCTGCTGCCAAAACAGCATGTGATCATGTCAGGCAGCAGCAAATTCCCAGTGCTGGTTACACAGGGGTGGGAGTGGGGGCTCAACCAGAGAAGAAGCAAAGACGAAATGGATTGCCAACAGGCTGCCCGTGCAAAATATTTGTCCATTGCTACTTGAGTTGTTTTAGCTGCATGCTAGCCTCTGGCCTCCTGAAGTAACCCTATCAAATCACTCAAGCCTGGCAATGTAGGAGACCACAATCACAGCCATAGCTCCTGAGTTTTCAAGTCCCAGCTGGCTTTTCATAATCCCATGCACTTAAGGGTTAGCTGCGCTGTCCATCCATTTAAAAGCAAAAGTAGGCCTGTATCACTGGTATTATGCATCATTCCTATTATGTTGTCTATCAGTAACTGGCAGAACTTCAGGCAAAGCTATCTGGCTCCAACCACAATAGGACCAAGAACCTGCAGCTCACACACAGCATCACAGGATTTCAGAATCATGTGGAAAGTAGGAATTGTACATTAGAATTTCTCCTTGAAGCAGAGCTGTTTGGCAAAGTTAAAGCTACATCAGGGGTCATGCAAAAGGCATTCAAATTTATTCTAAATTATTCTCTGATGGTGACTTTTCAATTTGGTGGGGAGGGGGGGAGGGGGTCGTAACCCTTTAAAAAAATACTGCTGCCCTCAGCTCTGAAACTGAACTCCCAGAACAGGTGCAGCAGCATCCGTGCCAGCTCCTTGCCACTTGCCTGCTCTCTGCAGGGCTCATCTTGAGGGTGAGTGAGCTGTTCTACCTTGATCCAGTCCCGGGCTTGTCAGGTGAAGTCGCTAGCAGGGTCACTGTCTGTGGTAGGGCTACCTCCTAGCACCTAGACAAGGACCATTCTTTCTTCTCACCTAGTTTTATCTGGTGTCTGTTTTTGGTGACAGGCTCATGCCTGATTCAGACTAGTGACCTAGAGAAGAAGGGGGCTACCTTCATCTTCTTACAACTCACTTGACTCCCTCTAAGGTTTCTAAGTTTAATGTGAAAATAATTGCCAACCTTTCTGCCAAAGCACAAGCCACTAGGGATGCGTTTACTGTTGGAATTTGGGAAAATGAACTAGGAGTGCAGAGGGTAAGCTGATTCACCTGACTTAGGAGCAAGTTGGTAGAGAGGAACTAACAAGTGCCAACTGGACCTAATGAAGAGGAAGCAAGGGACAGTGACAGAGGGAGAGACTGAACTCTCACAGAGTTGGAGGCCAGGGGGATAGAGGTGAAGTTTTGGCATGGCCCCATCCTGAAGGAAAGCAGAGATCCATGGTCAAGTTGTTTTCCAAATATATTTCTGTGGCCACCCCATCCATGCCAAGGGTTGCCTTGTCTTGCTCACAGGGAATATTAAATATGCAAAGCAAGAAGCCCCGTATAACACTAACTGCATGAAATTTAATTCTCTTTGACATTCATGTGAGATTGCTGGGACTGAAACGTCTGCCTCTAATGTTGTTTATTTTCATCTATTATATAACATACAGCACTGAATAGGTGATCAGCACTAAGAAACAGCAGAACATCCAAGCTAATAGGAAACAAAAACAGTGCTAAGAAACACCTGGTCAAAGAAAGAATATAAAACAGCACCTTTCTCTGCCTAGTTGCAGTGACACTAAATGTCCTGCATTTGAAGTAGCACAAGTGGATTGCCCAGATTTATCTCTAACTTCTCTCTTGCTTGCTGCATTGTGTACATTTTATTTGTGCGCATGCCATGCTATCCAGGAGCTAGTCGGATGTGAGAGCTGAGAAAGACAATGGCCTCATCTTTTTTTTTCTCTCTCTGTTCCAGTGAGCTTTGAATTTGGAAGGGCGGTGTGGCTGCGGTTCCACCCATCTGCATACCCTCCCTGCCCACACCCGAGTTTTGTTGCCCACTTGGGTGGTGTGGTGGTTGGAATCACATTAGGTGTAGTCATCCTAAGGAACTATGAGCAGAGACTCCAAGACCAGTCCTTATGGTGGATCTTCCTTTCCATTTATATCATCTTTGTGTTGTTTGCTATCTTCTGGAATATTTTTGCCTACAGCTTATTGGATCTGAAGCTACCTCCACCTCCTTGAGGGAACAGGATGAAGGATGTTGGAGAGCAAAAGACTTTCCAGCCACCAGCTCTGTTAAATGAATCAAGACTTAACGTTTATTTTTCTATGAAGCTTAGGGGGATGAGCTAACAGTCTTCTGAGAATGCACGGAGATGTCTGACACAGATGCCATCTGACTGTACTGTATGCTGAAGGAGACAATTTAAGCAATGACTTGACTGTAGAACTGGCCGGAGAAAAGTCAGGGCATGAGTCATACAGGTACTGTAACTTTCAGTCTGGCCCTGACCCCACAGCCTCTCCATTGTGGGTAATCCCATGAGGAAGGGCTGTGAGATAGGCCTGAGGTATGTAACTGGGCACTTACCACTCAGTTTATTAGCACATATGTTGACTTTGTGTTTGAGTTACCTAAGTACTTGAGGTGGTGCTGGACCTCTGGCCAGCTGCTTTGTGAAACTTCTGAACTGAACTGCGCAGTAAAAGAGCACACTTTGCTAACTCGAAACTCGCAGGAAACTCATGAGGCAGCTTCGATTTGGTTTGACTGTTCAACCATGCCACTGCCACTGTCTTATTACTTGAATGGTTGCTTAAGTATGTAGTTTATCTGTCATAAGCACCTTCCAAAAGGGATCAGTAGAACTAGGTCATCTGAGGTGTGGGAGGTTGGTCCGCAATTCAAGTTCAAACAAAATTGCACTAGAAGCATTGGATACTTTACAGTAGCTGCTAAAGAGATGCCTGGTTGGAGGTGGCTTTTACCTTCTGTGCATACTCCATTTGATTTGCACAACCAGTTGTAGTAAAC
>NW_017728991.1:7692607-7710269 GCF_001723915.1 Gavialis gangeticus | reverse complement strand
CAATTCAAGTTCAAACAAAATTGCACTAGAAGCATTGGATACTTTACAGTAGCTGCTAAAGAGATGCCTGGTTGGAGGTGGCTTTTACCTTCTGTGCATACTCCATTTGATTTGCACAACCAGTTGTAGTAAACAATGTTTTTTCTTTGCTGGGATGGGGCAGTCCATTGTTTGCTAACATTTGATTACATTGCAAACTGGTTGGCAATTGAGTTACGTTGTCTTCTCGCCTTTCTTTTTGGTTGCAGTCTAAAGCCCTGGCTGCAATGTGTTTAGAGAGTCATAACTCCTCTAGCAGATGGCGCTTCAGCTCTGCCAGAAGAGTGGGACCAGGATTTCTTACACCAGAGTAAACAAGAACTGTCCAAGCTGTCAAGCCATTTTATAAACCGCTCAATCTGTAAGGGGCCAAATTTATCCACTGAAGTCAGTGGAGTTACTCCAGGGATGTCTTGGGTACTCATTCTCTACCCAAGTGTTTCATCTTAGGCATGGCAATGGCTGGTAAAATACAGAGGGTGGCTGTTGCGTGTGGATACAAAGTCTTGCCTAGATGACAGAACTTCAGGGCTTCTGAGCAACGGTTAGTTGCAATGCCTTTCTTGCCTAGTTGTAGGTAGGCTCTACGTTTTTATAAGTTTCTAACCAGTCAATAGCACACTATGTAATGCAGCAGGCCTCATAGTCTGGTACCCCCTGCCTGTACAGACCAGGAGAGAGATTTTAGAACATAAGCCATGCTTTACACCCAGGTATCTAGTAAGGTGCTTACATTACATATGTCTCCGCTCACTTTAAACAATTAAACACACAGCAGTCAAAAAAAATCCCAACAGTCCTGGAAGGCTGGAAGTTTTTTCACCCATTCTCATTTGCCCTTCTTTCCTCTGGCTCCTTCATAATCCTAGAATGCACAGTTAGGAGGGCTCTAGTCCAGGGGTCTGCAACGTTTTTGGCTGAAGTACCAAAAACACCCCAACCTCCACTTGTGCCTTGGCAGAGGCAGGGGAGATGTGAGGGGCATGATCCACATTGCTGGAAGTGGCTGCACGTGTGCCTCCGAGCGGGCAGCAGGGGAGGGGCCAGGGTTGCACTGCCCCAGCACCTTCCTCACCATGTGCTGCAAGGCATGCGTGTGCCCACTGCTGCCATGGAGCTAGTGCTGAGGCTCCAGAGCCTGGCACAGCTGTTTGCAGCCTGTCCACTACCTGCCGCAGCTGCCCAGAGCCTGGACCAGCTATGGCAGGCAGCCAGGAGGCTGGAAACAGCTGTGCTGGACTCCACAGGCCCAGTATGGACTCCATGGTGGCAGCTGTGTGGGTGCCTCTGGGCACACAGCCGGGAAAGAGCCTGGGGAACCACAATCCTGGTCCCTTCCCTGCTGTCCATCCCAAGGTGCACGGGCAGCTGCTGCCACCATGAAGTCAGGTTGGGGACCCCAGTGCAGCAGCTTGCAGCCTTCCGGCTGCTTGCCACAGCCATCCCGGGCTCTAGACAGCTGCAGCAGGTGGCAGGCAGGATGCAAACAGCTGCAATGGGTACCACAGCACCCAGCACTGACTCTGTGGCAGCGGTGGCTGTATGTGTGCTTCCGGGCAGACAGCAGGTGTGGGGCCACGGTTGCACTGCCCTCAGGTCCCTTTCTAGCCATGTGCTGGAGTTGTGCGTACAGCTGCAGAGCTAGTGCCAGGGCTGTGGAGTGCAGTGCAGATGTTTGTAGCCTCCCAGCTGCAGCTGGCTCAGACTCTGGGCAGCTGTTGCCTGTCACAGAGCCCAGGCTGCTTGCAGCCTCTGGGCCGCCTGCTGTCAGCAGCATGGGCTTTGAGGCTGGTGGCAGCTGCCCACAGCCCAGGCCACGTGGCATGCCGAGGAAAATAGCCTTGCATGCCATGCCCTGGCACAAGTGCCGGGGGTTGCAAATCCCTGCTCTAGTCTGTCCTCCCATACAGCGCAAACCATAGAATTTTGTCAGGGTGACAGCTCATCTATCAGAAACTTTTCTCAATATCTTTTTTAAAAATTCCAGCCAAAGCCATTGTTTTGGTCAATTAAATGCAACATTGCCATGTTGAAAAGGCTCTGTAGGGAGGAGGCCATTTCCCATCACAACAGTGATGACTGGGAAGTGTTTGCCCACTGGGTCCATTATCACTGTTCTTCCTTCCCCTGAGCTGGGGAGAACAGTCATGATACTCTCCTCTGTGCTACCAGGTCTGGAGCCCTGCCAAGCCACTTCCTCATCTCTGCTAGAAGGTGAGCTTACACTGTCTGGTTTGGGCAGTTTGGTATCCATTTAACTGGTGCTGCTGTGGTGGGGATGTGTTGTCCTTTCATAATGCCTTTTTATTCATGGGCTTTATTCCTTGACCGTCTACCTAAGTCAGTGACTGATGCTGTAAGTACTACAGGCTGGGGGTGCAGCCTCTTTTGAAACATTTACAGTATATCCATCACATGGGTGACTGGTGCCTCCAGAGTCTCGGGTGGCATCAGCAGCTGATCGCCAACTGGGGGCGGTCCCCTGGCAGCTGATCGCAGTGCCAGCAGCAAAACCAGATTGCCGGCTGGCACCAATCTCAGGGGGGGCACCAGCTGGCGCTTCAGTTGGTGCCCCCACTCCCTTGCAGATGAGGGCCAATCTCAGGGGGGGCATGTACCCCCTCCCCTGCGCATTGCCTATGATCCATCATCTGTTGTTTCAGTCTGCTTATCTCTTTGGATAAAGCACTCTGGTGAAACTCCTGCTGACTTCAGTGGGGCAGAGTTTCCCTCATCTTTTAAGAGCATGATTCAAGCCTCTATTTACATGCAAAGGAAGCTTTTTTGCCCCCCTGCCCTTCCCTCATGTACAGTGTATGGAGGTTTTGAAGAGAATCACCACAACCCAAAACATGTTCCTCTTAGTCTGACACAGTGTGTAGGACCCAATTCAAGCAGCTGGATTTCAAACTCCAGGGCCATCAGTCTTCTCCTGGCATGGGCTAAAATACCCATCTGCCAGCCCAAGAGGAAGAAGACAGATGGGAGATTCCCTGCAGCTCAAGAGTCTCTTTCTAGTATCTCATCTGTCTGCACAGCTCCCCAGAGCCCCTCCGGGCAGCCTGCACTGAGTCCTTGTACCCTTTGTTCTGCCCCTCTGACCTGCCCCCTGCCCCTCTGTGTTTATTCTTTGCCTCCTGTGATTTCTCTACTTTTCACCTCTGTAGTCCCTCCCTCATTCAAGGGCTAACCATTCCTGTGGTGAGCTCTGCCAGCTAGTCCCAGCTACCAAGTAAACTAGTATAAAAGGAGAAACCAAAGCATTTTACATTCCAGTTCACTCACCAACCAGCAAAGGATGATTGGATAATCCTGCCCTGCACACCCTGTGTCATCAGCCAGGATTCCCCCATGGAGATCAGAGGCAGCACTACTCAGGCTTGAGGTTATTTCCTCTGTAAACAATTCTGTTTTAATATTAACCATTAAATAATCCAACTGTGCAAGCTCTTTATTTTGTCAGAAATCCACCAGAAGCTACGTTACGTTCTCTCTTAAATTCACTCAACTGTGCCAGAATATCACAGTTCCAAGGAGTGAGCAGACGATAGATATTCTTTTACCTCCAGATGCCCTTGATATCAGTCGTTTATGTCAGAGCCTTAACAGTCTTTTGTCCCAGTTGCTTGTGGATTAATTGTGACTTACAGTGGCTCTTATCAGTTCATGAAAGAGCAATTTACATAGTGAATTGATTTTTGTTTTATTATTTCATCTGCTGCCAGAATTTCACATTGTACAGCTGAACAAAATGTGACTCTATTGAACCTTACAGATACTTAACGGCAGAGAGAAAGAGAGGGATTGCTATAATCAACATAAAGATTGGAAGCTAATGATCAGATTCACCATATATTAGAGCAAATTTCCTCCTATGCTTAGTATCCTTCGGCAGATTTTGCAGGGTGAAAGGAGATGGCTGGAACCTGGAAGAGCTGTTTCCATGCTGTACTTTCATTTCACAGTGGACTGCAGTACAGCTACAGTACAGGGCTGGCCAGCATCAAGTTTATGGTAAGAGGCATGAAACTAAGGATGCTGGTTGTACTGCTCCTCGAGGGACATCTGCTGGCCAACAGCTGCTGGTCTTATGCAGCATTATGCTAACGGCTTCTTCACCAGAGGAAAATAAAGCTGAAGAGTGGCAAAGAACAGCCACCCAGAATGATGGATACCTGCAAACTCCAGGACCAAGGAGTATATTGTCAGCAAATGATCTTGATCCTCGATTCTTGGGTCCAGAGATTTTTTGGTTTGCTTGTTTTGCACTCATTGGTAATAATAAACGAAGATGGGCCTCTGGGGAGTGATTGGAGATGATGTCACTAGAAATAACCTCTAAACGTGGTTTACAACAGAAGAGGGAGAGACTTGTTGAATTAACTTGTACTGAATTTTTGATGGGTCAGCATCTAATGTCTTTCTTCCCATCAGTCAATAATACTGTTTCACACAGAGCACATAATACACATTTATGAATCTTCACTTATGTTGTGGCACATACATATTTTATCCTATTTTATTAGTGTAGAAACTGAGGCCAGGGTAGGTATAATGTGTCCACGGTGACTAAGCAAGACATGGTCAGAACTGGGACTAGAACTCAGGGATCCTGTATCCCAGGACTATGCTGTGTCCTGTGGATCTACCTGACCCCTTTTTTTAAAAAAAAAAAAAAGACTGGAAAAGTTGGATTTTAACTTATATATGACAGATGAACTCCTACACACCAGTAAAACTTAATACCAAACCAGCCGCCATCTCACGAGGTCAGCTGACCAAACTCGCAACACTTTCACTACTTTGTGCCAACATGTGATCTCGCAAGACTTTGAAGTAGGATTTCTGAAAGTACCTAAGGGAGTTAGAAGCACAAGTGCCATTGATTTACAATGAAACCTGAGCTCTTAACTCACTCAAGTGACTTTGAAAGTCCCACCTTTTTACTGAACTGGAATTGTAACTGGAAAGTCTTCACCCAACCCAGAACCAACACCATAAGCCTAGTGATCTGAAAGCCAGCACATAAAAGGGTCTGGTCCTGGTTCTGGGCTCTTTCTTTATGTTATTGTCATTCTTTTAAAACAGTGGCAGCCCTAGGGTACTGGGCAGCATAGCTTAAAAAGTCCTAATGCAAAGTACTGTTAACCTGCATAGCACAGGCCTGGAGATTCTGAGCTTGTTGAAAATGAAGGCAATATAGTCGACTGTTCTATAAAGGAATAATCGCATGCAAAGCAAAAACAAACTGGTTTGAAGGTAAATGTATATTTAATGTCATCATTAATCATTGGTTTTTAATTGGAAAAAGGTTCTTAATGAGGTTCTTTAAAATGTCAGATCACAGAACAGAAAATTTATATTACCGAGCACTTTACAACACAGAACATGACAAATTCCACAAACCTGATTTATGCAGCAAAAATTCATTAGTTTCCAAGGAGTTTAATAGATACATTAGTCACTGAGTGTGTCCCAACTCCCCCACAGTGTCTGTTTAGTTTGCAAATAAAGATTGATGCAGTTTGATTTGCTTTTGCTTCCCCCATTAATGTTAACAACACCTCCGGGTGTTAGCCATAGAGCACCGAACAATGGAATTATTTGCCTTAAAAATGCTAAACAAATGTTGCTTTCCCATCAAGGGCTAGGGGAACAAAATGACAATTGCAAGGTAATGCGCTGATATCTGTTTCCATATATTTTTGTATTGTGTACGTCCTGTATATTTTTGTTGAAACAAATATTATTTGAGCACAGTCCATTAAAGGTTTTTGTTGAGGTTTTTTGGTTCAAATCAAGCTGGTTAATGTAACATGCCTAAAAAAGAAAAAAGAAACCCCCCTTGCAAAGGTGGATTGTATTTTATAAGTATGTCTATAATTAAATAATGAATAAGAATGGGAGTGATTTGATTTTGAACTTTGCCACCTAATCATTGAATTAATTTTGCTGCTCCTTCTTAGTGTCTGATGAAAGGGAAAAACTGGGGCTTCTGTTCCTTTTTTTTTTTCTTTCTGGGGTACAAACATGTATAATCTGTGTAGGGCTTTTTTACATTAAACATTCAGATCTTGTACACTACTGGAAAACTAAAGCACCAGTGAAATTATGAATGCAGAACAGGCGGTTACAGGCTGAACAACTGAGAATCATCTCAAAGAGACTGCAAGACTGTTCAAATTTAAAATGATTTGTTTTGGTCATTTTTAGTAACTTGTATTTAACACCAATTTCTAGTGAATGCTGAAGAGAAACATATTTGCTCAAGATTTGCTACCCACTGCCCATTGAATATGGTATTTGCTAAAATTAAAAATATTTTTAAGAACTCAACCTTCTTTAGGCAACACAATATGAAGCAAAAATAGACAAATTTCAAACTTGAAAACCTCTTTGGCAGGTTGCCATTAAGAACTGTTACATTAAAAAAATCACTAATAAATTAAACATAAACAATGGCAGTTTTTAGGCTTTTTTGATACCTCTTGTCATTGTCATTACTATGTAGTGAGTGACAGGTCATTGCTACTACATGGATATTAAACACTTCTCTTCTTAATGGTTTTCACTTAAGGTAAGGCCTCTTTCACCTGAGACTCAGGGTTCTTTAAGCAAAAACTTATGAAGCCCAGATACATTTTTGAGAAGTAGGTAAGTATTACTATTAATTTTAAATGTTCAATGCTTTGTTATTTGTTGGTAGAAAACCATACATGCATATAGCATTTGAAATAATTGTACATGGGGCAGCCAAAGTGGAGAAGTTTTTGAGTTCTTCCAACATATCTATGGCAGAACCATAGAAAAAACCCAGGAGGTCAGACTCCCAGTTCTCTGCACTAACCCCTTGATCATAACATAATTTACATCACTGTAGCACCCAGTTTCCTGCTGTGTAATACATCTAGCCTGTAAGCACTGGGAAAAGAAATACTGAATGACTTTGTGCTAGCTTCCTTTTGTAATGTAAGGACAATCTCACTCTTAAAACACCCTGTTTATTCCTAATTCTGCATTGGGTATGTGGAGGATGTAAGGGTGTCTTATACCTTATTTGCTCCGAGAAGTTTCAGCTGGACCCTTAAAATTCCAGTAAAAGTCTTGCAAACCCAGTTTCTATCCACTCCAGTTCCATACATGGATGTTAATTTTTATATATGTTACTACAATATTTAACTACTGAAAAATCATTCACTATGAATGCCTGATCACTCCTTGAAAAATACAATGTAACCATTTTCTCCTGCATTATTTTGTATTTCATTTCTATTTCTTTTAAAATAGCATTTAGAAAGGGAAAATGCTAAGGGTTACTAGCCCCACTGACAAATGCCCTGTTTGCAGGTATTATATGGTGGTTTTATTTGTGCACCTGAATGGCTTAAGTCACAATAGAGCTGCTAAAAACAAAAACACCCTGAAATGGAGCAAGGCTAAGGAGGAAGAGGATTTTTCAAAATGCTGGTCAACCATGGAGCAATTCAGAAAGAAACGGGTCAAAGTAGGAACAGACACAAAAATTTACCTTATGTGCCACATCTGATAATTTCAGGCTGGAGCCCAGCACAAAGACAGCTACTTGCATAGCTCCCTATGAGATACCAATGTAATAGGACTCAAGTTGATAGGAAGCACGCGCTCAGGGAGGAAAGGCCTAACCAAGATACAGATCTCTCTCTAAGGCAGTGGTTCTCAAGCAGGGTGCCAAGACAGCCCAGGGTACCTTTAGCTCCTTTCAATTATTAGTCTCCAAGAGAAAGACCTGCCACACAAGGAAGCAGTTGAGGATGAAGTCCTGCTCAGCCAGCAAAGTACAGGTATTCTGGGGCCTGAGGCAACGAAAGGAAGTTAAAGAGAACATTTCCTAGGCATAGTAGTAACTCTACCTTGAAGGAGGGCCTTCTATTTCACTTGTATTTACTGTTAGAATAGGGAATGCTGAGTATAAAGTGCTCTCATACAATTCTTCTCATCCAGGATACTGATCTTTGATTGGAGAGGGATATTCTTCGCCACATCAGAGTGGAACGGGTGGCTGGAGCCAGAAAACTACCCTGGCTTTGGGATGCTGCTATGCAATGCCTTAAGACATGGCACTCAGGGCCCTTCTGGAGTTCCAACCCCAGCTCTTCACCCAGTCCTGGAAGAGGAACAGGAGGTCATTTCCAACTTGATTTCTCACTCCAATACTACACTTGTCCCCTGGCAACTAAAAGATTCTTGCTCTGAAAATTAGTATCTTATATCAAGCATTAGAAACAACTCTCCGTTCTTCAGGATGATTACTCATTTCTTAGCATGGAAAGCTTCCCTGTGTCTCTACCTGGCAAAGCACTGAGGATTGGTCTGCCAAATTAGTTAAAAATTTATAGAAATGACAAAAAGCAAGCCAGGTTATTGAATGCTGCTGGTGTTGCTTTACTGACTCATGAATAAAACATTTTGTGGGAAAACATTATTAGTCCTCAGCAAACCTGCACTCAGCCTATACTGTGACATGGCAACATTTTACCTTGTTTTCTCTTTCTACCAGTGCACAGCACCCATCCAGACAATGGTTTTACAGGGGTAAGTCTTTCAAGTACTGCTGGGAGAATAAGATGCTCTAGTAACTTCTGCTGAGTCATTTGTCACTGACAATTCTTGGATTAAAGAATAAAACACAATGCTACAGCAGCAGTTTTATTTTACTGAAAATGTTGCTTAAAGGAAATTAAGTACCTTTAATGTGATGCATACTGTTCTCAAACCAAACAACAATCACACTTAACATTCTGGTAACACTATTACACATACAGTTAGCGTTGGAGACTTAACTGATGGAACAGGGCATGGACAAATGATCAAACTGTACCAAGTAAGTGCCCCAGTTGAGATTTCAACTGCCACAGGAAAGAATGAGCAGCTGGACAGTTAACATGCATCAGCTGCACCCTCCCCACCACGACTTGCCTTTTGATCATCTGTCTATATCCTGAGCATCAAGTTAGGACAATAAAATACATCATGCTCTGAAGGCTGCACTCCCTACCTAGACAAACTGAAATCAACAGGAGTACATTAGGATGCATAAATAGTCTTTTCCTATATAATGCTTAGAAAGGTCTTAGTTTTGGCTCATGTTGTATCAAAGTGGTGTAGATATTTTTCAGACTGCTATCTGTGGTTTAGAAAATGTATTTACATGAAGTGTAGAAGAATTCACTAGTCAAGTGCAATGACGCATTTTCAAACAGAACACTGATCTAGGAACTTGGCTTTATTCAACTTATGAAAAAGCCCTCAAAGATTCAAGTTATGCCTATAACATCTTCAGGCCCAATTCACCACTACAACCAACCATTCAAGTCCACAAGTATTTAAACACTTAGTTCAGTCTTAGGACAAATCTACAAGCATAATCAAATTGTTAAACTAGTAAGAAGCACAGCCTTTCTTCTTTATTTTTTAAGGACATGAAAACTAGAGCCTAAGCCTATAAGTTCAATTAATTTACTATACAATTCCTCCAAATGTTTGTAGTTCTTTACACATATGATTTCTAAATCTGATTCCAGTGTTAAGCCATGATTATTTTTACTACTGCTACATTCAAGCTTTTCTAAAGGCCTAAACACAGCTGGTCGTGCAAATGACTTTTTCTTTTCTTTCTTAAATAGCATTTCATATGAAAAAAATACACGCACATGCATGCAGTGTATGGTCCCCTCCAGAGTAAGATAAGGCAGGTGTTAAAAATGACTGATTACCTTTTCACAGTACACAATATTCAAAACTTAAAACAAATATCATACTGCTTTTTCTTAAAAGATGAAATGTAAACAGACCCACATATGAAGTAAGTTTGAAATGACTGACAGCTTTCAGATATCATTTAAGTTTATGTACCAGCTACTCTTAGCTCCAAAGGAAGAAATTAATTATTTATATACAAATAGTCCAAAATGAACATAGAAACTAAAATGTTTTAGGCTACTGCTGTTTCCCTCATGAATTCCTCAAGGACAGTTACTACATTTTTGGCTTCTGGCATTTCTGCATGCTCTACTTTAACAATTTTCAGAAGGACGTCTCCACTGCCACAGTTCTTCAGGAACATGTAACACTTAAACAAGGCATAATGGTTCATTTCTGCCTGGCGGATAAACCTCTTCAGGTTGTTAATGTCTTGTATAGCCTAGAAAAAAGACAGTAATACGGAACGGTCTTAAATCAGCTTCCTTGTAGGGAAAGCAACTAATCCATCCTTTGGAAAAGTGAAAGGGGTTGTAATAAGAATTTCATACTGTAATTTAGAAGAGTAAATATATCATTGGCTATAATTCTTGATTGGAGTTACTACTGTAATTTAAAAAAAAAAAAAAGATCAGTTTGACTGCTTTAAGAAAAAGAAAAAAGTTTGCATCTAAATCTGTGTGCAAGTCTCCTTTGGAGAGTGTAATATTCTTGTTAACTCCAAATACTGTAGGAACAGCTAGGCAGGTGCCACCTTAAAATTAAACTTCATAGTTAAGTGCTTTTCTTTAATGCAAAAGCAAATATGCTGTTGCTAAGTAACAGTGCTGTCTCAAACTTCTACAAGTGTCAACAGTTACCTTCAGTTTAAAGTTCTCTAGTATTTGCCATAAGAGAAATGGATTTCCACCTTCAGGACCATTTATAAAAGCCTGCATCCAGTCTTCACAGAATTTATTGCTTCCTGTTGAGGAAAACAAGAGGAAGAAGGGAAAATATGTATGAGCACTGCATAATGACTATGTACTTGACCCCTCACAAATGTAACATCCCAGCGGCTGTTCTTGCTGTACAGCATGTATTATATAAACAAACAATATGAAAAAGTATTATTTTTCAGTTTCTTTACAGCATCTATTCCATAGCTCCAGTTATATTGTTTTGATACTACATGATATTTAAAATATACAAACAAGATAAAAAACGCAACACAATCCACATAAAATGCTTCCTGCAAATAAGAACTATTGAACCATCTACATCACTTTTTGCAAAACTGATCACAAGTTAGATGAAAAAATGTGTTTTGCAGCTTGGTCTGAAGTTAACCAATATGAGTCTTGATGGACCTTAAGACTGAGCACATTCCAGACCCAAAGAGGGTAGACAGACATAACACTTGAACTGGTCCAGGTCACTAATTGGGAACCAGTTCACAATTGTCCCTGGACAGAAGTGTTCACACCTACTCTGTTTCTTTAAGTAAAACCCATCACATTTTAGGGACTGCACTGCTGCCAAAATGCAACTGGGGGTGGTAGAGTTTTCAGACCATCATGCCTTCCACGAAGGAGTGGAGGGGTTGCCAGGTATCCCAACAGGCCGCTTGTGGTTTCCAAGAGACTGCCTGCTCTGGGGGACACTCTCCCCAACCCCACCCAGACCTCCACAGCTTTTCAACACCCTCCTTGAAAGCTGCACTGCCGATTTTATCTCCCTGCTAGAGACCCTGCACTTCAGGGTGCCAGGCTCATTTGGGGTGAAGCTGGAACCATAATCTCACCTGCATTATAGAACTGAAGCTGTGGTCCACTAAAGTCTATCACCACCGACTTGTGCTGTTCCTCCGTCATAGCGATACACAAGGAGGTCATCGTGCTTTCCTGAACAAGACCTTGGAGACTAGCAGCACTCAGAAACCTGATGCATAAAATTCTTGTTAGCTGCTCGTTTCTACATGCCACCTGAACCACAAGGCCAGGAAAAGGCTGTGCCACTCATTATGGGCTGTATTGTCTCAGACATTTTGTACCTGTTAATATCTTTCTTTGTTCTTTCATCTGAATCCTTAACTTCAACAGGCATGTAACTCAAAGCCTTTAGGAAAAAAAGATATAATTTGATTGCAGTTGGCTATTGTTGCTTGAGGATAACAACTTTGTTATTGCTACTGTTAACTAGGAGAGCATCAGTTCCTTTTAAAGTTCTTTTCCTAATAAACTAGGAAGTATTACAAGCTAGCTAAATGCCCCATATTTTATTCAGTACAACTGCTTTCACATTCTGAAAAATACACTGGATTTGTAGTTTTATTAACCACTTTGCTTGCATCTTTCTCTTATTCAGTGCTTAGCTATAGATGACTAATCTGGTATTTTTGTTTCTGGCATCCTTCTGCAGTGAATTGTATGAGCCACATAGCTGCTCATGTCCTGTTCCGTCTTAGCCAAATGGAATTTTTATTGCTTATCTCATTCTAATTACCAGTTGAACAATACAAAGCAATTTAAAAATCAGTTAGCTCTAAAAAATAATTTTAAAATGTTGTTCACCTCTAATTGATGGATAATATAGCTGGCACCGTCTTAGAGATACAGTGGAAAGAAAATGCACTGAATAAGGAGTGGGAGGGGGGCATTTTGAAAACCAAATGCAAGAAACATTTAAAGCAAAATAATGTGGCTAGAAAGAGCTCAGCAGACAGTCTGGTTTGCTGCATACTTACAGTATGTAACAAAAAGGCAAGTTTCTCCTGGAAGAGCTGTACTACCCTCTGTATGGGGCACACACAATCCTCAAACCAGCTTCTCAGGTAGGGTGTTACACATGTCTCCAGGTTACTTTGCTGTAGGTAATTGAAACATTAAAACTATGAATTTGAGTCCTGCAGGAAAAAAAAAAGTGTGTTCTACTCGCCTATTAAAACAATGTAGTTCTTTTATTAGGCCAATTTAAGTAGTTGGAAACATTTTTCTTAGCAAGCTTTCAGGTTTTTAAGCCTGAAAGCTTACCAACAAATTTTTCCAGCTACTTAATTTGGTCTAAAGAAGGTATCAGATTCACCCAGAGAACCTTGTCTGCCTACATCCTTAGACCAACACGGCTACAACATACACCCCTGTAACTATGCAGTTCGGAAGCTAAAATTTTCCAGTTTCAAACAAGAAAGGGCTAAAATCATTAGTTTGGTGTTATCCACCTTATTGATGTAAAACACTAGCTCTGTAAGGTTTTATATTTGAAAGAAAACATGTTTATAATGTTTGATGAAATGTATTGGATAGACAGCATAACACAGAGGACAGTGCAGGAGATTGGGAGGAGTAAGGGTTCTACCTAATTTTTTTTAACTTTGTTACAAGGAGAAAAATAATCATCATTGTTGCTTACATAACAATCAAGGGACTTGAGTGGTTGCTACTAAATCTTCCCATATGTCATCATAATTTCCTAAAGGAATTTAGTCAATTTACTCATACTTAGGCGCATCTATACAAGACACCATAATGTGCAGTAGACTATTCTACTGCGCATTAGTGCATCACAGCAAAAACCATGCTAATGCACAATAGAATTAGTCTACTGAGCATTAAGTGTCACAAAAAAAATGTTCACTTTTGCTACTGCACATCAGAACAGGCTAATGTGCCTTTATGTAGTACCTCATATTAGAGCTACTAAACTTAATGAGCAGTAGCAAAGGTGCAGATGTGCCCCTTCTCTCTTAATTGGCCTGCTACTGCTATGCATGACCCCATGGCCATAACAATTTCTATTTTTTTGGTTTAACTTATGCAGTTAATACCGCTGTATGCTTAACCTATTTCACTGGACAGACATGTCATCCTAGCCATTAAAATGAAAAGATCAGTTAGGATTAGATCTTACCTCTGCATCAAGGTTAATCTTCAGGTCTTGCACATACTTGTCCAACTCAAGTCTGAAAGTATCTTCTTAAGGAAATAAGATATGTTAACTAAGATTTGTGCTTTGCCCTTTCAGTACACAGTCATTAATCATATTCTCAGTTACACTCTGGCAGTTGAAAGGAGACCAGTAGTCTGAAGGAATTCAAGAAGGTGACAGGAGAGGTGGGAAAGGCTTCAAGGTTAGGAGGAGCAAACTTGCTACTTGCTATTTTCCCCCCCCCCCCTCCCCCCCAAATAAGGAAAGGTTAAGGAAAGGATATAGTTCAAGGCCCTTCTCTGAGCCTCCTAAGAAACAAATCACATACTCAGGGGAGTTGATGTTTGATTCCAATGTTGCTGCTTCTAGCAGCTTTTCTTGTTGGAGAAGGCAGTAATAACAACCAGCTTTGACTTCAGGTATACTAGAGATAAAGGAAAAAAAAAAACCTGAATCTGTTGCAGGGAGAGGTGTCAAATAATTGCTTTAAAAAAAGAAAGTCTTATCCTACATCTCATACAGTAAGATAACCTGCCACTGACCACAGGTGATAGCTTGATCCTACTCAAATCATTGGTGAGATCCCAGCTGCACTGACTTACATTGACTAATACTTAATGCTCAGTAGACTAATCCTACTGCGCATTAGTGCATTAGCATGGTTTTTGCCGTGATGTGATGTGCACAGCAGAATAGTAAACTACATAGTTGGAAAAATTGTTCTTTGCAAGCTTTCATGTACAAACACCCTTCTTCGGGCACAGGGAGAGAAGGGTGTTTGTACCTGAAAGCTTACAAAGAACAATTTTTTCCAACTATTTAGTTTGTCTAACAGCAGATGTCACATTTACCCAAAGAACCTTGCCTGCCTAGGTCTTCAGACCAACATGGCTACAACCAACAACCCTGACCTATACTGAACCCTTGGGTAAGTTTTGGCCCTTTGTGAATCAGCAGACAATGATTTAAGAATCAACTTTAGAACCTATACAGGTTTTTTAGCTTAATCAGTACAGTTTTAGTGATGTACTGATTCTGTACACTATCCCTCCCTCCCTTTAAAGGCTTCTGTCCTGACCTTAATTTTTTTTTCTCCTGCTGCTACATGTGTCAAGAATTTTTTCAGTCACTCTCAGAAGCATTGGGTGTTGGCTGCAGCCAAGGCTGGAGATTTTGACTGGCATATGCCAGTGCTCCTAATGAGATTTAAACCCAGACAGTCCTGCCTAGAGGGTTTGCCCCTCTGCTCAGGGTCAGATTTGGGGTCAGGAACGAATTTTACCAATCAGACCATAGGGTATGGACTGTAGGGGGGTGGGTTTGCCTTCCTCTGTTGGGGAGGCATAGCCCTCTTTCTTTGATCTAGCAAGCATATTTAACAACCTTTGCAGCAGCAGGACACTGGTTGCCATGGTCCCTCTGCTTTACCTGTGGCAAGTTAGGGTGTTATACCTTGTGATTGTATCAGTTCACTGTATAGTGTTGATAACTATTTGACTTTACATCAGAAAAGCTGTGTTCTATATGAGTATAGGAACACCACCCACTGCAGGCAAAATGAGTGATATATTGGCAAAACTGCATATTCCTCAATACAACAGGGCTTATATTAGCAGCCTGTGCCAGGACAGGGATGACACCTCTTCACACCCCTGATTGACACAGGTATGTTGACAGAAATCCATGGTGTAGACACGACTTGAAGTACAGCTCAGGGATAAATAGAAGCTATGCCTGTTCTATTTATATATTTTTTCAAATAAAATTACTTTTTTCACAAGATTCAAAAGAAAAACTGAATGTAGACACAAAAGCCATCAGCAAAGGGGCAATGGCTAGTCACATTACACAGCTGCATACATACAATTAACTTAAAGAAGCAATTACCTGCCTGTACCATTGCACATAAAATATTGAGCTCTTCCCCTTGTTGTTATATGCCCAGGAGGTGTGATCACTGATCACAAGCAAAACCAATACTTTAATTAAAAACAAAAGTTTATATTATTTTGCACTGCCACCTAAAGGAAACAGCAGCAAGTGCCACTACTACTGAATAGTTAAGCAGAGAAAATTTTGAGTTGCAGTGATCAGGGTTAAACCAGCTACAATCAGGATTATACCTAAACATAGCAGCAAACCTGAGGGCATTTCTTATACCTTCTAACATTTATCAAAAATTTAAAAAAGCATATTATACTATACTCTTACCTCAGCTCCACAGATGCAACATTGCCCAATCCTTCAAAAAGTGCTCCTTTAGTAAGGCGCTTGGCAACAAAACTGCGCAACTCTGTCTCTGCTTCAGTTGGCAAGTTAGTATCCACCAAGGAGAGGCTTGAAAACAAGACAAGATTCATA
This sequence comes from Gavialis gangeticus, assembly GCF_001723915.1. Lineage (NCBI taxonomy): Eukaryota > Metazoa > Chordata > Crocodylia > Gavialidae > Gavialis > Gavialis gangeticus. The sequence continues at coordinate 7,694,225 of NW_017728991.1, read as the reverse complement.
ATCAAAGCTTTAGTTGCATAACTAGGCATGAAAGCACCCAGCCTGCAGGCATCACATACTCAGAGCAGGGAACCCAGAAGATCTCTTCCAGGTCTGCTACTAACTCACTCATGGCATTTTACATCATCAAGGATCACACGAAGAAGCACTGTGATGAAGCATAGCCTGCCTGCTCAGCTTACTGTGCACCCCAGAAGAAATGTAAGGTCACCACCTTAACGCAGCACTGGGCTCATATGTCTCAGGCGTGCTTAGTGATGCTTGCCCAGTGCTACAGTATGGTTGTGTACGATTGGGATGTGTAGCATGAGCAGAGTTGGGCTCACTGTGCTTCACTGTCGCGCTCCCCAGTGCAGTCTTTAGCAGTGATAACATGACCTCTGAGACCTGTGGCAACTCAGAAATGTCCCCTAGTTGTTGAGTTCTAAAGTTTTCTAATTTGAGTGCTAAAACCAACTCACAGATCCCTCCACAGCCTTCATTAAGTCACTTAACCTTGTGTGTCTTCAATTTTCCCACTTGCAAAATAAGAATAAGGTCTATTTCACAGGGCTAGCTGTCTGCTCAAATTAGATTAAATTAACCAAAATGAGCTTATATCTATTTAAAGACTTAAAATGAGATCTAAATGCCAAGTACTAATAGTATTAGAAAACAGAAACATTGAGAATAAAAAACTACAGTCATATACCAGTGCAGAAACACTCTCCTGTTCGGGAACTCTGGTGTGTGCGTGTCCATGATCACGCTGGTATTTAAGGAAAAAACCTACCTAAAAAAAGTGGCCAAGTGAATTCAGTATGGCTTGAACGTAATGGTGTAGTTGTGGCCTGCTGAACTGTCCACCTCACAGCTTTGAGTGTTTGCTCAAGTACTACGGTGTCAGATGCTCCAAACGAGCATGGGAACAGAAAGCGGCAGGTGCTTAAAGTGGTCCCGCAAGGTTGGTTTTACCTGAAGTCTTCAGCAGCCGGAGTTTCTGCCGTCGCACCGCTGGGACTCCCATCCGCACGTTCAGCTCCTTGTTGCGAGGGCCTGAAAACCAAGCCATGTCAGGACTGACAGTTAACACGTGCACAAATTTTATTGTGGAAGCAAAGCACGACCAGAGAGATAACGGGGCGGGGAGTGAAGGTGGCTCCTGAAGGCATTTTGGAGAAAGCCAGGGACGTCAGGACACAGAGGGCTTCTCTCTAGCGTTCCCCGGAGGGCCAGAATAGCAAGGACGTTAATAACACCAGGCACAGGCGCCCACTATTATTTTTTGCTGGGGGGGTAAGATGATGGACATGTGGAAAGTTTTACACCTTTCAAGGGACAGCCTCTTCCGGGGGGGGCTCAGCCCCCACGGGAGGAGGCCTCTGTCTGTCTTGGGAGGCACCAGCCTAGGTCTGGCAGGGGCAGGGGCGCTGCCACCAGCCTGGTGCCCGGCCCGCTCACCTGCAGCCCAGGTAGTGGTACAGGCAATAGTAGCTGGTGCTGCAGCGCTCGGGCCGCCGCTCCTCCTCGCTGCTCTCCAGCTCCCGCTCGTCGCCCTCCACCGACTCCTGCAGCACCGGCAGCATCGTCCTGGCGCAGCGCGGCCCTGGCGCAGCGCCCAAACCGGCCGGGGTCCGTC
>NW_017728991.1:7687387-7687607 GCF_001723915.1 Gavialis gangeticus | reverse complement strand
CGGGGCCGGGCCCGGGCACGCGCGTTCCGGCTGCTGGCGGTTCCGCCGCCCGGGCTCCCGGCGCCGCCTGGAAGGAGCGTGTTTGGGGGCAGGCTTTACAGCCTGCTTGTCCTTGCACCGTGGCTCTGACACGCGGGTGACAACCCCGCTTTGCTATTTCCCACATCTCTTCCCCTACAAAAGTGTGAGTGCGGGGGGGGGGGACAATTGGCTTTCCAGG
>NW_017728991.1:7661004-7687318 GCF_001723915.1 Gavialis gangeticus | reverse complement strand
TTTTTGCGGGGGGAGGGTTGTAAAAAACCCCAAACTCTTGGTTCAGAGATGATACCTTTTATTAGACCAGCTGAGAGATTGCAAAAACAAACAAACAAAAATCTTTTTCTGCCAGCTTTTGGGCTCACACGCCCTTCATCAGGCCCAGAGAAAGTTAAAGATGGTAAAAAGTCCCCAGGTGCTATAAACTTCCCCATGAAAAACTGTCCCATGCTATACTTGTTCCCATGAAATAAACTGCCCCCTTTAAACTGCCCCATGCTATAAACTGTCCCCATGAAATAAACTTAACTTTTGCACAGAGGAAGCTGAAGTTGGGAATCTGTCCCCCTGGGCCCACAAGCGTGTGTCTGTGAGGTGCTCTTTGTTGTGCAGGTCAGGAGGATTCCTTCCCTGTTGGTGGCAGGTGACAAACAGGGAGGTGTCGAAATTTTTCAGCAATTAAATTTATCATCCAAAATCGGCTAAAATTTGGCATCTTCCATGTTTCAGGGGTGTATTTAGTAGCCGTGTTGGTCTGAGACAAAAAGAAATGCAAAAAAATAGAACTCTTGGTTCTGAGATGATACGATCTCAGACCAACACAACTACCAAATACATCCCTGCAGTTTTTTGTCTTTTCCACCCAAAGACAAGTGCATCGTCTGGGGTGGATGCAGAGTCCTCCAGGCAGCTCTGCAAATGCAGTGCGGGGGCAGCCCCGCCAGCAAGCATCGAGGAACAGCCGGCACAACTTTTAGGCAGCCCTGGTGTGTCCTTTGGGCTTGGCTCTGGCCCGTCTCACTGAGGCCTGCTTTAGGGAGCTGCTGCTCAGATTCAGAGTGAGCGTTGCTAGTGCATGCAGTGCCCGACCTGTGGGCAGGACTGCCCCGCGCATTGGATTCAGCAGCCATCAAAGAACTCATCAGCAGGGATCCTGGTTTTCTGTGATTACAAAAATCCCCCATTTTCAGGTTAAAAGAAGTCACCCAAAATCCACATTTGTCTGTGATTAAAATGAAATGCCACTAATACATATAGATAGATAGATATCTAGATAGAGATATAGATATCTAGATACAATTATCTAGATATCTAGGAATAGATACAGGCTGTTTCACTTCTCACCATTTAGCTATAACACTCATTTTAAATTGATACCTGATTTCACTTGGCGCTCAGTGAGTTTCATTAACCCAGCGGAAGAGGCTGGGTTTGCCACAGCACTGTGACAATAGTCCTGCCTCATGGCGCCCTAGCGATGTTCTGAGGGAAACTCCAGTTTGCCTTAAGGCTGTGAGGTAGCAGTGCTGCATGGTGACATCATAGTGACGTTTGGAAGGAGAAGCAAACGCCTTCTAAATGACCGGGAGGCGAGGGGAGGCGTCACGAGGCACTGACTTCTCAGTGTCTTTTATTAAACGAACCGTGTGGTGTGGATGCAGCGAGACGAGACATTTCCCCTGGAGTCCCTGCTGAGGGCAGCCAGGTACCGTGACGTCACTGGTGACGTTTTAGGATAGCGTTGCCTGGACTCACGAGGGCTGGCCAGAAACAAAATGGCGGCCCCCGCCTGGGCGCGGCCGAGCCTGCGCCGTGGCCGTCACGTGACGCGCCGTCGAGCTGCCTGCTGGGAAGCGGAGCGCTCGGAGCCGTCGCTGAGGCGAGAGGGGCAGCCATTTTACGTCTCTACGAGAGGCCGCGCGGGCACTGCAGTCGGTGCTCGCTCCTCCGCTCTCGTACCCCGCAAGCGCCGCCGCCATGGGCCGCAAAAAGAAGAAGCAGCTGAAGCCTTGGTGCTGGTATCCTTCACCGCCGGCTGCGCCGGGCGCGGGCGGGAAGGGGCGAGAGGCCTAGTTTACTTCCCCCGTCCCTCCTCAGCGCCGGGCCGAGGCCTGCTCCCCCCCCCCACCGCCTTCCGCCACGGCGCTAGGTCGCGGCCTGGTCCCTGGGGTCTCCCGGGGAGCTGCGTGGTGGGCCCCAGGCCCTGCTCCCCTCCCCGCTCTGCGCCGCGGCTGGAAAGCTTTAGGCCTTCTGCGCCTGGCGGTTTCCCTGCCTCGCAGCCGGGCTTCGCGGGATGGGAGAGCTGGGCTGCTTCAGAAAGGAGCCGGCGTTTGCCTCCTAACGCTTCCCTCGCAGGGAGGCCTGAAAGGCTGCTTTTTCCCTTCGGTTTTCTCTTTTGCTTTCTCTTTTCCTTCAGTTTTCTCTTCTGTTCTTTTGCATTGGAAACTCATGTGTTTGATGTGCAGAGAACTAGCCAAATGGCATCCCTGGAAAAGCGAGAGCTGTCAGACTTGATGGGGAAAGGTGTTTTTGGGTTTTTTTTAGCCTGAAATGCTTAATATGTTAGCTGCTTAATATGTTAGCCTCTAGATTACAGAGCATTAGTAGCACTTGGTATTTTATCAAAATATTTGGTATGTCCAGCAGTTATCATGTCCACAACATCCAGTTTTGCTTTTCCAGGAAAACCAGATTCCTGATTTCATTCAAATAAGAACGCCCCTCTTCTATCAGAAGAAAAGCTTGTCCAAATGGCCTTGCAATTGAAGTAGTAAAATGAGCCCAGCGATACTTTAAAATATATTTTTGGTCCTACTTGAAATTCTTTGCATTTCTTTAATGAAGAAGAGTACTGTGTCTTCAGACATATATCCACCTCCCTGAATATAATGTGCACCCTGGTTTTTAGACAGCTTGAAAATAAATTCTGATTATCAAGGAAGGTTAAGTAATTAATCTGGTGTGCTGGGTCTGGTTTCTTGTGTTGGATCCACCTGCACCATGTGATGCGACTACTGGAGTTTGGAGATGCAGCCTGACCCTGTGGTCCAGTTCAAGTTAGCGCATGGGGCTGTGTTATCTGGCTCAGCTCCCCGCTGCCACATTCTAGACCCATGAGTATCGGTAGCAATGTTAATTGCCGTGGCTCCCAGAGCTGCTGCAGTTAATACTGCCACTGTACCTCCTTTGCCAAATTTTGAGACCCATGGGGATCCTTATTTCTTGCATGTAATGTGCACCCCAATTTCTCCCAGTTGGTTTGCAGTGAAACAAGTATCATATTTCCTTGCATAAAACATCCCCTTATTACAATTTAAAAAGTTGAGGTGTTTTCTATGGCGGCAGAGTTTTTTTAATTGATTTCACAACTTGTGAAAATACTAGAAATACTGTGGATAATTACAGTTTTGGAATTGCGTAAATAAAATTGTTTATGAAGTTGAAGTGCTTGTTGTTGCTTTCTGTGCTCTTTTTCCCTTGAGAACAATTGCAGTAACATTAGACTCTGAGGTTCAGATACTTAGTTTCTGTATTATAAATTTCCTTAATGGTCATTAATAGGTACTGCAACCGGGATTTTGATGATGAAAAAATCCTTATCCAGCATCAAAAAGCAAAGCATTTCAAGTGCCATATATGTCATAAAAAGCTGTATACAGGGCCTGGTTTAGCTATACATTGCATGCAGGTAAGTGTTTTCTGCAGTGTATTTAATTTGTTTTATGCAATTCCAAGGTGAGGGAAAACTAAGATGATTTTGCTTTGTTTAGAAAATGTATGACGGGGCATTGGTTTTCTGTACGCTGGGAACACTTTTTTTAGTAAATGAATTGCTGTGTCAAAACATGTTTCAAGAATGTTCAGCTTACGAGGGATCCTTTTTTTTCCTGAGGATTTGACCTTCATGCAGTCACATGGTTGATTCAAGCAGGATGAGAAGAAATAAATGAAACCGTGCAGTTCTTACCTAATTTTAATTCTAAATAAGATACAATAGTATAAATGCTCTTGAACAGAAACCCTTAGTTTTAAATTATGTTTAGAACCAGAAAAGGTTCTAGCATGTAGGTTAAGTTATTTGATTTTCTGAACTGTTAGTATCCTGTACTACAAATATGGTGCCATAAAGCAAAAGAAAGAAAACGCCTCCATGTGGGGATCAACATAAATTGCAGCTTCTTCGGAGAGAAGTTACTGTTGGGTATCAGTCATTGATTTTAAAATGAGAATTTGGGATTAAAATACACGTTGCGATTCTCAAAAGGTCAGTAATGGTTGCACTTAAAATATCTTGCTGAGGTTTCTTGTGCTTTGAAACAGTCCGGTTGCAAATTTGACTGCATCAGATGTTTTCTTTATTTGTATTAGGTGCATAAAGAAACAATAGATGCTGTTCCAAATGCTATTCCTGGAAGAACAGATATTGAACTGGAAATTTATGGCATGGAGGGCATTCCAGAAAAAGATATGGAGGAAAGGAGGAGATTACTTGAACAAAAAACTCAAGGTATGCTGAAAATCTTTATAGCTTCTTATTTAATCTTGGCTATATATAATATAGCACTTTTTTTATTTAAGTTAGAGCATGGTCCTGGCCTTGGCTAGTTATGAAATAGCTGTTTTGAAAGGATGATTAAAAGCTGGGTTTGAAAAAATAGAGTAGCGGAAGGCTTTGTTTGAATGTGAAACTTTTTACGGGCCTTTTTCAACCTGATGTTTATAACCTAACTGTTTGTGTTGGTCTTGTTCTGAAGGAGTTGGGAGTTGAGGCAGTTGATATGTTCTGTAACTAACTGTGTCAGTTTTACCACTAGTTTTTTTTGTTACCGGCTAGTATTTTTTCCTGTCCAGGGATGATTGCTGTGACATGCATCTGTCTGGAAAGGGATGATCCAGTTACAGTGCTAGAAGTGTGACTTAAAGATTGGGTAAAGAGAGAAGGAGCCAGGGACCTGGAATTAATGAGCATGTAAGAAGTCTTAAGTGCTCTGGTTTCATGTGAATCCCTGGAGATACTATGTTGAATCAGCAGTGGAATGCAGACATGCCTTTTTTTTTTTTTTTTTGTGACCAGTCATTGTGGTGGTGTTTCTAAGCCCACCCTACCATTGCATCATAAAAGTTATGGGAGGCTTGTATAAAGAATTTTTAATTCCTAGAACACCTAGTTAGAAATTATTATAAAACTGTATTAAAGGTAACTTGCTTTCAGACTGGAACACAGTTCCAGCAGGGCAAAAAATTCTGTCCCTATAAGCTCTGTAAGCTTCCATTTGCTTTTAATCTTACAATATACATTAAATATCTTTAGCAGAGAGCCAGAAAAAGAAACAACAAGATGATTCTGATGAATATGAAGATGATGAGTCTTCAGCTTCAACTTCATTTCAACCACAACCTGTACAGCCACAGCAGGGATACATACCTCCAATGGCACAGCCAGGTTTGCCGCCTGTCCCAGGTGCACCAGGAATGCCTCCAGGTAATGGACTTCAATGCTGTTATATGCTGTATATAAGTATTTTCATTGAGATCCTACCTGAGTGGTGGTGACTCCTTCCAGCACTGAATTAGATGCTGCAAAACAGCTCATGACTGATAGTTACAGCTGTCTCAAAATGTGTTATGTACCTTCTGCTCTGGATGAATACTGAAGACATTATATTATTAAAAGTAGTATTATATAGTATGCCATTTTGCAAAAAACCACAAAAGGCTGTTTCTGCAGTATGTTGGAATATTCCATAATGGCTTGCAAGACCAGTTTTAGGGAATACTTATTTCCTGTAACAGTTGTATATAAATTATTTATCTGGTTTTAAGTAACTGTCTGACATGTCTTTGAGGATTGTATTACCTATCTAAAATTTATTTAAATTTTAAAGGTATACCACCATTAATGGCGGGTGTTCCTCCAATGATGCCTGGAATGCCTCCAGTTATGCCAGGAATGCCACCTGGGTAAGTAGAAAAATAAAGTTTTAATCATTTGAATAGTGACAGTGCAATGCTCTTACACATCAGCAAGTTATGTAATTGTCACAGGTGGCATAGAACTAGTTTAGAAAAATAGCAAACCCTGTAAAATCTGCACATGTGTAAAGGTAGTCCTTCACATTTTAATGACAGCTATCAAAGGATGTTAGAAGAAGCTACCATATGAAAGACAATGGCTAAAAATTAATTAGCTCATACCCAAAGAGCTCTGCTACTGTTCTTTTCCACCTTGCCCAATGATAGTTTAAAAAACCTGTTTTTGGCTTAGAGTATTGTGAATTTTGTATGCCATCTATGTGTTTATCTATGTTGCGCTCTGTTGTAGACCAACCATGAGAGAGAGATTTGATCATTTTTTTTATTTTTTTCTTAATTGAAACTTTAGGACTGCTTTTGAGCATGTATATAACAAAGTGATTTTTAAACTTGATAGTGAGATGGATAGAATAGTCTCTCACAGTGTGTTCAGAATACTATTAAACTTGTTATTTTTGTCAAATGTTTGTAAGTCATATCAGCAAAGTACACACAATTAGAGTATAGTCAGAATGCAAGCAGCTCATAAATAACGAAATATTTAGTATATTTTATTCGCTTGTGTCAAATGAGAAGCAGTAGTTTTATAGATTTATATTGGAAGCCTCTGCCTGTTATAGGATGCAGTTAGCTAACTTGGTTTTTGCATGTTGCATCATTTGAGATTTTTTTTTTTTTTTTAGTCTTAAGAAATATTGAGAAATGTCGGTAATGTGCATCACTGCAGGAGACCATTGTAATAGATCTCCTTGTTCTTTTTTTTGCCTTGCGTGTTGTAGCAATCTGTAGCTTCCCTTGGTTAGTCCGTGATGGATTTTGGAGTTTTGTTTTAGGAATATAATGCCTTGGGTGAGAATTTTGATTTGAGTAGATTTTTGCATGAGTTCTTAATATTGTCCCCCACCAGCTTTTGAATTTTAGAACATTTTGGTTGATGCTGTGTATGTGCAGAAATAAAACTTTTACTGGGTTGATGCTGTTTTTATGGGTTGTAGTCCTGTAGATCTTAATCTAAATGGAATGTTGCCAGTTCATGCTGCTGTTCTTTTCTGGGTGGTACTTAAAGCTGTTTGCCAACTTTAATCCAATGTTTTGCTCCTTTATTAAGGGACAGAACTGCTGAAGAAAATGCACTAAACAGTTAAACCTTACAGATTTTAGTTGTTTCTGACAACAGGAGCCAATTTTCAATTGATAGAGAGCCTCTGTTGTTGAGAATGAGCCCCCCTCGATCACTAGTTAAATAGTGGGATGTGGAAACAAGCATATCACTGTCCTTTTCACACTGTTATGTTCACTTCAGTGTTACCAGTTCAGATGTGGGGGCTGAGTTTGGCCCCTTCTTGCCAGGTGATCTAGGTGGTTAAGTTTTTCCTAAGTAAAATAAGCAGGGTTCTACATCTTTCCTATGCAGTGGTATTAACGAAGGTGGAGTGAATAGTCATGGGGTACATGCAGTGGTTTTGGGGAGACAAGCCTGTTACTTTATTTGGGCACCTTCAGGCAGGAAGCTGTATTCAGATTTGCACTTAAGTATTGCTACTGAAAGGAGACATCTCTTCTAAGAGCATTTCATGATCAGTGTTACCTGTGTGACTACCACAGTGTTGGAAGATGCGTCTTAAATACCAGGAAGGATGTGTAATTACAGTTGTATTTGGGATATGAGGCACAGTAAATGAAACTTGCTTTTTTTTATGAATTAGTAACTTGAATACTGTCTACTTGGAAATTTATTGCAAATTGAAATTAAAAAGTCTAAACATGGACTGCTTTCTCTAACCCCTGGTTAACAGAAATGTGCCTTGCTGACAATGAAGCCTTTATATTTTGGTCTGGTGTTGCTTAGAATCATCAAAGCATTTTGAATCCCTCAATCAGTGAAAAGCATTAGGTTGCTTATTATAACACCTTTTAATATTGATGTATGCCAGTAGCCTTCATAGGAGGTTATATGTTCACACTAATCTTCATTTTATATTTTAATAGGATGATGCCGATGGGTGGAATGATGCCTCCTGGGCCAGGAATACCACCTCTTATGCCTGGTATGCCACCAGGTAGGTCAGGGGTGTCGAACCCATACTGTGGTGAGAGCTATTTATTTTTTCTTACTTGGGGCTTGGGAGCTATAGAAATGGGCTTATCTTTGTTTCATAGTGGATCTCAATACAAGTTTAGTTTTGTACAAAGGTCAAAGGGAGAAATGGATTTTGGAGTTTAATGAACTCTTAGGTGTGGTTGGTGTCATTTATTAGAAAGTTAATGTGGGGTGCTATTTCATGTCTGACCTATACTTTTTCTTTGTCCTTACTTGGCTCCTTGTGTGAGTTCTCTTCTAATATATTTTTGCCCTCTGTGCCAGCAGCTTGGAACACTTTACTTGTGAAAAAGTTGTAGAGAGTTACTAGGCTACAAGTCAAATACTTCAAGGGAGAGACTTTAATGGGCCAGTTTTGTGAAGAGATTCACTTGGGGCTGTTGGCTATAGTTACAGTAAAGAAACTGCTTATATCTGAAACAGCTTAATTTCAGAATATCTTAATATGGAGGTGGTTAAAAAATAAAATCCAGTAGATTTGTATATTTCTAGCTGGTTTCTTTTTACAGCAATCACCTTTTAAATTGCAGTAGTGGCAGTTGGCTAAATTTATGGAATCAGGCCTGCTTAGTAGGTTAGCACTTCTGGTGTAAGATACATGTGTGTATGTATATATGCATGTGTTTATTTTTCCTCCAACAACTAACTGGTTATTTTTCCATTATGTGCAGGAGCCACTTTTATCTTATTTTGAGAAGCTTTGTGTTTTCCAGAACAAATTCACTTTAGGTCATCTTCAGTGATTTTAATATTGCTTTTCCTGGTGTTTGATATATTTCCCAAATTTCATAATAGCCAGATTTACATAAACTTCCATCTAGTCTTTTATTTTACTTGAAACCAACACTTTAACCATCTAAGTTTCTACTTAAAAGGTTCAGAACTACTGAATTAAAACATTTAGATTTGAAGTGCCCTTCAGAAAATGGTTTAGTTTTCATGTTTTTTTAAACTATGGAAAAATAATAGAGCAATTTTTCTATTGCAGAAAACCCAGAAAAATCACAATGGGTCAGAATGTCTTCAATGTTGTGGATCCTGTTGAAATTTCTGGGCTTATCTTCCAAGTAGTATTTGCAAACCTAACAGTGATAACACTGTGTGGCAACCCGCAGCTCCCTTGAAAAGGATCTCATGGCATCCTAGTTGAGAATCACTGTTTTTGTAGATCCTTCCACAATAACCAGTTGTCAGAATTATTGTATCCAAATCAGGTTTTTAATCTTACAGATGTACTAATTTAAATGGTTGGGTTCCTGTTTGTGTGCATATAAGATTGCTGCTAGAAGAAAGGGATCTCTTGTTGCTATGCTGCTTCCATCTCAGAATAAAATTGGACTGTATTTTTGTGGAAGCAAACACTCCCTGTGTTCCCTGGAGCAGCCAATCGCCATCAAGACCAGGCACATCTATTGCTTCCTGCTTTTGTATTTACACCCACATCAAGTGCATTTTCCAGTTTGTTTTTTACAGCCTTATACCTCAGTTGGCAATACAGGGATAGTGCATCTGAAGCACATACTGAGTTGTATGTACATTTGTTAAATGGAGAGACCTTGTACAACTCTTCATGTAAATAAGCTCGTGTTTCTTTCCTCCACCTCCTAAAATTGGAGTTCAAGTTAATGAAAGACTATGGTTTTCCCAAGTCATTAAAATAGGTATAGTATTTATACTGTAATTGTATAGACATTTGGGGCACCTGTACATATGCAGTGAGCCTGCTCCAATGTGCTGTAAATACAGCGCATTGGAACAGTCTCGATTAATCCAACAGACTCCAGTGTCACGTGTATCAGCATCCCTGCACTGAAAAATGGCGGTGGGGCGCTTTAACTAAAGCTTGTTTAACAACTTTGCTTAAAATGCCCTGCTGCCATTTTTCAGCATGGGGATGCTGATGTGTGATGCTTAAGGTGTTTTAATTAGAGCAGCTCTTGGAGCCACTCTGATTTAAAGCCTTCCTGCCCCCCCATGTGTAAAATGCCCTTGATTTATGAATACTTAACATCAGTCTCTCCCAGCTGATAAAAGCTTGTTTTGTCATCTTATTTTATGGTAAGCTTACAATTCCTGTTTTATCCATCTTGGGACTCCAGAACACTAACATGCAAGAGAGAAGGAAAAGGCACCTACAAAAGGGATATGCTTCTTTACCTCTGCTTGAGATATTACTCGTTAGTTCGTTCATTCTTTTTATAGGTATGCCACCACCTGTTGGTCCTCGTATGCCTCCCATGACACAAGCACAGCCTGTGACAGCACCAGGAATTCTTAATAGACCTCCAGCTCCCACTGCAACAGCACCTACCCTACAGCCTCCTGTTACTAAGCCACTCTTTCCCAGTGCAGGACAGGTAAGGTGTTAATATTGAGTTTACATAGATTCCTGACTCTTGTCTTGTAACAAAATCATTTCACTTTGATAATATTTATATATTGGAGAATACCATTTGTTGTTGAAGATACAGCAGAATAATCAGTGTTACTTACCTGTTTGAATCATGCTTGTGAAGCAGTGCATCTCTTGACTGCTGATTTAAAAAGAATATATTTGTCTTTGCTGTTGTATAGCATCAGCAAGTAGGTAGAGAATAGTTTGGGGGTTGGAATGGACAAACCACTTTTACATGCCTTATGAAGTGGGCGGATTGGCTGAATTTGTTTTTTGTCTGTCAGCAGGTAAAGATCTGACTTTCAAAATTTTATCTTAAGTTCCCTATGCACAAATCTTGCTTTGGTTTCTTTTAAACAAGGATTCTATCCCGTTTCCTTGATAACGGGCATATTTACCAACTGATAAACAGTAAGATTATATTAGTCTTATTTTTTTAATTTGCCATATTCTCCTGTTCAAGCTAAATTAAGCTATTTTGTTGTATTTGAACAAAGAGGCATCCCCTCAAGTGGGTTTTTTTGGGGAGGGTGGGTGGAATTGAGAGCTACTAGAATGAGGAGTTTGAGCCTTGTGTCCTCTACCATTTGACTATATTTGTTGTAAATGAATAAATCCTTAAACTTTTACTTGTTTTCAAGAATGTTGCGGAAATCATCATGTCCTAAGTACATTTTGGACTTTGTCAGGGAAGATACTAGTTCACAAAAATTCAGTCGATTGGATGAGAAGTCCTTCCATTTGACTATTTTTTTACCCATTTGTTTGGAGACTGTTCACTGTTTCCTTTCTTTTATGCTACAGATGGGGACACCTGTCACAAGCTCAAGTACAGCTTCCTCCAATTCAGAAAATCTGTCAGCATCTTCTAAAGCTCTGTTTCCTAGCACAGCACAAGTACGCAGGAAGTTGCAGTTTAAAAGAACAAAAATTGCTTTGCAACTTAACCCTTTGGACTGTTATGTAACTTAAAAAAATCTCTGTCTAAACATCTTCAGATAATGGTTTATATCCCTGATTATGTTTAGCTGGTTATTAAATTACAGAAAGTTAACTTTTGTGTCATTTTTGTAGAAGTTCACACTTCAAAATGCCCAATTCCTTTTGGACTCGGGGGAGAAATGAAATACTACATCCTGGTTCTAAAGGGTTAAAAAAGCATGATAGCAGTTAAATGCATTTTAGTGGGCAGTGGACAGCTTGATGCATGGTGAAGCCTTTTTTAGTTTATGCTGTTTAATCTGATGCATCACAAATAATGTAGGGCATATTTATAACTTGCATTATGCTGAAATTGAATATTATTTGGCTTTAATTAGAAAATTCAGTAGATAATTGAAAAAGTACGCTGACTGTATGCCAAAGCATTCTCTCATCTCACTTCCAGAGCTTATTTTAAATATAGATTAAAAAAACAAAAACCACAAACTTTTTGTATCTTAATTTCAGCCTACATAGAACTACTTAGAGGATCTTAGTGGATCTGCCTTCGTTTGGTTCTAGTCACAAATGAAACCTAAAGTTTTTAAAGTAGATCTGTATATAGATATGAGACCTTTGTAAGGACATTTTAGTGATTTTTATGCAGAGAATGCTTAAAATATATATATTTTTTTAATTTAAAGTATAGACTGTAGAACTCTCAAACAGGTTTATTTAGTGAAGATTTTCTAAACTTAAATTATGTTAATGATTTCTAACACTTCAAGTTGTGTTCTAAACTAATGATTGCTGAAGTACACTAATTCATTATTGCAAAAATAAATTTGCTTCAACTTAGGTTGTCATTGCTAAAACAGATGTATATGTAAGGATTTTATACATAATTCAGTTGAATAGTTTGGAGGAAATGATGCAAGAAATTCAGCACTTTTTGTTTTGCTCCTTTTATTTTAGTTGTGGCTTTTGACCTGCAACATTTTAGATTCTTCCAGTATGTGTAGTGAGTTTTTTTGTCTTTGTTTTCATTTGCTTTAGTATCATGTGATGAGGCTGAAATTTACTTTTTAGTAGCTTATTTTTAATTATGTATCTTAACTGGAAAGTTTCAGAGGTCTAAAGATACAATGTACACTTTTTTTATTTTGGAAAAGTAAGTATTTTTCTTGATTTTTAACTCTGTTTTACAGGCTCAAGCAGCTGTTCCAGGTCCAGTTGGTACGGATTTCAAACCATTGAATACTACACCTGCAACAACCACAGAGCCCCCAAAACCAACATTCCCTGCGTATACGCAGTCTACAACCTCCACCACTAGCACAACAAACAGTACTGCGGCTAAACCAGCTACATCTATAACTAGTAAGCCTGCTACTCTTACAACAACCAGTGCAACCAGTAAGTTGATCCATCCAGATGAGGATATATCCCTGGTAAGTTGGAACTGTTTCAGTTGGTAAATGCAACATATGCTTCTGTTGAAATTTGATATGTGGGTAATGAAATGTTTTTCTGTATCTTTGTACCGGTGGAAGTGCAGAACCTGTCAATTTAATAAAATAGTGTTGTGTGAGGAGCATACTTTGAAATCGGGGAACTTTGTGCTAATGCTGTATACCTAAACCTTAGTTTAGTTGATGCCAGAACTGTTATGTTTGCTCTGAGCATTGCTTGGATTTCTTGTGTATGGCTGTGACTTGAATGAAAGGAAAGCTAGTCAGCATAGCACAAGTGACATAGCAATTTTGAAGCAATCTTGACAAGTGTTAAAAGTTAGGTTGGTGCTGTTCTCAGAGTTAAGAACTGAAAAGCCTTTACGTAAAGTCCAACCAATGTCTTCCTAAGTAAGGTTAACCTGGGATTTGTTCTTAAAGGATGGTCATTTAAAAAGAGAAAAATTTGTAATTTTCATCTGGTCTTAAGACTCCTCCTTTTTTGGCTTAAGTAGGTTTGGTTCCTTGGGTGTAAATTGTCAGTCAGCAACATAACTACCTAACAGGAGTTAATTTCTTTTTTCTAATCATTGTTAACTTCTTTCTTTTTCTCTTAAAAGCTATTAGTTAATTATTCTTGAATTTTAAAAGAATAGAATTGACTTTATTGCAGGTACCTGCAATAATAAATGTTGTAATATAAGAAAATTTTCAGTTTTTGTGTTCTTACCTTTTAATATTCTCTACCATTAATTTAAATATTGTAGCTTTGTAGTCATACCATATGTCTTTAAAATCTTTCCAATATGTTACTGTTCTTTAGGAAGAAAGAAGGGCACAGTTGCCCAAATATCAGCGTAATCTCCCTCGGCCAGGCCAGGCATCCATGGGTAACCCACCGGTTGGACCAATTGGAGGTATGATGCCACCACAGCCAGGAATTCCTCCACAGCAGCAAGGAATGAGACCTCCAATGCCGCCTCATGGTAATCACACAGGCTTTTCCTGCCCCCCACCCCACCCATTTGATTTCTCTAAAAGACCTTTTCAAGTTTTGAGGTTACAGGTTTTTTGTTCCGTTTTTTTGAACGGACAGAAGTAGCATTTTCACCAAAATGTAGCCTCAGCCTTTTAGCATTTAAATGCATCTGTCCTTTGAATCTATTCAGAGACAAATTTTTAAATAACATTTTTAAAATAAAATGGATTTGTTTGCTTTATCTTATAAATGTTTTGTTTATAGGTCAGTATGGTGCTCATCACCAAGGCATGCCAGGATACCTTCCTGGAGCGATGCCTCCATATGGTCAGGGACCCCCGATGGTGCCCCCTTACCAAAGTGGACCTCCTCGACCTCCAATGGGAATGAGACCGCCCGTAATGTCGCAAGGTGGCCGCTATTGATGCTACTACACGCAGTCTAATAGGTTTGGAGATTAAACCTTTTCTCATCTTGTGCTGTTAATATAGCCAAGCTTCCGTCAATTAAGGCTTCATTGTGACTTTAAAAACACTTTCTTCCCACATGCAAGGAGCTATTGGACATTCTTATTTTACATGGGAAAAAATTATTTGGAATAATAAAACAGGAACTTTTCCTGATGTTGCAATTTATACTGTATGGCTTCTTTTTCATGTTTCATCTAGGTTTTTAGAAGTGAAGTATAGTAAATATGGTTCGTTAAATTGTGAAGGCGCTGGAATTACATGAACATACCATCTTAAAGGCAAGTTCTGTAACATTATGTTGCTATTTGTAAAATGATGCCTTCACAGCACTTCATGTGCTGTTGGACTTCATGTCCCCAACATTGCTTGGTGAGGGCTCTAACTGTTCCCAACTATCTGTACATTAAAAGTCTGAACATGTAACAATATTTAATGTATTTAGAGTTCCTCCTGTTGCAGGGTTGAAGTAAACTGACCCAGTAAGGTCATGTGACTTTTCTGTACTGTTATAAAATTCATTGTAATAAAAGAAGAGAAAAATTTATATGCCTTTTTATTCATGACCAGCTGTGGACAACTGCCTGAAAGGTTTGTACAGATGCATGCCACAGTAGTTATTGCTGTAATAAACACATTTACTGGTGCTGTTGATTTATGCTCTGAATTCTTTTTTGAACTTTAAGTCACTCCTTAGTTGCATGTTGTAGTCTTTCAAAGCAAGTAGACATAGACCTGTACACTTATTAACTGACTTCTCAAAAACCATCATTTAGTAGGAATGAGGCTACGGGGCACGTTTTGCCTCTCTGTTAATTTAAACAGCCCAGTTTCCTTAGTGCTTTGTTTTCTTCAGTAAATCTGATTTTTAACTGGCACTTCATTGTAAGCAGTAAATGAGACTCTAAAATGTGTCACATTGTCATTATTCAGATGATTTCCTTGGCTGTATGAGTGCCTGAACCTTAGGAGCCCTACAAGTGAAATTTTCTAGAAGCTTAGATGCATGACACACAGACTAACTTCTGTTGCTACTGTATTGAAGGGGACCTGCAAAAGAAAAATAGGTGTTTGTCTATCCTTCATCTCATGTAAAGGAGGCCCACAACTGTGGGAGGAAGAAAGAACAGTGAATGTGATGGGTTCCATTTTTACTGTACCTGTATTGTTGGTTACTGGGCACATAGAAACACTTAAATGTGTGTGTGGGAGCTTGTTTGGCCTTTTGAAGTGCCTGGGGTATTGAATCTGTAAGAGACTTTTCTCCCAAATGTCTTAATTACCACGTTAACAAACAAAACAATTATAACAGTTTGATTTAGTAACTTATACTCTTATGCAAATTTTATTTCCCTGTTGTGTCAGAATCTTGGTTGTCTGTAGTCTTCAAGGTTTGGTGAGCCTAGACTTCTAATGGAGTGAACACTTTTGGGATAAAAAGTTAAGGGGGATTCAACTAGTGAAAAAACACAAGATGTTTTTCCTTTGCAGGTCAACTTCTAAATACAGATTCCAGCCTCAACATGACCTATCTTTTACCTATGCCACATGTTTGGTGGTGGTTTTACCTTGGCATTTTTCTATAGGTTAGGTTGAAAAGCCTATCACTTTGGTTTGTACTGTAGATGGTTCATTATATTTGTTTCTTTATCTATAATGCTAAGAGTCATGGCTTAATTTCCTCTTTAACAGATTTAGGTTGGATTTTTAGAGCTATAGCTGAAACTTGAGATGTAGAGTTTCTTTATTTGAACACTGTCTTTTCATAGAGCCTGGGAAACTTTAAAATTAGCCAAAATTTGTGATGTCTTACAATAGTGCAGTCAGTTCTGTGGGACCTGCTGATTTTAAAATTTCTTCAGTGATTTAGTATCTTCTAGTTTCATGGTGTTAGTTTTCATACTTGAGACATGTCTCTCTCAAATCTCATGAAATACGCCTCCTCCCCTCCCCCCAAGCTCATGTCTCCAGGGTAATCTAGGTATGTTCTTTTTGTCTCTGGATATTTCTGTATCTTCTGGTCACCAAAAAGGCAGATATATTGAGTTATGCTTGGTGTAAAGCATTGTGAGCTACAATTTAGGCTTGAGACTTTTGTTTACTTCTTCACATAGCAATATGCAGTATTTGTAATTCCATGTGTCTGCTGTCTTTGGATAGAATCTGGTTAATTAAGTCAGTGCTTTCATTCACAAAGCCAAGCAGTAATGAGAGATATAACTACTACTCACTCATGTTTGCCTGTTTTTATATCGCACCTAAAAAAGCACTTGTTCTAAACTGGTCTTCTGTTCTGCCTAGGAAGTTTATGGAAATTCCTTTTTTTTTTTTTTTTCCTGAAGGTTTTCCTGTGGCTGACAATGGGTCTAGTAACCCCTAAACAGATCCCTGTTTTGTGCATGTTGGCTTTTTTATGCAGTGTATTTTTATAATTCCATTCTCCTGGAATCTTAATGTCACTTTTCCTGGAATAAATATTTGAAAAATTCGGTGTACCATGAACTTTAACATTATTCTGCAAGTTGCCATTACTACTCTTTTAATCCAAGAGCAATTATTTTGGACTACTGAAAGCGTAATTTTATGACTAATGTTTTGTAGACGATTTAGAGTTTGTATCTTTTTCTGATGGATCAGAAAAAGGGCAAAGGTTCACCTAGGCATAACAATATAGTTGAGATGCTAATTTCTGTGCACGTTTGGTACATGAGAGGAAAATGGCTAGCCCTACATCCTCAGCCCAAATGACCAATTACCCATGGCAGCTGGATTAACTGGGGATTGCCATCATTTTAGTGGAAATGAAGCTTGAATTTATTATGACTTTGAACCTGTAGGGAGATGTCTTGACTGTTCTGCCACTGTACCCAGTTTCTAATGGCACTGGAATGAACATTGGTGATATTTCACATGCACTGGGCTAGTTGTTTTTATTTCACTGTTTGCTAATGGGACAGTCTGCAAGTTTGTAAGCAGACTCTCTCTCTGCTCTTAGTGTATCTCAGATGCTTTCTTTCCTGCTCTTGTTCTTTTGTTAGTAGAATTGTAGTGCAGTTTCATCTAGTTCCTGTTACAATTTTTGCAGTACCTAATTATCAGATACTTCAGTGGAAATATTGTGTAATAGAATTTACTGTTGTATAGTCTTTTCCTGTTTCATTTCTTGTAGGTACTGCTGCTTCATGTTAGGAGTCGGATTTGTGGTGCCTTTCCCAAGAAGGAAAAGCTGTTTTCCAACAGATATTTTAATGTAATGTTCTAGTGAAAGATTACTAATCTAAAACATTTATCTGATGTGGTTGTGCTGGCAAAATCCCTGGTGGTAGGTGTAGCTATGCCAACAGATCTTGTTGGCTTAGCTAATATTGCTTGGGGAAGAGGAGGTTCTTCTGTGCCAGCAGAAACTTCTTGAGCTGGTACATCCTTCTGTTTTTCCAGAGGCTGCTAACATTGGCACGCATCCTGCATGGTTGCCACATGTTCTGCAGCCAGTACAAAGACATGGTAGCTACATCGAACGGAAATGTTTTAGAGCAGAATAGGAAAGTTGATGCTTCTTGAAAGTCTAGCATTTATGGTATCTAGTACTGTTCCTTCGTTAGAGGATCTACATCCACTTGTAAATTGTCTACTCAGTTTAACAACTGTTAAGTGACTTGTCCCTAGACAAAGAGTGAATCTTTGGAGGAGCCTGGATTAGAACCTGGAAATCTGGATATAGCTTGTTTTAACTGCTAAATCATCCTTCAGCCTTGGGCTAATTTTATAGTTGCCCTTCACAAAGTTGATTGGTTTCTGTGGTCTCTTAACTAATGGCTGAACTCTTTCTTCTGATGAATGATGAAGTACAGCTCTTTTCTGGTGACTAGCCTTTATTCCTTTACAGAGTCTTACTGCTTCATTTGAGATGAAACACAAAGTGCTAGTACTAGATTTGAGGCTGGGATGCATATTTTACAATGAATAATGAATTCTTGCTCTGTGCATGCATGGGAGAACATGAACAAGCTTCTAGAAAGTTATTCAGCTGCTCTTGAGACTTCTTACATGGTGCCTGCACTCATTTAGAGTGTCTGAGGTTAAATAATTACCTGGTTTTACCTAGGCAGTGCACTCAAGTTATAGTTAACTTACTTTCTGAGAACTAACGTGTAAAGCTTCATGGCGCACAATCTAAAGTTATTTTGCAGGAACCAGAGATTTCTGAATACAAGACAAAGGAAGGGGAAACGGCAAGACGACACTGGTCGTGCACAGTGAAGAGGAATAAAACTCTTCTCATTGCAGAAATTAAAGTTATGACATACTAGCCCATCAACTGGCATTTGCTATTAAATTTTTTCTTTGCCCATCAACTGGCATTGCTATTTATTTTTTCTTTGTCTGGTATTAAATGACTTAATAATTGTACTGGTCTAGCTACTATACTTGACACAAGTGGGAATATACTTTTCAGTGGCTGGTGGGATTTTTACTTAATGTTACTTTTACATTACCTAGCATAGTAAATGCCATTGGTTATGGGAAAATATACGCAGACATTTGAGTTCTGTTCCAGCGATCAAGCTACAAAGCCAGCCCTTTTAAAATCCATCTTTGTGTAATTTAGAAATAGCCACAAACTGTAAAAGGCTTAGCTTGAAATCAGAATAAATGCCAAGACAGCAGGGGTTTTGTTTGCTTGATCCCTGGAATCTTGTTAATTTTGAATGCATGTTTTTCACTTAATTAGGTCATGTTTTTCTAAAATTTAAATTTTTCTTCTTCCTATAGCCCTGCCATAGGACAGGCTGAGGCAGAGTCTCAGTGTTGCCCTGTTCAGTCTGAGGCAAGTGGGATTTATTTTATTCATTCTGGGGGCTTTCACAGCGTTATGGCTGTTGGATATCCATGTCCCCAAACTTGCAGCAAGTTTGGTGAAGGCCCCTAAATTTAACTTAACTTAGGATTTTTGTAATCTTTTGGTAGATGGGCTCTATATTAATACTCATATTTTTGACTGTGGTGTCTTTTTAAAAGTTGGGGGGAGGGAAATATGTTTTAAAATGTTTGGTATTTTTGATACTGATGGAAGTTTCTGTCTGTTAAATGGCCAATCACTGAAATCTTTAAGCCACTGCCACTGTATTCTGAATTTTATTTGTGCTGTTTAGGTTGGCTGCCTTCTAAAACTGGAACTGCATGTAGCTTTTGAACTTAGAGTGTAAACCTGATTTTAGCTATGGGAAATTATGTTAGTGTTGTTTAAAATCCAGAAGTTTCATTTTAAGACTTTCCTGCTTCTATTGAAGTTCTTTTATAAAATAATCCATTATTGAGAACATAAAATAAGCGGTATTTGTGCAACCGTAATCATTTAATACTGTGCCCTTAAAAGGGAGGATATTATGGTGATGGGGTGATGTATTGCATTTGCAAGTTACACCACAAATATTAATGTAGAGCCCTCTGGAGAAGAAATGCAGGTTTGAGTTGGTAAAATAGAAAAAAGGGGGGGGGGGCGGAATGAAAAATTGAAGCAATAAATTCTGCAGAAGTGTCAGTTTGACAGATGACTACATTAAACTTCTTAAATTTCTGCTGTATAGCAACAGTACATTCTAAAGTTTTGGCATTCAGTGACAATTTGGAGGGATTTTGCATTGTAACATGAACATGTTGAATACTTATTACTGGGAAATCTTTTACCAGCAACATTGCTGGTAGGACTTTAGTGTTCCTCTAAGAAAATGAGGATTGTAACTTCTGAAATACTTGCTAACATTTTTAAAGTACTGTTTGAGTAAACCTCCTGACCCCTTAGTTTTCTTTGGCAAATATTTGGTCTAGACAACAGAGGCTTATGCAGACAACCTCAGTCTCAAAAGAATATGCTTTGTGTCTATGTGGGCTTGATGTTGGGAGCTGTTTTTTTTTCACAATTTGTAACTTGAAAGTCATTTGTTTTCCTAATTTAATTTAATTTGACACTTTCTCAAACTTGTCATCTGAAGTACGGTGAGCCATAAATAGTTTTTTTTTATTTCTCAAATGATTTTCCTTTTTATAGCAGACCATAAACTTGTAGCTTACAGCAAGCGAGTGTTGCTCACTCTCTTTTTACTACACGGGTGAAAATTGCCTTGAAGAGTGTGACTTGGTCCTTCTGCCATGTTCTCTTCCAGCTTTAACAACCTGCCCCCTCCAGCTCACCACCTGACCCCATTCTGGGTTTCTGATCCTTCTGATCTACTCCTGTTTTAATGATGAAAGTCAACATCTGCTCCGATTTTATTAATTCCCCCTCATGATTGAGCAGTGTATTTTTCCTTCCTAATTCTTTTGCATTGTTACCATGGGTACCAGTGAAGATACTGTACTACAGAAATTCGTATTTCGAACAAGCTGGGTTGGTTCTGTTCTGTCTCCATATGTGCATATAACAAGTTTGTAAACCTCCTTTTTCCAGAAGAGATCTGAATAAAGGTTGTATGTATTGCTTCATCTTTAAAGACTCAATGAGTGAAAAAATAAACAAGCATTGGGTGTTTCATATTAAAAATCACTGACTGTCACCTCTTACCATTTAAGAGACTGGTACAGTTCTGTAAATAGTTCTTTCATTCAGAGGTTGATGTTGTTGTTGTTATTATTATCATTTATTATTTTGGTTAAGTCTGTATGTATATTTTGAACTAGATGTGTATAAAGGTAGAGTTTGGCTACTGTTTACACTCTACCTTTTCCAGAGAATATGTCCTCGAAATGGGTATCCTGACTTTAGCCACACACAAGTTACGTTCAGTAAATCCACTTTGTGGCAGTTGATTTGAATAGAAAGTTAAAAACTTTTCCAGCTGCTTTAATGTCTGATATTTTTTTTGACCCATGGGAAATGACTTGCACTTCATGTTTCTCTTGTACTAGTCTCTTTGTCTAGTACCCATTCATAGCTCTCAGCTTCCCCAGATCAAGCTAGGGATATTTTTCTTTTCCTTGCAAGGTATTCGTTGAGAACATGACTGTCGGAATTCAGTTTAAAAAAAAATGAAACAAAGCTTGTATACAGAAGAAAACTAATCATGTCAACATAATTCTGTGGGTTATTGTGGTGTGAATTTGAATCTTCCTTACTATAATTTATAATGGATACATCTGAAATGGTACCTGAAATTTTTGTTGGTTCAAATGTAGCCTTCATTTTCCATCCCCAGTGGGGGTGTTTTCCCTTTCTCTAGGCCCTTAAAAAACCAAAAAACCCAAAACTGGCTTTTTAAAATTGTTATAAAATGTTTCCCATTTTGAGATTTCCATCCATTTTGGTGGCTTCATCATGTACATCAGAACTTATTCTAATCCAGTGCCAGACCTGATGTCCATGTATTTAATTTGAAAGCTCTCCCTGGTGTGTTGTGGCCTAAAAAATCAGTGGAGGTTTTGCTGCCTTCCTTAGTGATGGCACACTGATTTATGTTTTTAATGGAATTTCTCAACTCTCAGATCTGTTGACTGATCTTAAGTGTTTCAAAAATATCTCTAAAACTCAAATTTAGTATAGAAAACTTTTTTTTTATCTTGCTCCTAGTGTGAAGCTTTTCAGTGTCCCTCCTGTGTGTGGATCTAAGGAGGATACTTCCAGAAAAATTTCAACTGTAAACATTTTCCTACTTCAAAGTATAACAGTATGTGTGTGTTTTACTAATACGGTACAGTGTGCCCTTACTAAACCAGCAATCCATGTAGTAGATTTACTGAAGACTATGGCAACTCATGAATAAGCTCTGCTGAAATGCTTAACTGCTAGATCAGATGAATTTGCACACCACTCTTCACATGCAAAGTAAATGAAAGGCATGGTAAATTAAATACAGCATATACTATCCATTAAGTTCTTGGCTGCCTTAGAATGTTGTTTAACTAGTTTCACAGAATATTTGCGTGTAGCAAATATCAAATGCTGTCTGAGAAACAATGAAAATACTTAATAGCAGTGCCTGCCTCAGATAAGTTTACCAGAGGTTTTTATGTATAATGACTAGGATTGTTCTGTAGCCATCTGGAAAAATGCAGTTAAGTGGGTAAAAGGCCTCTTTTGCATAAATATGGATAGGGTGACCATACCTCCCGGTTTGGCCAGGATACTCCTGGATTCCATATCCCTGTCCCAGCCAGTTGATCAGAAGTCCTGGGCTGGAGTATAGCAGGGAGGGGAGGGGGAGCAGCATGGTGCAGTAGGCAGGCACTGCTGCTCCTGCGCAGGAGCAGAGACTTGTCAGTTGTGGGCAGGGTGCGTCTGCTCACCTTCCTCTTGCACAGGAGCAACAGTGCCTGCCTGGTGCACCATGCTGGTCCACCTTCCTGCCAGACTCTGGCCTGGGACTTCAGACCAACCAGTTGGGATGGGGCTATAGAATCCTGGAGTGTCCCAGCTGAACCAGGACTTATGGTTACCTAGTTATGGACCATCTCTCTACTTACAGTAAAAACTGGTGCAGATATTGATACTAATTGGGAGTGAGGAAAATATTGAGGGATTGCTGTTATAGGGGACAAGGCAGAAAGACAGTGTTTGAATATGTTGTATTAATTATATGAGGATAGACTTTTGATGGAGTTGTGGAAGAGGCACTTCATTATCTGAATATTTTTGTAAAATACACTACACAAATGACAGCTTTCTGCTCTAGTTACTCAATTGCAGTAGAGAGTAAGAATTATTAATAGCTAGAGCAGCTATACTAGCATCCTGTTTCTGCTAGCATGACTTTTAGCAACAAAGCTGCCTTTAAACTGCAGTCCCAGTGACATTGGAATCATTAGCACCTCTCTGTTTGAAAGCCCATCTTTACATCTTTAATCCCTAACATCTTGCTTAGGTAGGGCACATCTTATTATCCCTGGGTTTAATTCCAGTTTCTAGGATGTCCTTTTCAAACATCTTCGTCATTTTAACCAGTATAGACTTGCAGATTCCAATACAGCTGACAGTTCACAATACTGTATCACATCACTCAGCTCCATGCCATCTACTTTTTAATAGGCATTGAACTATTTAGAATAGGGAGTTTTTACTGGTCCTTGTTTGGCCAGATGGAGATAGGAGAAAGCATGGCTATCTAAGTAGCTGGCCATAGACTGCATGTGCCCTGCAAGGGTTAAGTTGCAACCCCTGGACTGTTGCCCAGTCACTGATTCCCCTACCAGTCTGACTGCAGTAGCTGGAGTCTCCAAAATCCCCCTCCTAGCTTCTTCCTGTCTCCAGGGGGCTGTGTGGCTGGGGCTACCTGGGTGCATGGTATAACCTACAGGGCATCAGGCCCCCTGCCACTTAAAAGTGGGAGAGCCAGGAGGTAAAGCATGAGTGTAATGGAGAAGAAGTTGAATTGGATTGCTTCTGTGACTTCCACATTTCAAGTTCCCTGGAAAATACTCTTGAGTCAGTTAGCTTAAGCTTAAAATCATGTTCCTAAACTACCAAGCACCTAACTCAACTATATCTAGTAGCATGTTAACTTGAAGGCTACAGTAATTTGCCACTTATCTGAAAGTTTGCATACCAGCCTTTTGGTTACTTCTTCACTTGCCCAAACAGAAATAATCCATTTTAAGCACACTGTTTTACAGTAACAACTTCACTTATGTCAGGGTTTGTCTTATCTAGGATTTAAAAACAAATAGATTATGTCAATGGCATAATTTTATGGGATCATTTTAATATGCAAATAAAACCATTTTATGGGGCTATAAAATACTTTTTTTCTCTTGTCTCTTCAACAGAAGGGAGAAACAGAGGTATTTTAAAAGGAGAGAATACAGGGTTTGCTAGAGTCAGTTTGAAGTACATCAAGTCCAAGCATATCTGCCCAGGATTTTCCTCCCTTTTTTGGCCAAATTGAGTAACTTCTAACCATATTTTAATGGTCATATTTTTACTGTTGTCCCCTACCATAGCTAACAGATATGTATTTACCAGTCCTAACTGTAACTTCTTGGTTTTGGATGTTGGAGTTTTCACCACACTTAAGAGCAACCTATGTTCACTCAAAGGAATATATTCACTTTGTTGTGACTTGCAATGTCCTACAACATTTCAAGGGTTAAAGGCACTTTCGCTTCTGTTGCCTCATTGAAGCACATGTACTCTTTGGGTGCTGAATTCTGAAACTCCCCTTAAATTCTGGTGGGGGCAAATGTAGTCTGCATCTTTTAGATTAAATGTATAACTTGCATAAGTAAATTATACAGATTCCCCACCTACTCCACAAAGTGCTCTTTAAGAGGGTTACTCTTGCAGCACGCATTACTTGTTTCCTGAGATTTACCCTAATAGATGTCTGGGATGTGGGGTAGAAAAACATATGAAATTCAAGACAAAATCAAAGTAATATTAGCTGCCTTTACTTGAAGCTTACAATTTTTAAGGGGCAGATTGCAACAATTGAGGCTTGACAATTTTTTTTTAATGAAAAACTTTAAATTATGGATTAAACTCCTTGGTTTAATAAAATTTGTGTTTTTGTTAACTAGCAGCAGAATTTCAGCATTTGGTTCTTACTGGTAGAGAAGAAAAATCCTACAGCACTGCCAGTACAGGTTAGTTTAATCTGTAAGTACCTGATGTTCCTATTTGAAATACTTTGTTCAAATAATACTCTTTGAATACATGAAGAGAGAGTTTTTTTTAATTTATTTGAATGTGATGCATCAGTCTGTCATGTAGGGTGTATCTACTGCTGTCTTCAGTAGTGAACAAACTTGTAGAACTCGGCTTTTGTTTTGTGGATTTTTTTTAATCACATGCAATGATTCAGACCAAAGGTTAAGGGTCACAACTTCCTGTAAGAACCTATTTAAGGGAAATAATAAATTACAGCGTGCTAAACAGCCATTTTATCAGCCTTGAAAAAGGTAATGGATGCTTAAGTTTGGAATCAGGGTCAGTTCTTGAATAACTTGCTTATTTCAAAAAGGGAGGCCATTTTATCGCTAATAGGATTTAATGTTCTCTCTTTTATGTTTAGAAAATGGGTATTCCTGCTGGTAACAAAATAGCAGCAGTAATTTAACCTTGCCTTAAATCTTTTTGTGGATGACAACTTTTCAAGGGACTTTATATGCACCTTCCAGACTTAGTGCTTTATTGCATCTTTAATGCAGTCAGCCCTATAGCATTGAACTTGCTGTTTTCCGAAATCCATCCCAGCCCTTTTCAACACATTAGAGGTCCTACAGAGTTCCCTGTGAAGATTAATTTAGGCCAGTCCAAAATTATTGCCTTTCCTTTCCTTTCTTTGCTTTTTTCCCCTTCAGTTTTCATACCATGTTTTATTTGTTTACATTTTTAAACAGGTAGTACTTTGGATTTTTAGTTTATTGTATGGTGTGTCCTGAGCATCTCAAGTTTCAGGAAGTAAAATTTGGATCTGTACGCACATGAATTAAAAATAAATAAAATCTAGCTCAGGTATTCAGTTGTATAATATTAACCGAATCACCTACATGAAATAAATATTGTTTAATCTTTACAGAACAGGTCTGCAAGTCAAGAAGTGAGCCTTACTTCCTGTTATGAATTATGTATTATACTAATATACAATGTGTTAACCTTTCTATGCTGTATCTGAGAGGGCATAAAGCTTAGAAACAATAGATGGGCCTTTTCAGATCTTTGGATTGAAAGTGAGATAAAAGCACAAAATAAAAATATTAAGGACACCAATAGATGGTATGGCAATTGGAGAAAAATAACTCATTTAAATAAGCGCAGCAAACTAATGGTCAGTGTGGTAGCGATGGTTGCAGTAACTGTAATTCCATATTTGAATTGTTCATCTTTCAAAACTGCATTTTCAATCATGTTAATTATTTGTATGGATAAAAGACTACTGGGGGGAGGGGGAATGTCGTAGTGTTAGTGCACATTCCCCTCGACTTTTTTTTAAGTCTTCAGCCATTTCATATGTAAGTGTATGCCTGCAAGAAGCATACAACTTCAACTACTTAAAGGGAGAGGCCTGTTCAGGCCTCTGCTCTGGGAACCTGATGGTTCAGGTACCTTTTTACTTACGTTTCCAAACTAACTTTTTTGGCTGTAACTCCTTTGTGAGTAGCGGTCATGTGCATGTAGAATTCTTGTGAAAATGGAGTGACTGTTCTCTTGGCTGTAAAACCCATGAACCTTCTCTTTGTTTATAGCTACAACCCATACCCCCACCCACATGCACG
>NW_017728991.1:7638516-7656004 GCF_001723915.1 Gavialis gangeticus | reverse complement strand
CAATGCACCCTGCCAGCAGACTTGACTTGTAGGAATCCAGGATGAACCCTCCCATGCACGCTTCATCAACCACTCTGGCACTAAGTCTGTTTCTGAGATTTGTTAAATCACTTGTTTGTGCCTGCAATACTGCTGTGTGAGGCTAGCCTCCAGCGGTTGCAAAAAAAAGCATGGATTTCTGCTTTGAGCTAAGGTTCCCCTTTTGCCATGTCTACCCTGTAGTGCCTTGTGCTTAAAATAAAGAACAGTGCTTCAGGGTTGTCTCATGTCATTTAATAGCATACCTAGAATATTGTTTTACTAACAGCTTAAATGCATTTTCCTTTGACACAGTAAATTTGGATTTTCTAAAAGGATGTTGGCAGTCTTTGGACCTGGCATTACCATGCAAGCAATCTTAAGTTGCAGTCCTGCCTTTGGTCTGTTATAACTTTCCCGTGTAGCACAGTTGGATAGCTCTTCCCAACTCTAATATGATAATGGTGATCAGTAGGAGTCTACAGTGAGCTCAGCATTCATCAATGAGGTATGGCAGTTTATATACTGATATATTAAAACAAAAGTCAGCCAACTTTGTGCACGAGTGGTGTAAAAAGGAACAAGCAAGTTTTTTTTTATAGAGCTGTAAAAGATGGCTGATCTTGTGAGCACGTGTACAAAACTTGCTGTAACAAGCAATGATTGGAAGAAAAACCATTTTAAAGCTTGACAGGTTGGTAAGTATATGGGTAACTTTTTTAATGCATGGAGACAGTAGAAAGGGGTACTGTATAGTTTATTTACAGCATTCAGTTGACGACAAAGAAGCTTTGAAGAAGATATGCAGTCACAAATAATGGGTCAGACTTGCATTTTATGGTTTTAAGGGGCTTGCTGCTTTTTCTGTACTGTATATCTGTTTCATTGTGACTGATTAAACTTGATTTAATAAATGAATTGCTGCATCTCTGTATTCTCTGAATCAAAAAATAAAATGTTTCAGTATAGTCATAAGTGTAAAATGTTGTTTCAAACAACCTCTCAGCTTCAACTTTAATCAGACCCTTGCATAAGGGTGCAGGGTTTTTTTTTTGCAGAGAAAAGCAAGTCGGGTACACTCAAGACAATGCCTAACAATTTGCTACTCATCTGTGTTTAAAAAACAAAAAAGGCTGAAAGCTGAAGTCTTTAAGGCTGTAGGTAATCCAGTGCTGATCTTTGTGGAGAAATCTGTAAAACATTTTTTTTACCCTTTTTTGTTGTTTTCCCTTTTCTTGGTCTGGCTGTTTTTGTAAAAATATTAATATTGTTAAATATGTGTTTAGATGGGTAAGGATTAGCTACAGGTAGTGTAGAAATGATATCTGCTCCTGTCAGGGGCACAGTAGAGGACTGAGGTGTTTCCTTGCACAGTAACTGCCCCTTATGACTGAAAGGCATATTTGACAAAGTAAAATGCAGGAAGGTCACTTAAGCTAAAGAGCTCAAGTTTGATGCAATGGAATATGAATAATAAGCGATATGTAAAAATAGCTGAAAATGTTGTCCCTTTGCATATCATACCCCTGCATTCTGAGCCACCCTTCTGTGTGGAAAGTTTTCCTTGCAAATTGACCTTTGATTAGGGATTCTGATTTTTCACAATTGAGAGAAGCCTTTGAATATGTGATATAATAAACTTCCTAAAAAAAACTGACCTCTTTCCCTATATTTTGGACCAGTTCTAGAAATACTGAATGCATTTGCTAGGTCTCTAGCCTTCCTACAGATTTCTCTGTATACAAACATTTGGGCAAAGATAATCCAGTGTAACTAAAAACATTAACCTGGATTCTATGATCTCCATTAAATCTCTGTAGTAGGCACTTGCATTCAGACTTAAAATGGACTTAGAGTGATTTTTAGTTAATTCCTGGCTAAATGCCTTTAAAACAAGCTTATTTTTGAATGCTTACACAGGGAGCATAACATACAGGGTAACTGAAGGACAAGCTGTTTTTTCTGTGTTTGGTTTTTTTCCTGACAGTTCAGTGTTGCTGCTTTTAGCTTGGTCCTGCAGCTTGAGGGATGCTTCCATCCCAAACAATTACTAATCTTGACTGTTTGTGCTGCTTCTTACCGGCTTTGTGACCAGCACTGAACACTGCATGTTTAACATCCTACAGCAGGTGTAATCAGTGCTATTTGGGTATTGGGTGAAGTAAGCCAGAGAATCAGGTCTTTTAATTAAACCGTACCTCCAGATGCAAATCTTAATCCCCTCTCGCCCATTGATTTTAAAAATTACACCCAGCTTTGGTTTTCAGTTATTTGATTTTGAAGGTCCAGTTGAGCCTTATCACTGCGTCACAAAATAAGTTTGAGCCAACCTGCCTGTGCAAGAGGGAAACTCTACCTAAGGATTTGACCACTCTCTTCTCCCAGCTTTCCTGTATAGTATGTGGAAAAGCTAATCTGTGACTTCCATCCCTGACTGGCTTCACAAGGACCTACACTCCTTTAAGTGCACCTACCCTACAGGCTACTATTTTTGACAACTAGCAGTGTTGTGTAGGTAGATGCTCACTTAGCCTCAAGCCCCTTCCTAAATTTGTTTCATTAAGAATTTTATCCAACTCCACACGCGAGTCATTAGAGGATGGAGGATATGAAATACTGCAGTGAAGGCATTTGGTATCTAGCTGCAAGTGGGTGTTCATGCAGCTTTTCTGAATGGCTGAATATCTGCACTCAAGAGGAATGGAGTCTCTAAGGAAGATTAAGGTCACATACTCGCTTCATACTAGGTATCAAAATGTCTTCTGTTTCTGTGCTCAGCCTTGTGCTATCTGTGATTCTCCACACAAGTAATGGACATGGGTTTGTCTGTTTTAAGCCGGAAAATTTCAACCTGCAGCTGAAAAATACAGTTTCTACACTTCTTCCCCCCTCCAAGACATGCACACATAAGAGTATCCCCATTAGCCCTAGGGCCAGAAAAAGTGTGTGGTGATAGATGATAGAGATGAATTGAAGAACAAATTCATTCATTCCTACCAGTCCAGCTCAGGGAGATGCCCCCACTGAGTGTTACAGCATTTGCCTCCTAGGTGTCTAGTTGCCTCGTGGAATTCACTGGAGCCAGAAGGATGGGATCTACAGGAACTAACATGCTTTGTGGGGAGCAGCCTATGCTAGTCTGGGTACCAGGGCAGAGTCTTGTGCTGTGATTCTCCTTGGATTTAATCACCTTAGCTCTAGGTTTAAGGAGGTCCTTTATCAGAAGCGGGCATAAAAATCCTCTTTAGAACTTGGGCTCCCATTAGAGACCAGAACAAACTTTTGTGGGTATCTTTTAAGCCTGCTTGACCTGGCAAATCCTTGATAGCCTACTTGTGCACACCCTACCACACAGAGCCTTTGGCTGAAAGAAAGACTCCTGCCTTTCCCAGTGCTTGTTTGAATCTTTAAAGGCAGCTGAGTCACTGTCCCATAGAAGCAATTTCAAACAAAAGCCAGACTCAGTCGGGTCTGTCAGCTCTGTAAAATCCAGATTATCCCCATCCAGAGAAATTCAACCTTCCCAGTCACTTTTCCTCCAGGAGGCCACTTGCTACCTTTCAAGCCCCATTGTGGTGAGTACTGTCCCAAGTGCCACTGACACAAGGAGTAGTAGTCTCAAGTTGCAGCAAGCGAGGTTTAGGTTGGATATTAAGAAAAACTTTCACTAGAAGGGTGGTGGAGCACTGGAACGGGGTACCTAGAGAGGTGGTGGAATCTCCGACCTTGGAGGTTAAGGCCCATCTGGACAAATCCCTGGCTGGGATGATCTAGTTGGGGCTGGTCCTGCTTTGGGCAGAGGGTTCGGCTAGATGACCTCCTGAGGGCCTTTCCATCCCTCATTTTTTGTGATTCTATAAGAATGAAGAAAATCCTGTTACCTGTGGGGTGTTGCTCCCTTTTTTTTGATTTTTTCAGAGAGGGGTGCAGTAGGAAATTTCTGTCATCTGCCCATGTAGTATCCCTACAGCTAGCTCACTCCTTCAGATAGTAGGGAGTTGAACCCATAGCCTTGTACCATGGTCACTGGACTATAAGGTATTCTGTTGAAGAAACATTACTCTTAATCCCGTTTCATTTTGCATGGACTATTGGAGTAGAGAGAATGTGGGTGTAGTAGAGTGATAAGACCTTGGGTTTAGTTCAATCCCTTACATTCCCCTCCACACCCTCCCTTTTCCACTGTGTGTCATACAAAATATTTTCTTGCCATCCAAAGGGGGTAACAGTTTCAGCCAGAAAGGTTGAATTTCCTCCACCAACTAGCCTGTAGGTGGGGGCCAGTGCACTCTAACTCATACTTGGGATGCAAAATACAGAAATTATCCTGGTTCTCAGGACTGGGACCTGTATCTCCCTCCTGTTCACTAAGCTGTAGTCTTGCTCCCTTGTGTGCTCTCTGGCCTAATGAATCTTAATGAGCTTGACTGCAGCTTCAGAGGAGGGCTGAGCATGTACCATCCAGAACAGACCAGAGTGGTGACTAGAGTACTTGCCTGTTATATTCCAAAGGGACTCTGCTGGCAGCCCCTGGCCAAGTGCATGCTCTGCTCTGTTGAGGGTACAGACAGTTGCAGAGATCTCTTTGTAACTCTGAAATAGTTGCTGGGGAATAAGGGGTAGTTAAGACTTGCCCTGCCCTCAGTTTCCCTGGTGACTTCAGGCAGCTGGCCACACCTTCCGCTGGTGGACTTTGAGCAGCCGCTGTCAGGCACACAGCTGATGGGAATGGGATCCAGCACCCTACGTGGGACCCTGGCCTCAACGCTCCTCCAAGGCTGCATGTGTTGCAGGCTGCACCCCAGTCTTGATTCCCTTGTTTAAAACTAGCCTGCTGCATGTGGGAGCTGGGCAGGCTCTCAAGGGGCCAGATGTAAATGCTCAATGATTGTCTTGGTTCAGCTAATTCTGCAGAAAAGATGCTGTAACTATTGAAAAATAAAGCTAACCTTGACTGGACTTTGATAAGTAAAGAATCTTGGAGCCTCTTAGCAAACAAAGTTGAAATGGGGCAGATGAAAGTCTCCTGAGGCTAGCAAGTCTCCATGAAGGACAATTAAATCCAATTCTCTCTTCAATATTTGGAAGATGATGATGACATTTAAAAAAAAAAAAAAACAACTTTAAAAATGACCTAAAAGACATGTAGTTTTTCTGTAGTGGCAAATACAGTAGGGCTTTTGACTTGGAAGTCCTGACTGAAGAAAGTAGAGCAGCTGTGATCAATCAAGGCTGGTAACCTGCATCCCCAGAGTGAATGCAGGAGGAAAGTGAACTGTTTGCTGCCCTCGAATTTGCAGCTATTCTGGCCTATGAAACAGGGAAGAAGAGACCACTCTCAGCAGGGACTACAGGAATCTGAGAAGCCACATTGCTGCTGAGAATTTTCTGTATGATTCTACTGCAAGAGGGCTGCTGTTCAACATCCATCCCAGCTAAATAAGGTAATGCTAAACTTTGTTTCTACTTGATTGTTAAAAAGCTGTAAAACTAGATTGATCTAAATCCTGAATTGTGTAAGTGAATTCAGGTTTTGCATGCAGTGTGGATGGTGTTAATCTCAAAAGACCAAAGAGTTCAGCTTATAGAACAATAATACGTGTTTATTTGGAGTCTTAGTCCCTTTTCTGCTGTTCTCCCCTGCCCTTTTCCCCAGGCCAGTGTAGTAACATATATCACTCTTAAAGGTACCCACACATCTTTCCCCTTTACATGCAACACATCTCATGTAATGCTAAGGTTGGAAGTTTAAGTCAACCCATTGCTAAAGTACTTTTTAACGGGTCTCTCTCTTAGGCTGTGTTGGCTTTTTAACTGTAAGTGGTCTTCTCAGTTTCTCTGCATTCTCAAGCCTTATTGGTTTTAGTTCTTGTCTGGTTTCTTTGTTCAGATGTCCCTACTTCTGTGTCCTTTTCAATCTCTTCTGTCCTTGTTGCTTTATCTCTGTTTCCTTTGGTGAACCTCCTGATACAGCTTATAAAGGGGAGAAGAGAAGCAGCAAGCGTTGTTCTGTTCTTTCTTAACACCTGTCCATCTGTTGCGACTACTTTATAGGATCTGGAAGCTACCTGATGGGAAACCAGTGCTTTTTGTTTCCACATTCGTCTATCTGAAATAAGCACCATATCTTTGTTGTGCAACCCTGCAACCCTTGTTGTAGTATCATTTTTGTTTGAGCTTGTCAACTTGTTTTAATGTTTTCACATTTTGCTTTTCATTCTGATGAGCATCATCCACAAGATTTAGCAGCCTGGTTTTGAGTTTCCTGTTGAGCATTTCTGTTGGGGGCAGTCTGTTTCATGGGTGTTACCCTATCATTTTAGTGTGACAAGTAAACAGCAATGTGTAAATCTATAGCTTTTATTCAACAGTTTTTTTTTTCACTATTTGTATTCCACTTTCCATCAGACAATTGGATTGTGGGTATTTGGGACTTGAAGTCTTGTGATGGAATCTGTATTTGTTTGCCAGCTCTTTAAAATGAAGACAGTTGAATTGAGGTCTGTTCCAACAATTTGTGGACTCCATGTCTAGCAGAAATCAATCTGATGTGCATTATGACAAGGTTTGATGTTGTGCTTTCAAGCAGTGCATTTTCAGGGTAATGAGAATAATCCATCAGTAATGCATCATTTTTTTTTCCTGTATGCATAAACAATGTCCACTTGATACCATGAGCTACAGGAGCTCCTTTATGACCATCACAAGCTCTTTTCTTTGTGCTAATCTGTACTTTAGTAACATTGTACAAGTCTTACCTGCATCTTCTATGCCATTATTTATGTTGGGCCAATATACAGAGCACATGTTGCTCTCCTTTTGAATTTTTTCAATGCCTAGATGCCCCTCCTGTATTCTGTTTAACATGTCTTTCTTCAGCACTGCTGGAACAAGTTGTGAGCCTTTGAACAAAATGCCATCCAGTACTGACAGCTCTTCCTTGAACTGAGACTCAGGGCTACGTATATGTTTTCCATCCAACCCGCACAAATAGCTGTTATCACTTTTTGCAATGTGATGTCCCAAGCAGTAGCTTCTGCAAATAGTGCCTGCATTTTATCTGAGACAGGAATCACTTTTTTTTAATTAGATTATTATTGTCTGAGTCCAGAATTCTGTCATTTTATGTTGTCATATGCTCTGGACAACACATCTGCAATAAGTAGATGTTTTCCTGGCATGCATGGTATGTCTAGATCATACATTTGCAGTTGAAAGAAAAGTCTCTGTAATCTGGGTGTCATGTCTGATAACCCTATCTTTGCTATAGTTACCAAAGTTTTATGATCACTTTCAGCTATCATAGGCTTCCCATGGATGAATATATGAAATTTCTTACAGCCATATACCAGAACTAAACTTTCTTTCTCAATTTGTGTATATAGACAGTCTGACTTAGAGTGTGCCCTAGATGTGTATGCTACTAGTCTTTAGCTATCCCTATATTTTTGAAGCAAAGCTGCTCTAGTGCTGCCTTTTGAAGCATCTGTGTACAATTTAATGGGTCTTTTAGGGTCATAGTATTTTAATACCAGAGCTTTCATTATTTTTTCCTTCAAGTATTTAAATTCAGCTTCATGTTTATGTTTCCAGATCTACTAAGCGTTCATTTTTAGGAGTGATCTAAGCTGTGTTTTGTCTGCTCTGTTAAGTTAGGTAGATATTTCCCTACTAAATTGATCATTCCCAGTAATCTTTGCACTCCTTCCTAACCAGTAGGGGGTGGCATGTTTGTAATGACTTTAACCCTTGCAGGATCAATTTGCAACCCTTTCTCAGATAACTTTTCTCCCATATATGTTATTTCTTTGACCCTGAATTTGCTTTTTTGTTTGTCCAGTTTCAAACCCACTCTGCAAACTCTTTCTAGTGCCTTTCTTAGCCTCCAGTCATGTTTTTCTATAGTATTTCCCCAAACTGATACATCATCAGTATAGACCATAGTTTCATCAAAACCTTCAAAAACGTGTTGCACCTTTCTGTGAAATACTTCAGATGCAGAACACAGTCCAAAAGGAAGCTTATGAAAACAATACCTTCCGAAGGGCATATTGAAAGTACATAATGTAGTGTTATTCTTTTCTAGGGGAACTTGCCAAAACCCAGAAGAGGCATCCAAAGTGGAGAAATATTTAACTCCTGCTATGTTGCCAAAAACCTCTTCCCTGGTGGGAATGTGAAAATGCTCCTTTTTCATGTACCTGTTCATTTGCTTAAGATCCAAACATAATCTCTAGGATCCATCTCTTTTTTTTCCAATTATGACCAATGAATGAGCCCAAGCAGTAGGTTGCTCTGCTTTTTTCTATTATGTCCATGTTAACTAATCTATCCAACTCCAGATTCAGTTTCTTCTTTAGTACAAGAGGAACATTTCTTGGAGCATGTGTGGTGCGAGTATTTGGTTGTCTTATCTCTCTATCTTTTACTCAGTTGACAGTTTCCCAATGCCTTGAAACGCATCATAAAACTCCTCATCTATGTTCTTGCTTCTAGTCCATCAGTGACATCCATTTTCTTAATCAAACCTAGAGTATTACATGTTTGCAACTCAATAATTGGCACTGGCTTTCCTGGGACTGTTACAAACTGAATTTTTACTGTGTTACCCTTGGCTGTGTCCACGTATGGTGTAGACGTTTCGTTCCCTGGAGACAAGTAGCAGTGGCACACCTTGTACGACCACTGCTTGTTCCTGGGGAGTGCCCGTGCCACACATGCTTTGGCATGTGGCAGTTTACCCTGAGTGGGGTAGGGGAGGCTGGTGCCAGCACTGAGCTGGCCCCAGCAGCCTTACCCGGGGTTCTGGGGGCCTCCTGGCAGCTGTAGCAGCAGCAATTCTGCCACGTGGAGCCTGGCTGGTAGCTGCAGTGCAGCTCCAAGTGGCCCAGCTCCACTTTTGAGTGGCGCACACTGCCGGTGTGCGAGTTGCTTCACTTTTTTCCCCTGCAGGTTTTTTTGACCCCTGGATATCCAAGGGAGTCGCAAAAAAACCCACCAGGGGTGGGGAACAGCACAGCACATACAGGCAGTGCTCCCTTGCACTGTGGAGAATACCTGAATGTGCAGTATGTGGCACCGCAGACGTGTTTGCGGTGCCACATACCACAGGGCTGCGCTTGTCTGGATGCAGCCCTTGTGTCTTAACATGCAGTGTGCAAACACCCTTGGTTGCTTGCAGTCATGTTCCCATTATATGCTTTAAGTTTCACTTTCTTATTTTGCACAGTACATAGGTTTAGTTTTTATGTTTTGAGTAATGTATTCTGGAATTATGTTGACCTGTGCACCTGTATCTAATTTAAAAGTTACCATTAGATCATTGGTGTCCAGGGTGATTGCCCAATCTTCAGAGGAATTAACTTCTTGCATTGTGCCAATGAGGAATTTTTTGTCTTCCTCACCACATAGAGCATGCAACTGCTGTTTCTGGTGTGGTGCATCCTGCTTCTTTCTGCAAAGTCTTGCAAAGTGATTGAATCTTTTGTATTTATTGCAGCAGTTACCAAGAGCAGGGCATTGCATGGGTTTGTGGTAACCCCCACAGCATCTGCACCTGGCCACTGTTTCTTCAAGCAATTCTCTTTGGCCTTCACAGGTGTGTCTACACATCATGTGGATGTTTGGTTCCCTGGGGACAACTAACGGTGACACATCTGGTACTGCCACTACTTGTCCTCAGGGAACACCTGTGCCATGTTCCCACTGACATGCAACAAGTTACCCCGGGGCAGTAGGGGAGTCTGGGGCCAATACTGGGCTGGCCACAGCATGGGACTCCCAGGGCTGCAGCAGTGGTGATTCTGCTGTGTGGAGCCTGGCTGGCAGCTGCAGCATGGTTCTGGGTAGCCCGGGTCTGATTTTGAGCAGTGCACACTGCCCATTTGTGCGCTGCTCCACTCTTTTTCTCTGGGTTTTTTTGACCCCTTGATATCTAGAATGTGTAGTATGTGGCACTGCAGATATCATCTGGATTTGGCCCGTTTGCCTGCTTCATAGTGAGATCTTCTTTTTTATATTGTTTGTGTAGCTTTAGGTTTCTGCAGTCTTGTAATCCTGTCTAGTTCAGCTTGTTCTGTTTTTTCCTCCAGCTTCTGCAGCCTGGCACTTGTTATCTCAATCGCTTGGCACATTCTAACCGCCTCTTCCAAATTAAGCTTTCACAGTCTTTTCCTGGGGGTTGTATCCCTTATACCCAATACTGTTTGGTCTCTGATCATGGACTCTTTTAGTTCTCTAAAGTTGCATGTCTGGCTCAGCAGTCTGAGGTCTTTGACAAACTCCTCTGTTGTCTCTCCACTGTCTCTGGAAATTATACTGTTCATTTTGTTTAGTTATACGGTGTTCCCAAAACTTTTTTATTACTGTGCCATAGTTTTTCTATTCCGCTTCTGACTGTTGTAGGCTATTATAAAGAGACAAAGCTTCTGGACCTGCTATATTTAAGAAAATAGCTACCTTGAGTAGATCTTCCTTCTCTGTAGTTCCTCGGGCTGTCATGTATATGGTGAAGCTCTGCTTAAATCTCTTCTGGTTCTGTGTTGCACTGTTAGGCAGCTTTAACTCCTCTGGAATTCTGAGATGCTTCTTTTTTCTATCTTCACACCCCCGTCCTGGTACCATGTGTTATTCTCAAAAGACCAAGGAGTTTATCTTACAGAACAATCCATAATACGTGTATATTCAGACTCCTCTTAGTCCTTTTTCAGCTGTTCTTCCCTGTCCCTTTCCCCGGGCCAATATAACAACTTATAATATATATCACTCTTAAAGGTATCCACATAGATAGTTAAAAAAAGGGGGATGGAGAAGGATAAGCAGATATAAAACAATATCTATTTGTAAGAACATGTTTAACTGAAAAATGTTTATTTTTCATGCACTGCTTGAATACATACTGCCATCTAGTTCTTGGTTGAGTTTAAATGTTTCTAAGGAAACAGTGACTTATGGTTTGCGGTTCTTTAATTTATCTGGCTGCCTGAGACAAATGACTTGAGAAAAACTAGCCCTAGTAGCTCTTTAAGTTGGAGAGCTCAAAACTTACAAACAAGTTTGGTTTAGTTTAAAAGGTTATCTACCAGCTTGAAAGGCAAACTATTTTAGTTTCTATGGCAGTTTTAAATTAAGTAGAAATAATAGCATGGGGGGGCAAACAAACTCCAAAAATAAAATATTACTTTATTATAGGAAGCTTTCTGTATAGTATTAGCAAACAGATTGGTCCCACAATACATTTATAACGTGATTTGCTTTACTATTTTAAAATAAATGAGTTGCCATAGAAGTGAAGAGAGATTATACAAATAGGACAATTAAATCAGCAAGCGTGCAAGACATCCTAAACCAGGCAATTTGAAGCTGAGAGAGCAGGCAGCGCCCTAAAATCTTGACTTGTACAGGGTTACACCTACATGCATCTAATTTCTTATCCCAAGCAAGCTGCATAGACTTGTTTGCAAAAAAAAAAAAGACACTATAGGCTAATCTGTGGCCAGCCTACCTTGGCAACATCCTTTAAATATATCTGTAAAAAAACTGTCCATATATTAAAAAAAAATAAAAAGGAACACTTTTTTTGCCAAGTGCAGTGAAATGTTTGTAAACTTTTGCTTCCCTTCCCCACCACACTTCCTAGCGAACACCTCTAAAATTAGCAAAGGGTGTGATGCTCAGTTGAGCTGGATTATTCAATGTAAGCATTATTGTTCGTGGATGTGATGTACTGAGTGAAGATACATATTTTATGTGCATGTGCAACATATAGATCAAATTAAATTTTTGTTTCCTATCCCTTGGAAAATACCAAAGGCATAGCGGTGAGCTTTTTTTCCCCTTTCTTATCACTTTTAAATTTACCCAAGAAAGAAAGCAGGAAATCTAATTTAGGGGAAAAGTTGACAAATTTGATAGCTGCTTACTCCAGAGGTGGAATTGCCTCGTATCTCCAAACCTCTGTGGATTCCTTTTGCATTTCTTTTGCTTGGGCCATTTTTTCCTAAATCAACTTTGTAATGAGTTACCCACTTCTTTGTGATGGTATTAACTGATTAATCAAACTTTAAAAAATATCCAAATGCCAAAACTCAGGATTGAAGAATTATGCTACACTTACATGTTTTTAAAGGGCATTTCCAAACTTTCTAGCTCTTGGACCAAGTTCGTTATACATCTCCCCACAAATTATTTCTTCCTTTTTTCCTGGAGTTTACAGTTGGATTTCTTACTATACAATCTTACAAATGTAAAAATAACAGTTTTTCAGAGTTTTCTTACAGTATAGGAGACCTGGTGACTGTCTGTAAACTCACTAGGGGGGACCAGAAGGGTTTAGGAGAGACACTGGTTCCCCTAGTGCTCCCTGGCATAACAAGGAATAATGGACACAAGTTATGGGAGAGTAGGTTTAGATTAGACATCCGCAAGAACTACTTCACAGTTAGGGCGGCTAGGAGCTGGAAACAACTTCCAAGGGAAGTGGTGCTGGCTCCTACCCTGGGGGTCTTTAAGAAGAGGCTTGATGCCTACCTGGCTGGACTCATTTGAGTCCAGTTTTTCTCCCACCCAGGTGGGGGGTCGGACTTGAAGATCTACAAGGTCCCTTCCAACCCTACTTCTATGAACCTATAGTTTAATGTAACTAAATAATTTTCTTCCTGTAACAATTATTTTTCTTTATTGACCAGAATGTGATGAGCAATAATACTGAATATGATGGCCACAGATTGAAGATGATAAATAAAATATGATGCTTCCATTTACTAGTAACAAAACAATAGCTCTGTGTGTGTATGTGTATGTTTGTGTACATGTGTGTGTTCATATGTGTGTGTATGTTAATACTAAAATTATGTCAGAATTCTGGTTGTAATGACTATAAGAAAAGAGAGCCATCGCCCTTTTATAATCTGATTTGTCACTTTCAGAATGTATCAGGTCATTAAAAATCTTGCAGTTCTTTTCTTAGAAGCGAGGATATTCTCAAATTATTGTACCTTATTTTCTCATGTGAGTTTTGTCCTTTTCAACCTCAATGTTGTATGCAACCAGCCCATTAAATGAAAATCCTAAATAAAGCGTCACATTTTCACTTCCTGGAGGCACTGAATCATAATGTAAAGGCAAAATATGAATCGGCCTGCCGTGCCCCCTTATAAACACCTTCCTGTCTTCTGTCCAGCCAGAAACTCTTTTTAAGACCTCACGTATTTTGCCAATATTCCATACGTCCCCATGTAGCCACTTCATTCGCCGTTCGTCCAGGGAACCACTGATTAATTTATCAATCCTAGTCTTGTGCACAATCTTTCCTAGGCCATAGCCCTTTCCTAGAAAAAAGTGCGTGTAGATTCTTTTCTTTCTTGGAGCAACATTTTTCATTTTGATGTCATTCAAGTGTTTCATGGTTTGAAGAGCTGATATTAGAATGTCATCTTTATCTGGATTAGGTTCTATGTCTAATGCCTCATCTGGCCAGTATAGCAATGTGAGCAAAAAATAAGCACTTGCTGGAAACGTTGTTCTTCTCTGTTTAAAGAACCTCTTGCTGAGTTCCCGCAGCTTTTGAATTGGGAGTAGTTTGGAGGATCCAGGGGATACACAGGCTAAAGTTATGTGAGACAAAATGTAATTGATGAGATCAATATCTTCCAGCCTCTCTCTCAGTGGGTCTTCTGCATAAAAGTTTATTATTGTTTCCAGTTTTTGAACTGATCTCTTTTCCTTCGTATCTGACAGCAGCGAAAGAATGGTAGTGACATTGCCGCCTCCATTCCTGTAAATGTTCATGCGTCTGAGAAGCTGGGTTTCAGGTCCTGTGTTATTTTCCTCAACAAGGGACTTTGAGATAAAGAACTTTGCGTAAGCCTCTGATTGTCTTTTCAACCACTTTCTAGGATTGTAAACTTGTTCTTCCCTCTCCTGTCCTACCTCTGCCTCATCATCTTTTTCCTGGTTTTTATCTGTTTGAAAGTAACTTAGATCTTCTGAAATCCATTCCAGGGCATTATAAATATTCTGGCGTAAGCCTTTCAAACGGCTGTGAAGCTTTCCCCAGGATTTTTTAATGCTCTCAGGAATGTAGTCGGATATCAGATAACGCACAAGTTCTGAATGTTCCCTTTCTGTGTTTCTAGGGAACACTTCAAGTGTAGACAGAAATTTTAGCAGACGACATCCTACTTCTACTTCTCCAAAGTAACCAGCGTTGTTCATGGTGTCTATTTCTAACTTTGCAGCCTGTTGTGCAGCCCGGAAGCATTTCATCGCTTTAAGGGCAATTTCTATTTTCTGAATAGCCTCTTCAGGGGTGGCCTCCTCTGTCATTTTGTCCACAGTAAAACTAAACCATCTTCTGTACACTTGTCCTTCAGTGTCCAAAATAAAAGAATCATTTGGCAAATGAGATTTGGCAACACCTGCCCAGTACTCAGCATCTTCAAACTTGTCATGATTGTAATGCAGCCTAGCAAGCTGCTGGGCAAAGAAAGCATCTTTTCCCAGACATTCATAGGCAGCTTTTAAAACAGCTATAGCTTTTTCACAGTCCTCAAAGCTGCACACATGCTCAATGAATGGAGAGAAGAGGCTGTCAGTGTTGTCTCCCCTGCTCTTCTTATCACGTCGTATAAACAGGTCTCTGATGAACTTTATGAACTCTTCTCGGCCAAACCTATGCTGAAAAAGCACTTTTTCCTGAAGGAGACTCATTGCAATTTGACTTTGAGGCAGATCTCCTGAAAGCTGCTGTAAAATTTCTTTTGCAACCAGGTAATGTATTATTTGAACAGATGAAAGATAAGTGATATCTTCTCGTAGTTCAATGAAAATAACTCTTGCTTGTTCACTTAAGTGACTTCTGAAATCATGCTCTCGTGCCCTCTTTTCTGTATATGCCCCAAGGCCCAGGAAAGCCTCACAGTGTGACAGTGAAACGTATGAATTGTGCACATAGAAATTGAGCAAAGCAACATACCTCATCAAACTAGTATCACGGGAAGAAAGGTCTATACCTTG
The DNA here is from genome assembly GCF_001723915.1 of Gavialis gangeticus. Classification (NCBI taxonomy): domain Eukaryota; kingdom Metazoa; phylum Chordata; order Crocodylia; family Gavialidae; genus Gavialis; species Gavialis gangeticus. The sequence goes on along the minus strand of NW_017728991.1, from coordinate 7,640,971 downwards.
CAACAAGTGCTGTACAAACTCCCTCACATAAGTTTCTTTAAACTCCTCACACATCAGGACAAAGGTAAGGATAAATTCTGGCTTGAAATCTTTCTGCTTTGTAAATCTTTCAAGTTTGGTTTTGAACAAACTCTTCTCGTGGTCTGTCAGTTTGTGAGTGACAGCAACTGTATCCAAGGGAGAATCTTTGCAACGTTTTTCAGGGTCATTAGATCGCTTACAGCACATGAGGATGAAACAAGTCCTGGAAGAATGAACTTTGCTAACTGCCATAGCATCTAGTAAATCATTCTTTAATTCATCCACAAAGTCTTCATCATAGTCCTCAATTAGGAGGAGGACTGGAGGACAATGATTGGTATCTTTTTCCTCGTATTTTCTAAAATTAACTGCATGCTGACAGACAGTTGCTACTGGGTATGAGGATTTGACTATAGCACACCTTAATTCCTTCTTTCTCTTCCATAGTACTTGTCTTGCAATGGTACTACCGCCACTTCCAGGATGATGAAATATTTTCACTTTAGTCACAGAGTATCTGATTCGAGTTCCAAGCAGCATCTCATCCAAGATTTTGCTGACATCCTTGCAGGCCTCACGCTCAATGACTTCCCCACACTTTCCTTTTTCAGCAAGCCAGAAATTTTTCCAGCAGATTCTTCTCCCTTGATAAAACGTTTGTTCTATCTCTTGTATTTCGCTTGCAGTCAGAAGATCCAGTTTGATATCGTCACATTGATTTACACACAGTATTTCCAGGGAGAACATTTTCTCTTCTTCAAGTGTTGGAAGCACACACAACCCTCTGGTAGAAACTGGTAAATGTCTGGCACATGTCGTAGAAGACATCATAGTTTGAATAGTGGCATCTACATGACTTAGCTTCATGCCTACAATGCTCTTCTGTTCCAGTGTCTCAATATTACAAGATGCCTGAGCTAGATTAGCCCACTTCTCATAATCTTCTCTGGACTCTGCAATGCACATGATATATTCCATGCCATTCATTTCTGTATAGAACTCCTGGAAGGTGTCTACAATGGGTTTTTCCACAGGTGATAACAATAGGAACAGCACCACAAAAGAGCCCTTGGGAAGGATTTCATCACAGATAAAAGAAATTGCTTTCTTAAGGTATTTCTTTTTAGTCCTAATCCAAGTGTTTTCATCACAGGGTTTTTCACTCCCGTGGTAGTCACTGCGTCCATTGCAAAATATCCAGCTGGTGTGATCAAACAGACACAGATGTTTTTGAAACTGAGTGGTGGTCATCTTGTTTTCATTGCAGTAATCATGCAAGAAATGTGAGCTTGTTGCGTGATACTCTTTGAACTGGGCATACAAGCCTGACACATTGGAATCCTCATCAAAGTCAAAAACGCAGAAAATATTCATGCGCATTAAAAAATTGATGTGTTTCAGATCTTCCTTCTTACACCTGTTAGTGACAAGGATGTACCATAAAGAATCATTTATATAGTTCTTGCCATCAGTCAGTAGGATTGACAATTTCCTCCCTAAGTCTTGAGAAATTCCATAGTGGTCCTCTCTGCTGGAGGACTCGGCCTTTTCTCTTCTCGCATCCTTTTCTTGCAAACCCTTAATAAAAGGCACTAATTCTTCAGTCTTCACAGGCTCTGAATTTGCTCCTACTCTCTGATAGAAAACTGGATGTTTTTCTATAATCACCTTATTGCTGTCTTGGTTAAATCTAGGTAAGCGCACTTGAAAAACCCTCCCGTTTGCTATGCTGGATGATGGTTCAATGTCAACTTCCACCACAAAGGTTTGTTCCTGAGAGTCTTTCTGAATCACTTCAACAAAAATAGGAGGGTGAATGCAGTGTCTGGCAGCTTCTCGCTCTGCTTGGTCAAAGCATCTTTCTATGTAATCTAATGCATCCACATAGGCATCTCTGTCTCTGACCTTCACACCAGCTATCTGTCCATGTTTCCAGCCCTTGTCTTCATCCCGGTCCATAACCCCAAAGTGTATGGTACCATTTGTTCGAACATTCATGCAAGCTGAGGCAAATCGAATAATTTCATAGGCTAACTTTGCTTGCAGTCGTTGCCTGTCCAACTCGGCAGCAATAGCTAGAGACTTATATTCGTGACAAGGGGTGACCAAATCGGTGATTCCTGTTTCTGGACCCAGAACATTGTTTTTCACGTACTTAAAATTAATGTCTTCACTTCTAAATGGTCTAAACTTGCTCAGAGTTATAGCTTCAGCTGTATTTTCATGCAATGAGCGACTTTTTCTACCTCCTGTCCTGTCAAGAGTAGCCTCTGTTTTTCCTATGTCTTTTTTGCTAATACATCCTGCTGGACTAGATGCATCTATTTCTGAAGCTCCACTTGGGTGAGTTACTTGAGAATTAGATGCATCTTCTAGTTTTGTCACGCTGATCGTTCCTAAGTCACCGACTCCCTCTCTGGTTAGTATGCTGCTG
>NW_017728991.1:7632811-7633516 GCF_001723915.1 Gavialis gangeticus | reverse complement strand
AAGAGTAGCCTCTGTTTTTCCTATGTCTTTTTTGCTAATACATCCTGCTGGACTAGATGCATCTATTTCTGAAGCTCCACTTGGGTGAGTTACTTGAGAATTAGATGCATCTTCTAGTTTTGTCACGCTGATCGTTCCTAAGTCACCGACTCCCTCTCTGGTTAGTATGTTGGCTGTTGTATGTGGAGCAGAATTCCTGCTTTTCCCTTTCTTTTTCCCAGCATTGTTTGTGCTCTCACAAACCAATGCTTCTGAAGCCTTTTTGCTGGAATCATTTGCTGGAGCCAAGTCCAACCCTGTATTTTTGTGAAGGTGCTCCAGAAGTTCGTTTCTTTTGCGTGTCAGTATGTGGATCTGACCCCCTTTCATGCCTATGCTTTTGAGGAAACCTTCCTCTAATTCTTTGAGCACTGGGCCAGTCACTTCCTCTTCGTATAGCTTGTCTACGTATTCTTTCTTAATTCCAATAGACTCTAGCCAGCATCTAACGTGGCTCTCGTTCCATTCAGCCAAAGGCAGTGTTCTGTGGTCTGAAAATAAAATTTCATGTCAGTAGCAAGCTTGCGCAAACACACACGTTATCTTCAGTGACTGTGATAGAATTCCAATAGTATTGCGGTCCTTTTGAAAGGTGGTTCCCCCCCGTCCAACATGGCAGGAGAAAAGCTCCTCGTCTGGATTTGAGTACAAGGCTGTTGGGTGGCG
>NW_017728991.1:7622415-7632599 GCF_001723915.1 Gavialis gangeticus | reverse complement strand
CATTGCCTCCCAGGGCACAGAGCACATTAGACGCTCCGGCCCCTGCCTAGCCATGCAGCGGAGGCAGAGGGGCAAGAGGCTGTGCGTACATAATGGATACCTCCCCATGGTACATCCTGGGCAACTTCTAGAGGGTTAGCTCCTAGAAGGCCAAATCTGTCAACCACTCCAAACACCAACAAAATTTCAACAACCATGTCACCCAAGAGACATGTGGACAGCGTTATAAACACAGGCTCTTATTAGAGCTGGCGTTGTCAATCCTTTCAAATAACACTGGAGGATACTCGCAGGCAAAAGCAAATATCCAGGCAGTAATATCACAGGAGTATGATATTGTATGCATGCAGGTGATGCACAGAGGATCATCTGAGGTGCCCTGTCGCACCACAATGCACCCCACAAAATTTGGCAACGCCGGCAACAGAAGCAGTGGCCTGTGCAGAATATTGGGAACAGACCGTATAGAAAGGTTGGACTGGAGATGACAAAGAAGCCCCTGTCGATTTGTCCTGTGTTCCAGTGTAACTGAGTTTCACTCCTGTTTTGTGGCCAATTGCTTGGTATTTTGGGGTAACCACTTTCTATGTCTGTTTCCCCTTTGGTGGATGAGGTTAATACTTTGGTAATGTTCACATAAAAATGTTGAGACAAGCCACTAGCCTCCCCCCACACTGGATATGGGAAGGGTATTTAGAAGCATGGTCTTACTAAGACATATGTTTAGGGCAAATATTTTAAGAGGTTACGTACCCATTTTCTTTTAGAAGTAAGTTTATTCTTCTTCTGACAGATCTAAAGGTGAAAAAAAAGGTACAAAGCTTAAGGCACAGAAGTTCACAAGAAAAGTGTGTGTCCTTTTTTTTGTGCTGTTTGTGAATCCTGGGTTCTTGCATATAGACTTTCTTTAAGTTTATTTTTTTCACCTCTTTTCTATCAGGAAACAGGAGAGGCAGGGCTGGATGGCAAACCCTGACCTTTGAAAGTGCAGTGACTAACTCAGAGAAATCGAAACCAGGATTGTTAGTTTAATCAAAGAGACTTTCCTCTGGCTTCTGTGAAATTTGTTTTTCACTTTATGCAGCTATTGTGAATGCAGTGACAGCTGTTTGGGAGTCAGGGCTGTTCTCCCACAGAACAGATGCTGCATGGGCACTGGCTCGGCAAGCTTTGCTGTGGGGTTGGCTGTACTTGTGAGTGGATGGCTTGGTTTCCTGAACTTTTGTCTTCTGCCTGTTTGCTCATTAACTTCCTTACATTCTTTTTGCAAATCACTCTCGGGCTGTACAAATGCTTTCAATTCCATGTCTTAGCTGATCTTGTAGCCCTCTAGTATCGGTGAGGCCTTGGGGACAAATAGGGTTTGACTCAGTGATTCTCAGACTTTTCTGTGTCGTGTACTTCCTTTCTACAGTGATTGTCCGTGTCCCCAAGAGCACACAGCGCTATTGCAAACTTTGCCGCTGCAGCTACATGGTAACTTCCCCCATCCCTGAGGTTCTGCAGGAGGAGTTAATTTTTTCTTTTTCTTCCTTCTCCTCCACTTATACTTGACCTTTCCCATTCTGTCCTCTCATTGCTTCCTACCCCCTAGAAGTTCTCCATGCGCCTAGTTTGAGAAGCACTGGGTTAACCCAAGGCAGGGCAACTTGTCCCAATTTTTAAAAAGCTGCAAACACACAACAGCACCGTCCCCCTGCCCCATCATGGCAGACTTACCGAAGGACAGACCAAGGTGCCCAATCTGCTCCCTTGCATACAGCTGCCACCATGCAATTTGCTCCAGGTTCCCACCTCCAGCGTGACCTTGGCTCCTGTGCGTGCGGTCCACGGAGCCCTCCTGTGGAGGAGACGGCTCGGGCCTCCCACTAGACCAAGCGAGCCACGGCCGGCAGCGTGGGCTGCAGGGAAGGCTGCCCCAGCTCTGGAGGAAATGAAAGCAATTTTTGCAGCCTCCCTGAACAGCTCCACTGGGGGCAGCAGTCTGAGGATTGCTACATTAGTGACTTCCCTTGCTGGGAAATGCAGGAGCTGAGCTCAGGGCAGGCATCTTGGAGGCAGTTAAAATCCCTTCGGTCTCCCCCACCCCGCTCTGTGATGTTGGGCAGCGGCTGTCCTCTCCAGTGTCTGAGTGGTTGTTCTTGCGCACACACAGCCAGAGTGTAGCTGTGCTCTAGTCACAACCCTCCCCCCTAAAACTGCCTGCAGATCCCTCACTGCCCCAGTTAAGGGACCGTGTAGAAGTTATGAACTTGTAGGGTCTGGCTTTTCTGCCTCTGTGGGGGAGCCCTTATCTCTGGAGTTCCTCAAGGTGGGGGAAGTGCCCTACCGAGCTTTGGGAAGCTGCCAGGGTTAGAGGGAAGTGTCTGGCAAGCTAGTGGGACTGTTCAGGACCGTGGCCCTGACCTATAACTGGCCCTACTGCTCCAGCCACAGAGGTTTTAACTTCTGGAGCTGGGAAAGAAGCCAAACAGAACATACCCAGGAAATATCTTCCTCTCAGCCCTCCCACATGCTTCATGCGGAAAGAGTCAACTTGCCCTCCAGACAGGCTGATTCCCACACCCTGGTTCAGGGGCAGGTTTGGAAGCATGGAGCAGCACGAAGGCCCTAGCCCTTGGGGAACTTGGCTGCAGCAGTGAAACATTCCTCTGGTTCTTGCTGTGCTTTAGCGTTGAATCACCCAGAAAGAAATCCCTGTTCACAGCCAGACATGCAGCACAGGCTGCCAGGGGGAAAGCAGCATTCATTCCTGCCCCCCTCCAGCCCAGCCAGCCAGGAACCAACCGTGATGTTAACGGTTTGCAGAATCCAGATGACAATTGACAGCTGCACAGGGAGGGCTTACCCGTGATGGAGTCGTCTTCGTCTGCCTCACCGACTCTCCAGCCCTGATAGAGGAAGCGTTCCTGCTCTGTCTGCAGCTCAGGCTGTCTGTAGTGGCAGACTGCCTGTAAAGGAGGAGTTGATCTGAGCTGGAGATGATTCCCTGGCAAATCCTGACTTCTCCAGGAGCAGAGGGGGAGCCCACCCTCCTCACATAGACCCTCTTTCTCCCTCTGTCTGATTTTTCTGCAACCAGACTTACCAAAAGAAAAGCCCTGGGAATATGGCCATGTCTCCACCCACCGTCAGGGGGGCCGTAAGCAGAAAGGAATTGTTTCCTTTAGTGTTTATCTCTGCTCTCTGGATTTCCCCTGCTTGACCAGCACACTCCCCTGCTCCCTCTGCTGTGCCTGCTCCAAGGAGCTCACTAGTAAATGCAGCTGGCCTAGCTGATGAGCATGGGCAGGAGGTGCCACTTGGCTGATCTGGTCATGCCCTTGATTTAAAACAGTCTCCCTGTTGTGATCAGATCCCATCGATTCTCTGAGCGCAGGGAGTTTGTTGGAAGAGCCTGTCCTCCATCTCAGAGCGAACCAGCTCTTTCCTGTGGGTGAGGGATGGCTGCACAGGCATAGGAAGGGGCTAGGGGGCTGAGTCAGGGCGAGGCGTTGGCTGCTGCAAAGGCTGCTGGTAAAACGCCTAATCCCAAAGATCCTGTGCTTTTAATAGAGGTAGGGGGCCACTCCCTTAGCCTTTCCCCACTGCACCAGGCTATGATGCAGGGGAGGAGGGTCCCCTAGGCACGTAATGTCTCTGGCTGAGCAGGCTCTCGCCCGGCCTGGGTTGACAGGGAGGGGCAGCGGAGCAGGTGTATTGTCGTAACTGCTCCAAGGAAGCATTTCTACACCTGAGTGAGAGAGCAGGGCTGAGCCAGGGGACATGCCCTGGGCAGGGCTGGCCGCTGTACAAACAGGGTGTGGAATGTGAATTCCTTAGAGACACCTTCCTGTTGCTGGAGTCCTGACCTGCACCCAGCAGAGGCAGCCGCTGTCTGGGTAACTCATGCTGCCCCTGGGGCAGCTCTGTCTACACAAGGGCTGCAGGTCAGCAGGGCCTAGCAGCCCGATGGGAGGGGATGGTGGCAGGGGTTGCCACCTGCATCTCAGGGACCAGAATCCAGTTCTCCCTGCAGGGTTAGATGCTCTGTGCCTCCTAATGCACACCAGTAGGAAAAAACCCCACGGCAATTCCCAGCCACAGCGCCAGCTAGCCTGAGCTTGTCTCGCACTTTCACAGATGGGTCCCTATGCTGCTGCTGCCAGCCCTGCTTTTCATGAGGCCAGTAGAAACAGCAGTTGCTGGCTGTAGCTGGGTGTTGACAACAAGGAGGTGGGGGGAAGATGGTAACAGCAAAGAAATCAGCCGCTTTCAGTTTCATTTCTCAGCCCCTGCTTCACCCGCCGCTCCCCTGCTCCCCCTGGCTGTGCCTGCTTCAGTAAGCTCACTAGTAAATGCAGTAACCCTGAGAGCTGCACAGACTTGCATCCTGTCTGGTTGGGACAGAGACTCTTTTCTGTCCACTCTGACCTCATTTTAGTTTTGACTCCGTGTAGCTGCTGCTAGTCATCAGCTGCAGCTTTCGTGCTGCATGGAGTCAGGTCTGTGCTTCTGTGCCAGCTGCAGCTGGTGGGAATGCCTGGGCTGTGCCCCCTCCCAATGTAGTACTTCTTGTTTGGGTCATCTGTGCTAGAAGGCTCTAAATAGGATATGGGACCCTTATAAAATGTGTGTGTTGGGGGAGGGCAGGGGAAGGTGCTACATATACTTGTTTTAAAAAAAATTAAAAACCTGCTCGGCGCAGGATCAATGGATTCGCAGTACAGTGCCTTTTGCACTATTGTTTGCCAAATATGGGAGGGTAAATCTGTTGCCTGTAGCAACGTGTTGGTAGGTTCAGAAGCCTTGCTGAGTGTCCTCATTGGGCACAGACAATGAAGTGCTGAGAGAGAGAACTGGGCTGGTCAGGTGGTCAAAATGCCCGGTGTATCAGGAGCCAATTAAAAGGGAAGGCAGCTGTTTGGGGTTTTTGGCCAGTTACTCTCTCTTAACACTGGGCAGTCCACAGGGGATTGATTTCTCCAGGCATAGCTGGCTGTAAGATTAAGTTGTGTTGCCTTTCTGAGGAAGGGGGTTGGATTTTGCCAAGGAGAAAAAACAGTGGGTCTCAGCGAACCTTTACCCCGTGCATGCTGCAGCATGGAACGGGCTCACCTGTGTTTGCAGCAGTGTGGATTGCTTTTGCTGTTTGAAAATATCCTGTGCAGGGAAACTTCAGAAAAACTTAGAAATCATCTCCTTCACATAACCTACTCCAAAAGAAATCAACTCAAGAAGGAAGTCAACACATGCTACAACTTGAGAATTCCAGATATCTTCCCAAACATTATACAACGCATACAGAAAGACTACCAACAGTTTGTCACAACGTCTGTCCAACACAAAAAGAAGAAATGGAACCAATTACTACAGGAACAACTTTCCCGGCCATGAAACAACCATCAGAGAAACAACACCAACACCTTACCAAATTCCAACGTCATACTTAATGAAACAGAAGGAATCAGTCAGCCCTCAAATATATTATCAATTTCTCCACTCACACACCTACCAAAGCTGAAAAATCTGTCCTCACCAAAGGCCTTAATTTCTGTCCAGAACAATACCTGAATAAGATACTACAATGCGGAGAACTAGAAAAAATTTTCCAACACCTCTGGCTGAAGGAATATTTCCACAACCAAAATGAATCCAGTTTCAACATGACTTCATCTTGTGACAACCTAAAAAAAAAAAAAGCCAAAAAAAACCTGATTGGACACCTAACAGTGGATGAAATTTAAACCTTGACTGCTATATTGAGAGTGTCAGAAAGAGAATGAACAATGAAATAACAACAAACAGCACTGTAACAACCTCTCCCTCAGAGAGAGAGGCCATAAAATCTCTTAAGATCCAACCACCAAATAGTAATAAAACCAGCAGATAAAGGAGCTATAGTTTATCCTTACCTGTAAAGACTACATAAACGAAGCCAACAGACAACTCTGACACCACCTTCTATGAAAAGCTAGAGGAAGATCCAAGTCCCCTTTTCACCTCAAAACTCAAAACCATCATCACATAATTTTCATTTGAACTACAAGAAAAACTTCAGACACTGATCCATCCACTACCCAGTCCAAGGACATTTTACATGCTCTCTCAAATCCACAAACAAGGGAACCCTGGCACACCTATAATTTCCAACCATGGAACCCTAACTGAAGAAATATCAGGTTTGATCAAATCCATCCTAAAGACTGAGTTTTATCCAAGACACAACAGACTTTCTGCACAACCTCAAAAACACAGACCATCTTCCCAGCAGTACCCTCCTGGCCACCATGGATATCACCAGCATATATACCAACATCCCACACCAGGATGGCATCCAAGCCTGCCTCACATATCTACAAGAGCAAGATTACAACTTAAGAGTGCTGACCCCAAGGTATTACTGAACTTTATACACTGCCTCCTCGCACACAACTTCAGTTTCAACGACCAACACTTTCTCCAGACTGTGGGCACATCTATGGCACCAAAATGGCCCCACAATATGCCAATCTTTTTATGGCCCACCTGGAAGAATTCCTCAAGAATTGCACCATCAAACCCATGCTATACCTGAGATGCACAGATAACATCATTTGGACCAAAACCCTGCAGTCTTTGAATGAGTTCCATCACAACAATCATCACCCCTCTATCAGACTATCTCTTGACTACTCCAGCACCAACATTTTAGACACCATGATCAATATCCAGAACAGTAAAATACAAGCCACCATATACAAGAAACCCATGGACCAACATCCATATCTGCACAGAACCAGCAATCACTCTAAACCAGGATTGTCCAACATACGGCCTGTGGGCCGCCAAACCATTTTCTAAGCCTGAGGTGCTGCGACGGGAAACTTTTGTTCCCACCCCTTGTTTCTCCCCCAACCCCTCAGCAGCTTCCACCACCCTGTAGGGTCCCCGCATGTCCCCCTGGCTGCTGAGCCCAGGCACACAGGTGTGGGAGCATCCTCGAGGCTGCCCAGGTGGCAGGGGGGGTCAGGTGGCACCCCTTGACCCCTACACCCCCAGGCTGCGGCCAGACTGGACAGGCCATGTGAGCACCCACTCCTGCCAGCCCACTGGGTGATAAAAAGTTCATGATCTGGCTCCACATTCAAAGATGCTGGACACCCCTGCCCTAAACGCACCAAAAAAGCTGTAATTTACAGCCACGCTCTCCGATACCACCAAATTTGCACTGAGAACATCCGTGATCATCACCTGACAAATCTCAAAAGGGCTCTCATAAACAAGAACACTTCTCGAGAGAAAGAGATTGCACCTTTGAAAGAGCCACCTGGACACCATGTGAAGAACTGCTGCATTACAGAAAGTCCCCATGAAACGCACACCATTAGTTATGATATACCATCCTTCCCTAGAACCTACATGGAGAATCCTCAAACAACTGCAACATGTACAGGACAACCACTCCCCCTCCAATCTCTCAGTGCTAATCCTTAAAGGGAATTTACAATATGCATAGTCGGGCCTATGAACTTCACTCTATAAATAATCTTCTGGATACAAAAAATCAAGGACTTAATGTGTCATAAATCCAATGTCAATATTACAACCTGCCTGATATCTGATACCCCAGGACTCTGCCTCCACCTGGCCACTTGCTTTCCTTCACGCATTTCCCTCCCCCCCCGCCCCCACCATCTCTACTCATTGTCTTCCAAACTTCCACTCATTTGCATTTTCACAGACTTCTTGTTGTAAATCAGCTTATTTTCTACCTTGGAGAACCGTAACACCAGCAGAGTCTCCCTTTGTGTCAGAAAGCTTACAAAGAACTTTTCCCCAACTATTTAGACGGTCTAAGAAAAGAGATCACATCTCCCCAAAGAACCTTGCCTGCATGTGTTCTTCCAGGTTTTGAAAATGCTGCATCTTGTGTTCCTGTTCCGTTCCTTACCTTCGTCTCTGCCCTTGCAGTGTATCACCACTGCTTCCTGGTGGATGGCATGTTGCAGAAGGATGAGCTCGGGTGCAGTGTGAAAGCCCCTTCAACACTGCTGGGTATGTGTTGGTTACCTCTTTTTATATTTAGGAGTGAATGTGCATGGAGAATTGCCCACACTCCACTCCTTGCCTCCTAATCTGTACCAGAGAAATGGAGGGCTCTGCCTAAAAGGAACTGATAAGAAGAAAGGGCAGTGCCTTAATTTTGCTTGTTTTGGACAGGTTAAGTAGAAAAGCCCAGGAACCCATGAGTCTTAGAGATGGAGTTATCCACTCCTGCCAATCTCATTGTAGTCAGGCCAAGGGCTGAGGCACGAATTTTGTTGCATGATTTCAGGAAGCTGCCATAGTAATGTATAAAGCAAATAAAAATGACATTGATGGGTGTGCAATGTGGGACTTGTCTAAGAAAGACTAGTGTAAGTGATGGCCATGCACAGTAACTGGAGACAGGGATGAAGCTGGGTTTCTGAAGGAGACGGGGGGGTTGAAGACCAGCTAGAAGACTGCTGCTTTGCGATTTGTTCCGACTACCCAGCCCACCCCCACTCTCTTCAGGGCAGTGGTAGGAAATGTCCTCATGTTTTCTTCCTGTAGGCCAGGGAGAGTGGAGACCAGCCTGTAATGCTGATGTAGGGGGTGCACCAGAGTGGCATCCCCCACAAACCCCGTACCATAGTGGCAGCAGCTGGGGTCTCTGCCCTCCCTGCCCAATTCTTTGATCCTATTCCAGTGGCACTCAGTAGAGATGCTGGGAACACTCCACTCTCCCTTTAGGTCAGGGCACTGAAAGGGAGGCACCAAAATACTGTCCCATACATTTGCGCGTAAGTAGTCGTCTGCAATACATCGGCCTTTGGGCTACCGTTTCATCCACCTTAGACTAGCAGGAGTGGGAGAACCTGTTCAAACCCATAGCAAGAGTGGAAGCAATTCTTATACAGGCCACAGAGTCCAACCTGCCTCCCACCATTTTCACTCAGAAATGGACACGCACCTCAAGTTCTAGGTCTACTTGAATTTGAGTACAAGTCATTGTTATTGAGTAGAATTATAAAAGAACTGTAAAATAGAGGTACAAAAATATGAAATAGGTTTTGAATTCTTAAACAACTTTTTTCAAGCTTTAGAAATGTGTAACTTGCACAATTTGGCATCATATCAGAGATCTACTTTCAGATGATGCAAAATCAGAAAGAACCTCCCAGTAACGTAGGCTCCAGACAGGTATGGCTGGGCATTGCTACAGTATGTTTAGTCGCAAGTAACCATCAATAATTTACTCATTTAAGACATAATGGTACAACTAGACAAATTAAGTTTCCCCTGATCTTACAATGTACCCAACAGGAACAGACAAGAAAGTTCCACTGAAAGATGCAGTATAACTTCCTTGTCCAGTTATTTTAAAATATAGTCAACAAACAAACACAAGAAGTATTTTTTTGTTCTTAAGAAAAACAGGCTTTGGCAGCTCTGTGTCCATACCACTGACATCTGATACCATCTTGCAAAAATTTAAATAAATATAAATATGTTAAATAAATACATTGTAAAAGAAGACCACACATGGCACATCAGTCCCCAGCACTTAATGCTTTGCGCACATTTAATGCTTGTTGCAGCTTTAGGGCTACTGAAAAGGAATACTGCATCCTCTGAGACGGTAAAGAGAATGTAGACTTCCCCCAGGCGTAACTATACTCCACTCGTACATGAAATGCAGTTCCATTACTTGTTACTACTTTGTCTCCCCTCCTACTACTGTTAGCCATAGTTTTACTGCTCTTACTTTTGACAGTGGTTTATCTTTAGCTCTTTTTTTTCCAGATGGTGTCACACTGTCTGTGGGTCAGTAGGAAGAAAGCCAAAACAAAGTCGGCCAGATAAGTGTGTCCAGCACCCCAGCCTCTGGCCTCTTGCTTGCAAAGACCTTAGAAACTGACCTGAATGGATCATGCATCTCCGGCTGCAGATGAATTCCTAACACTCTTACCTAAGCTAAACACTGTCCATGCCCTTCTGTGAACATGTGCTTGATGCTGTACCTAGTATGGTACATATTAGGTACAGCCATACTCGAGTTCTTGGGGCGGGGGGCATGTCTCCCATTGTTAATTTCTGACTTTATTCTGACAACTCCAGATTCAGGGGCTGATTTTTCATAGATTTCATAGACATTAGGGCTGGAAGGGACCTCGGAAGGTTGAGTCCAGCCCCCCGCC
>NW_017728991.1:7599107-7622279 GCF_001723915.1 Gavialis gangeticus | reverse complement strand
AGTAGTTTATAATCGTTCGACCTCATCATCCCTTGGGGCGCTTTGGTAAACAAACGTTCCCCCAGATATTGGTGGTCACCCCTGATAAACTTATAGGTGGCCACCAGATCACCCCTGAGCCTGTGCTTTTCCAGGCTAAAGAGCCCCATAGCTCTCAGCCTGTCATCGTAAAGTCTGTTTTCCTGACCTCTGATCATGCACATGGCTCTTCTCTGGACTCTCTCAAGCTTCTCCACATCCTTTTTGAACTGTGGAGCCCAAAACTGATGTGTGAGAGTTGCACTGATTAAGCAGAAGTTACATTCTCTTTACTGGTTTTGGATTTTGGTAGATGATTCCCTTTACAATCACTTCACTGAATCTAAGATGCTGCTTCTAACGCACAAGGCAGCAGTAGTGCAATGGCAGGTTTGCTACAACTAAACAGCTCCTTTTCCTCCTCCTAGTGCATAGTCATCGCATGGTTTGGATTGCTGTGGTCTGGCTGTGTGCAGTAAAAGGCATGAATGGAATAAAATACAGTGCAGGGATGTTCAGCAGTAGAACGATGTTTCCATCTGGCCATTTGCAGTCTGTCCTGCTTTTTCAAAAGCTGCCGTGAGACGGCTCCTCTGCTGCGGGGCCCTGCTCTTCTGAAGGTACCACTCACTCCTTGGGCTCCTCCTGTTCTCTTCCTGATGCAGTGTGTGCAGAGTACAAGGCACTTTCTGGGCGTATGGGTTCCTCAGGGAGACATTTTGCTCTTTGATCCCATGAGTCTCTGCTTAGAGACGGGCCCATTTTACAGCCTGTTTGGAATGTTGGTCACGGAGAAGGGAGCTCTGTCCCCACCTTCTCAAACAGCATCTCCCAGCAGTCCCTGACCTACAGAGTCCTGAACATAGTAAGGCTGAAACAGTCTTTCCTGGCTGCAGATTTGCATAGCATGGTAAGTGTGTAAGAGCAGGCGAGGGAAACGGGATGTAAAATAGCGTACAAAGTCATCTGGGATGGTGCCCAGCGTCTCCTGCACCTCTGTGGGAAGCTCTCTGTAGTGGTGTTTCTGGAATTAGAGCAGGAAGAACATTTGTTGTAAGGTCTTTGCTTTCTGCCTCCCGCTGCCACAGTTCTATCATATATGTTGCAAGAAATGGTTTAGTGGCCAGAGAAGCCTTACCAAATGGTAGGCTGGGCTTTATGGAGGTGAAAACAGTTGAGAGCAAAGTAGTTCCAGTGCAGCTTCACTAGAGGGCACTGGCATGGTCCCGGGGAGGGCGTTTGCTATCATAGGATTAGTCAATTTTGCTACATCATCACACTGAAAAATGTGGGTCCTGCTGTTGGCATTGTTAAGCAGGGGAAGTTATAAACAAGTGTTCATTGTAATGAGGATGTGCTGCAATAGAAGTGAATTGGCTTGGAAGCCACAGTCTATCAAGAAGGCAGAATAAATGGCAGTATTGGTATTTCTACATAGTTATAAAGACTGTGAAACAATTCTGGGGGCTGAATTTGTATGATGCAGATTCTAAGAGTCCAATGTGTATTTTCTGCACTTGCCCGTGCACTCTCTCTCTCATCTTTTACCTTATTTCTCATTGCCCGCAGAAGATCCCGCACTGATCCCCCTTTGTAAGATCTAAATTTTCGAAGATCTGAAAAAACAAATGCTTTGTTTAGGTGATCTGAAGCAGACAGTCCTCCAGGGTGGGGACCTGTTGCTATCTCCCCAGCTTTTAGCCAGGGTACACAGCTGTTTGTTCTACTGTGCCAAAGAGAGGCTTCAAAGTGTTACTTTAAACACCACAGAAAAAAGTCAGGCTTCACCCAGGCAGTATAAACTGCTTAATCCATATGACCCCCATATCATTTTTGAACTTCATTATCTCTGTCCTTAAAGAAAACATGTAGCCAACAAGGGAAAACAGGGCATGAAATGTACCAAGCCACTGTTGTTTTTTGTGGTTTCAAGAGATTTGCCTTAAAAAGCAAGATATGGAGCACACGTGTGCATATATATATTCTCATCTGAAGGTGTTCGGTACTTGCTTACAAGCCGCGATGTCTTGTACCAAACCGGAGACTCAATGGGACACTGCTTTTCTGTGTGCGCAGCCTGTAATTCACTTACACAACTGGTGGCTATAATTTCACTTACCTGTCTGAAGGGGAACCGTGATGTGCTCTCTCCAGTCCATTTTCACCACCTCTCTCCCTCTTCTTTCTAATTGCTTGACTACTGGACCATCTAAGGATTCTTTTTCTATTCGGTCACTTACATCCTACAAGAGACAGTCAGGTTATTCCAAGTGCTGTAATTTTATTTCAGACTTTTCCCCAAATTGCTGACTGTGACGGATGAAGAGATTTCCTGAATAACTAAAACTTATTCCTTTGAGGCAGTACAATGTAACAGACAAGGTACAGGGTAAGGAACTTCAGGTCTGGAGAGACTTCCATGGTTCTTGCATTGCAGAAAACCTAACATGCTTGTGAGACTGCATCTTTCTGCAGAACTAAATCTTTTCCTATGTGCAGTGATTAAACACCAAAGCTGCACATTGTTACTTACCCTGCACACTCTTGAACTGCTGATTCTACTAGCAACACCATCAACAATATCAAAAATGAAACGTAAGAGTGAAAGTGCGGTGCTGCAATGCAATTAGTCACGGATAGAAAAGGAAATGGAGAAGCCAAACCTGGAAAAACTGGAGCTGTTTTTCCAGACTCCAGAAGAGTGGGTGCTTCAGCACACAACTAGCCGAGGGACGTTTCTGAGGATCCATGTTAATCATCTGCTCGATTAAGTCATGAGCAACCAAGTCTTCTGCAAGAGAAGTGAGAACAAGCTATTTGAAGCAGCTGAAGCCAACAGTGGCTTACTGAAGACTGGAAATCACTTGAAGTTTGTCTAAGCTGTATAACATCCAAGAAGTGCTGACTACGTGGCCTATAAAGAACAGGCCAAATTCTACATCAGTTTGCACCCTGTGAATCCCATCAATAAGTTAAAGAGACTGAACCTGTACAGCTAAGAACAAAATTCACCTCTCATCTCCTTGTTTTGGCTGTACATGAAATATTTTAACTGTGCCAGTAAAATTGAGGGCTCAAAATTCGCAATATCACATGGCTTTCAGTAATGACTGACTCTTTTTAAAGAGCCTTCCATAATTGCTATAGTTCCTGGTTGTAGCCTTGGGTCACAATGGTTCGTAGGCCTTGTATGGTTCCTTTTGGCATTCTGGGAAGTACTGAACCGCAACCATAAACAATGTGGTGCTTTATAGAGGAAAGGCTAGGACAGCACTGAACAGTTTACCATGCTTCTCTGGGCTGAAGGAGTCCAGACTGTAAACACCCAGCAAAATGTTGGCTTGCCGCTGCAGGGATTTGCCAAAGGGGTGGTTGCCTTCAGATATGACGTAATAAAAGACACAGCCAGCTGAAAAGATGTCCACTGTGTACGTCTACAGACAAAAACAGTGTTGAAAAGCAATGATGTATTAACGCTTTGTGCCAGCTTCTCAGGTAATTTTCTGAAGTTGAAGCTAAACAGTAGTGCGAGCTGTGTGTTAAATGCACAGCCTTTTATAATGTGAGCAATGCTGGTTAACCACAGCCAGAGCAGTGACTAAACTGGGCACACCTCATTGGGTGCGTCCAGACAAGCGCGGCCATGCAGTATGTGGTGCTGCAGACAAAGGTGTGCTGTCCATGCACGCACTGCTCCATTGTTTCTTTTTCTGCAGGTTTTTTTGACCCTTGGATATCCAGGGGTAAAAAAAGACCCACAGAAAAAAAAATGCTAAGCAGCGTGTACATGGGTAGCGCATGCGTGGCTGGGCTGCCCACAGCCGTGCTGCAGCTGCCAGCTAACCAAGCTCTGCCCAGCAGGATTGCTAGTGCTGCAGCCCTGGGAGGCCCTCAGAACCCCAGGTAAGGCGGCTGGGGCCAGAGTATTGCCCAGGGACACGTACCTGCAGTGCAAGGTGCACCACTGCTACTTGTCCCCAGGGAACCAAATGTCCGCACTCATCTGGACATGGCCATTAAGTCTTGTGACTCAGTGATTCAAATAGCAGCCTTGAGCTGTACAGCTGCTAGTCCTGTTAACCAATTATGTAGTTAGAAGATGTTAAAAAGGGGCGAGAGTCCTTATGCCTGTAAATGGTATGTTGCTAACTAATATCTATTTATAACATGACCTGCACCCAAATTTTTGGATATAGCTTATGTTGTGCAGTTAAAAACATAAATCATGCACATTTCATGCTCCAAAAGTCAACAGAAACCAGGAGATGGTGAAGCTGAAGAGTGGGTGCTTAAAGTATCTGATACTGAGCCACAGGCAAAGACTATTTATTGCTAGTAACTGAGGGGCAACTGTCCCCAACAATTTGTGTATTTCATTCAGGACTGGTATAAAAGAGTCCCCTGGGTAAGGATCAGAACTCAGGACCTCCTGAATACTAAGCTACTACCCTCACTACTGAGCTGCAGAGACTCAGCTACTTGATTTATTTTAAATTCCTGTCTTCACAATAGCCCAACTTCAGCAGGCAGGCTAGGGAGTGCCTTGGAAGGCAGCTCCTTCTCACTACCGAAAGAAGGTAGCACAGTGGTTAAAGTACCTCATTATGACCCTGATGATAGGAGTTCAAGTCCTGCTCCAGGCTCTATTCCAAATGCTTGCTAAACTAGTTATCTAACCACTTAGGCTGGGGTGGCAAAGGTAGCCACACATGCTTTCATGCAGTTGCTAGCTAAGAAGTTGGTGCCATTGGATCAGTGTCTTCCCTTGGCAAACCCTCTCATCACTGTTAATAACATTAGGCTCTCAATTGTCCCCTTTGGTACTAAGTCCAAGGGACGGGCAGGATTTTGGACTTGGCTGTTCCTACTGGATAAGCTTAAATGCCTCTTCACACAAGGTGCTGGCTGGCATGAAGTCCATTCCTAGGCCTCTTCCTCTCTGTTCACTGGCTAGGAACTCAAGAGCCTGGATGCATTTCCAGCACTATAAGTTTACGTTGACTTTGTACCCCAAACATATGCATAGGCCTCTGAGCCCTCCCAGGCATCAGCCCCCTTTGTGAAGCTGGATGTGAGTCTGCTCCTCCCAGGAGCTGCCTTCAAGGAACTCTGTAAATGCTTAGAACTGTTGAAAGTTAGACCAGAGTTACTTTAGTTGGAAACCAGCCTGACGGACAAGGCAGAGCGCTCTGGCTGGACAGGGCCGACTGCGTGAACAGGACAGGTGCCACCCATGCACTCCAGTTGCTTAGCTCAAGAGGACCAAGTTGACTGACTTACAGGGTTTTCTTTGCAGTCTTCGCTCAGCATCTCTGGTGCAATCCAGCCTTCCGTGCCTGGCACTCCAGACCGACGGCTAAAGCTGTGCCTGCCCACCACCAGCTTCTTACACAGGCCAAAGTCTGAAATCATGGCTTTGATCTTCCCATGGGCATTGGGCATTGAAATGAGGATATTGTGGGGTTTCAGGTCTCTGTGGACTGTTAGACACCAATTTATTAACAGCAGGTAGCACCAAGTGCACTTTTCATTGTTCTACCCACTGGGAAGGAGCCTTTCACCAGGCTGAACCACTTTTTGTTAATGGATGTTAGTGGAACCAACGGCTTATCCCAAAGGGCCGTGTTTTTTGTCACTGGGGAACCCAGTGAGCTCTCACTCACCCTGGTGATCACCAACACCCCATTTATTCTATCAGCAATTCTGCAGCTCCAAGCCCTTGACAAGTCCTCCCTTGTCCTACCCCATCTGTGAGGTTGTCCCCCATGAAAGCTGAGATGAGGAGTTGGCTCTCTTGGCTTCTTGGGCTGCGCCTTAAGGCTCAAAGCCACCCTGAGACCAGGACACTGTAGAATGGTATCATTCCAAGAGGCAGAAAGAGTGACCTCCCCCCTTCCTTCACCCATCACACAAGGAAGGCAACGCAGCCATGAAGCACCTGCAACTCCCCATGCCAAGCTAGCTTATCTTGCCCCTTACCCAATACAGGAGGCCCACATTTGATACAGAAACAAAAGGCTCCTTACCAATACTGAGAGAGTGCAGATAGGCCAGGCCAGATGTTGTCTGCTGCAGCAGGGTGATAGGCTCTAAGCCAAGGTGGCTGAAGGTTTTCTGCTCCACATACTGCAAATTATATAAGGGGGAACAAAACTTAAAGCCCTATCGTATGCCTTATAGCAAGGTGGCAGACAATCATGGTGCATTAAAGCAAGCAATGGAGAAGTGCAGGGGGGGAAGGGTGTACTGGAAGTGCTACTGCATCAGACTTCAGTCAAGGGCACCAAAGTTTCCACTCTACCTCCTTGAACAAAGCTATGCCTGTCCTAGCCTCCACCTGCAAGGCCTTGCTCTTCTGCTTCTTGAAAGGTGCAGACCCTTCTGAATTGTACCTGTGGGCATTCACATGCTTTTGATCGACCCTGGAATAGACTCCCAGTGGGGGTGATACAAGCACCTACCCAGGAGATCTTCAAAAGGAGACTAGACACACACCTTGCTAGGGTTATTTGACCCCAGCAGTCTTTCCTGCCCAGAGCAGGGGGGCTGGACCCGATCATCTCCCGAGGTCCCTTCCAGTCCTAAACTTCTGTGAATCTTTCGCAGACCCCCTTAGACATAGTCTGCAGACCCCCAGGAATCCATAGACCACAGGCTGAAAACCATTGCTATAGCCTGTTCGCTTGTGACACACCAGTACCTCCGCACCTTGGGTGGAGACAGACACGCACCATCTAAACCAGTGTTGTTTTTACCCTGATTTTTCCTAGGGCAATTCAGCACCATATTCAAGGAAGTTCCATCAGAGGAGAATTGAACACTATGTGCCATTTCCTTATTTGCACCAGTATAGAGGCTCACTGAACCAGCCCACAGGCATTTTGTGTCCAAGCCTTGAGGAAAGGGGAAGGTGCCACTGAGAAGCTTTCCATGGCCACAGCTCCTTGCTGTCAGGGTAGCGTAGACCAGGAGTCCGCCATTACCTCCTGCAGGGTGGCAGCGCAGAGCTCGATAGCAATGTACTGGAACTGCCGGTCCTTCTCTGTGCAGAAGTAGCGGATCACGTTGGGGTGCTCATCTGACTCGCGTAGCAGTTCCACCTCACGGTCAGCAAAGCTGAAGCATTCAGGAAGGATTCTCTTCACTGCAACATCTCTGTTGTCAAACGTCCCCCTGCAGGGAGCAAGCCACAGAGCAGAGAAAACTGAGTGTCCGTGCAACTGAGGCAGGGGGGCTGTAACGGGCAGTGAGTACTTCACACCAGCCTATTGTGCAGTCCTGGAAACAGATCTGGTGCCTCTGTTCATTACAACACATGCAGAAGACATGCAAAGGGATTGTGGTCGGTGAAAGAACACTACAGAGAAGTGCGTGCATCTCTCTCACACTTTCTGAAAGCTCTATGGAGACGTTACAACTCATGCTAGGTAAACCTTTCAATAAATTAATATGACATTAATTGTTTTACCTCAAATGAAGTAAGCATTTTACCTGTAAACAATCGTTCCCTCAGCTCCATGCCCCAGGACATCTTTTGGGTTGAAGGAAATTTTCCCAACCATTACTGTGCTTGTATCTTCATCTGAACAAAAACAAGAGGCAAAAGAGCTATTTTAGGACAGATTCTAAACCCCACACATAGCGCTTGTATGTTCTTCTGGAGCGACTAGACAACCCACTTCCTCTCTCGTGGTTCAGTGTGCAACACTGAGGAAGAAGACCCAGGGCAGGAGGATTTTACCACCATGCTTTCAAAGCTACAAATAAAGCCGAGGTAGGTTTCTGGTCAGACAAACACTCCCGTGCAGGTGCTCATGCTGCCTTCATGCATACCTGCAGGGTGGCTGGACACCAGGCTACTGGATTTGTGGGTCCAGGTTTGGTCTGTGCATGAGCCATGTCAGTGCCAGCTGGGCTGGGGCCTTTTGGAAATGTGACTCATGACACACTGATAAAAGGGAATACAGAACTGCTTTTCTTCCCCTCGGTAAAGTGGGCTCTTGTGTGGCCAAAGGCTGCTGCCTCCTTTCACATGTGCCAGTGACAGACACAGGGGGGCTGATCCTGTACTTCTGGCTCAAGCAAACCTTCCACTGACATTGGTGGTAAGAGTGAGCCTTGGATGGCAGTAACTTTTGATCACTGTTCAAAATTGAATTCCGAAAAGGTCATCGCATGCTGGCAGGACCAGAGAACAAAGATGGAGAGAACAGACCCCTGCAAGAGGCACGAACCCAGGAATTAGATCCAAGACTGGATCTTAAAGAGATGCCCTGGGTCTTGCTCATTCAAAATGGCAGGTCTGACGCAGGAACACAGGCTGAAGCACTCTGGCCTGTGCTAGGCAGGAGTCAGACTAGAGGATCAAAACATACCTCCAGCTATGAAATACTGCTGATTGCACTTTTCATCCCCTTGCTTTCACTTCCCAATATGCTTTTATGACTCGGGTTGGGTGAAATGTTGTTACACATTGGGACACATTAGGAAGGAAGATCAGCTTTACCTCCTTCTTGCTCGGTGGAGAGAGCACTGCCAACATCGGATGCAGATGCGTTGGAATATACGGAGTGGCTTGATGCTCTGGGAGACATATTTGGTGTGCTGGTGGCTGAACTCTCAGTCTGTGCACAGGTGTTGTCCAGAAAGTCTGTCTCTGGTGGGAGATCAGCGGGAACACTGAAGGGCAGCTGCTGTTGTTGCAACAGCTGGATCTTCTCCAGTTGCTTCTGGAACTGCTGGTGTTGTTGCTGTTGCCGCTGATGTACACTCTTCCACAAAAAAGAGAGAGAGGCTTACCCTCAAACCAGCAAGCTTGGACCAACTCATGGGCACAGCTGCAAAGGGGCATATCTACAGCCAAGCTTCCAGGCAGGACAGACACCCACAAGGTACTGGAAAGACCTCACTACCAGACTCAGCTTATCAAAAGAGACTTTACCAACCAAACATTCTTTAGTTCATTATAATTTCTCACAGCAAGGTAGGGACCTTGGGCAGTTTTTCTGAAATGGCAAAAGCCATCTTTAGTATTGAAGTTGGCTTTCCAATAGAAGTGGCATTAGCATGATCTGTTATTATGAATCCATAAAGGACAGATCCTGACTGCTGACAGGCCAGTGCAGGTGATGGGGGTATGTTTGCTGAAGTCAGTAAAAAAGCCACACACAAAAAACAATGTACAAAAATCTCTGGAGAACTCTCATGGGGAATAAGAAAGTCCCGAGCGTGTTCAGTGCACATCACAAAAATCACTTCCAAACCCATAACTCAGGGTGTGCAGCCTGATCCATACAGCTAGCTCCGATTACCTGCTGCTAATGGAGAGAGCCCATCCTGCCTAAAGTCAGCCTTCTCTTGCTCTGCTGCTGCAGACGACCAGGCCGTCAGATGCTGCTGCTCTCTCAGAACTCTCAAGAACACCAAGCCAAATCAGCATTTACCTTTGGATACGTGATGACGAAGGCTACCCAGCTGATCAGCAAAAAAGTGCTCAGAATGATTGTGGCGACATCTTTCAGCATGGAATCTACTGGAGCTTCTGGCCGAGGTACAGGCCGACTGGGCTTTTCTTCAACGTCTTTTAGCATGGTAGGAGGCAATTCTGTTGTGGAACTCTCAACTACACCAAGAACCTGAGAGGAGAGAGAGAAAACTCCATCAATTCAAAGTCTCCATGAATAATGGAGATTAATCTGCTAGCACACATGCAAAATACATTTAGATGATGACTTAAAGGGCAAGACAGATTGGTCAGAATCTTTTGGTGACTGACATCATTCAACAGGCAGCAGGAGTCTTGCCAACAGAAGGAAAGCTGGAATGAGCCACACATCTGAAAGAAAGAGCTCTTCTGCACTGTGTGATGCCCGTGAGCTACATGGGAAGGAAGGTACTCTACTTCCATAAAGAGCAGGGGAAAAGTCCTTGCATGATTTTATAGAGCTTAAGTTCCCCCAAAGCACTCATTTCCTTCCTATGCAATTTGAGTGGCTTTTTCAGTCACTCTAAAATCAGGTTAATCACCAACCTTCTCAAAAGTGGCTTTATCAGAGTCAGCTGGGATCACATTTTCATGCCGTTTTGGTAAATTGCTTGGAAATTTCTCCAGGATCTTTGTCGGGGCAGATAATGGTGTTTCATGGTGCCCTTTAAATAAAACAACATTTGTTACAAGAAGAATTTCCCCCTTTTAAGGGATATGTGCATGATTTTGGCAACTCTGTCTCACAGCAATCTCCAGGGCTCGTTTCTGCCAGTAAAACAGCTTAAGGCCACCGTCAGCTCAGACTAACACACAGCTCTTGAACATGTACTCTTTACTCCAGGGTGCTGTCACAGGAACAACCTCCATCTGTTACCCACCCTTCAAAGCAAAGCAACAGTCCAGTCCTTAAAAGCTCCAATCCTGCAGCTATTGCTTACAGCCTCTGACTTCAGCCAGCCATGGGATCAGGCAGTAGCTGCAGATCGGAACCTTTAGTGCACGTCTTAGTGATCTTCTGGGAAGTGCTCATTAGGATGCTTCCTTTGCAGATTCCCTGCAGGCCAGTGCTTTGTGTTGGAGAGTGGGGCAGAGAAGCACAGTTAAACAGGCTGAGACTGGCAAGTTCATGGCCATGTGCAAAGCATGACGAAGCATGCTTGATGTCAGCAGTACAAGAGCTCAGCAGGGGTCCCTATGCTCTACTCAGCACTGGTGAGACCACAGCTGAAGTACTGCATCCAGTTCTGGGTGCCACACTTTAACAAGGACGTGGTAAATCTTGAGAGAGTCCAGAGAAGGACCACCCATATGATCAGAGACTTGCACGGCAAGCCATACAAGGAAAGGCTGAGGGATCTGGGACTCTTCAGCCTGAGGAAAAGAAGGCTGAAAGGGGACCTGGTAGCAGCTTAACGCTACACCAAAGGCATACATTATGGGCTTGGTGAACAAGTGATCACCAGGGCACCCATGGGGAAAACCAGGAGTAACGGTCACAAACTACTGGAAGACTGTTTCAGGCTCAATGTTAGGAAAAACTACTTCACAGTCAGAGTGTCCAGACTGTGGAATAGTCCACAGGTGGTCCTATCACCTACCCTGGAAATCTTCAAGAGAAGACTGGACAGTCACCTGTTGTCTTCCCTGCTTGGTGCAGGGTGCTGGACCCAACGATCTTATGAGGTCCCTTCCAGCCTTACAGTCTATGAATCTGTGGTACCAGTTGCAGAACTCATAGTAGAAAGCTTCACAGATACAGAGCTGTGAAGAACAGGAGGATGGGGAAGGGATGCAGGGCAAGACTCACTCAACACAGGATGGACTGATTACCTCTGGGGATGAATCAGCGTGGGGTAGTGAAGGAGGCTGTTGTCTAAAGGACCCCAACTCTGTTGCTGAGTCTGAAGTAGAGGATGGTGGAACAAAAAAGGATGGTCCCACAGTCTGGGCAGCTGAATACTGTCCTGGAAAACTAGTTCCTACCCCTGCCAGAGGTCTGACCTGAGGCTGGACAAATCACTCAGACCAGAGGGTTCACCTGATCGGTGCTGAGCACTCAGCTCTGCAGATGCTCAGAACTGACAATGCTAAGCACTGAATAATCAGGCCCCCAGTCTTTTGAGCTCTCTGGAGCTCTTGGTCAGAAGAGCTGCTCTCACCACTGAAAGCAACTGGCTTAATTTTAGGTGATACTGCAGTAATATTGGCTTTAACCTCTCTGCCTCATTCCCCTGTTGCTTAAATAGGGACGATGCCCCATGCCCCTTAGGGGGGTGTTCTGAAGATCAGTTCATCAAAGCACATGAAGAAGTAAAAAGCTGCGCTGTGCCACAAAACTTCCTCCGAGGCAGGCCTCGTACATTTCCTGTAGGATGTGCACAGCATGCAGTAAAGAATTCAGGGAGCCACACAGTGAAGCAGGAGGACAAGGAGAAACACTGAATAGCTACTCCTCTGGCTAGTACTTTCCATTTTAACAGAGTACAAGGATAATGTGCTGCCACTGCCTATACTCAAATGCCCACACTAGAAACCTATGCACCAGTAGGCCAGATTAACACTGAACAGATGACCATAATGCTGGCATTTCACAGCTTGCATGTGATGTTATTTTAATAGCTGTTTTGGCAGCTCTCTGTTTTTTAAACATCTCTGCACATGGGGTTACTGCATTGGTCCATCAGAGGGCGGTGCAGGACTGTGTGCATGGACTGTGGCCGACTTCCACTTACCTATTAAGAGCCAGTGGTTCCTCCAGTAGTTGAGTTTGTTCTTTTCTTTCAATCCTGCTGAAAACTTGAGATCTGTACTGGGAGTGATAACACATTCTCCATTGTCTTCAATAGTGACCCCTTCTGTTTTGGGACTCTCTAGAAGAGGTATGGCACTGCCACGAGGCTAAAAAGACAAGAGTTTTTTTCAGTTAACAAAGGATTGCTACAAACACTTAGAAATGCAGCTCAACAAGATCCCTGGTTCAGAGAGCCCAGACAAATACAGGATATGAGACATAATTTAGATGTCTTATTAGAAAAGCCACAAATTTCCTTTCAAAAGCACGTACAATGTTTAAATGAAAACACTGCAAATGAAGGAAGCCCTACACTTGTTTGGTGTCTGCTCCCTGGAGCAGGGCATTCGTACTACATGGTCAGAGAACATTAGCAAGCAACAAATTGCATGTTGGCAAAGCAGTGATTGCAAGCAAACACGGCAGCCATTATACCCTCAAGCACAGCTCACACAGCCACGGACATTAGACCCTGTGTGATTCAGGGAAGGACTGTTGCCCACTTCTCTTTATTTAGAAAGGTGAAATGGGATCTTTATTTCCCACCTAGAGAGCCAGCAAACAAGACCTGGGCTTAACATCTCACCCAATGGCCAGTGCTTTCAGAAGTGAGAGCAGAAGTAGCAACTTCAACACAGTTAACCACGATGCACTGTCAGCAGCAGGTGCAAGCAGCTGCAATGTGGAACACAAACTCGCAATGCCTGGTGTATATGCAAGAGGATTTCCATTGCAGCTCAGCCAGACTGATGCACTTTCTGAACAGCTTTTATTAATGGTCGTTTATGGCATTCAAAACTGTTCTTGAAATAAGATCACACATATTCACTGAGACTAGTTGTTTGTTGTTTCAACATGCTTTCCTTACTGGTCATGGGTTCCTTGATTAGCAGCCTATTATAATAATGTTAAAAGTCCAGGATGTTCAAGCCTCTGCAGAACCCTCAGGGCTGTATTCTCTTCTTCTTAAGCTAAGATTTTAGCCCTTAAGGCTCTGAAGACCCATTTGCAAATACAAAACAAATGTAATCAATCCAGCCCCTGTACAACGCTCTTATCCCTTGGTTAAGGGGAGATTTACAGAACCCTTGCATTTAGGAATACATAGCATGGCTTATCAAAACAAGACACAGTGTAACAAACAATACATGAGGGTAACAAAATCACGCAATACATATTCTTATGTATTATGGCTCTGTCTCAGTTGGATGACTTTATAAAGCGTTTATTTTAAAATAAAAAATCACTACATATATTTGAAAAAAAGTGTGGGTTTTTCCAGCTGAATCCGTGATACCTTCTTTGCCGTGGCAGAGCTATGATTTCTCTAATGTTTTGGGAGGACACACTACCAGCCCTTTAACAACTAGAGGTGAGCCAGGATCCCTTAACCCTTAAAGAAGGTGGAATGAACGGTAATCTTTATGGTACAGGACAATACCTAATGCTAGAAGGAGCCTATTCATAGCATGCCATCAAAGTCCTTACCACAATAGTCACTCCTTCATGTACCATTGATGGGGATGCATACAAGCTGGTTGAGTACTTCCCAACATAGAGTGTTGGCCTAGAAGAACAATACAAGTTAGGGAGAAATCTCCAAATGGTTGTTTCACCATATGAGTTACAATCTTGGTCATACGCTTCTTTATAGAGTATTAACATTTGAGGTACCAGAAAAAGCAGCATTTATGTCTTCTTGGAAAGACTAGATCTGTAAGCAGTCAAGTGAACCATGGGCCTATCTAAATATTTAAATGATGAAACCCTATTTAAATGAATGCCTTATCAACTAATTCCTTATCCAGCTGCTGATATTAACCAAAGGGAAATGGAAATGCAAGGTCTCTTATTGTAAGGGTCTGACCCTTTACTCTTTCAACAGATGAAGCTCCTATTGACTTCAGCACGCACTCCGAGTACAAAACTGCTTTGAGACCAACATGTACGATTATTTTTGCCTCCCATTAGACAGTACAAGCTTATCAAACCCAACGCAGAGAAACTGTTATACAGTAAAGGTTGTAATTCTATATTCTCTTTGCTTCTACTGTCTTGCCAACTATGAAATGGTACCTATATTAACTAACAGTCTAGACGATTGTTAGTCAGCATCCTCAACACACTGTCAGACAGACTACGAGAATAATATCAATATTCATGCTCACATCAACTTGCTCTTGGTCTCTGTCTCCTTTGGGAAAGGATACTTCCACTTAGTGATGCGTCCAACCTCCCCAGACATGAATGTCAGGTAACGAAGGGTTTCTATCCCCACATTTGTGTGCATGATTTTCCGTAGACCTTCACGCTGCCAGATGTAAAAAGCTACCACAGGGGAAGCATAATTCTGAATCCACAGTACATCCCCAGACTCGCTGTCCACGGTCACTACCAGTCCATCTCCATTGGACACAAAGTGGGACATTTCTACAACATGCAAATACAAGAGAGTTTGTCTGGGTTGCCTTTATATTCAGCAGCAACTACTCAAGTCAAACACTGTTCTATATTGAAAAAAGATTTGCTTGTCAGTGGGAATTTCCACACTGCAGTTAGTGATATTTGGCTTTACTGCACAATAAATTTACTGTACAGCAGACTAATTTACTGCACAGTGAACACTTGCATGTGTAGATGATGTTTTACTGCACAGTAGATTAGTCTACTGCACAGTAAAACATCTTGTGTAGACACAGCCAGTGAGTCAGAGTTCTCAATTACCGCACTACAAACACTTCTCTATCGCATCACTAGAAATAACAGCATGCTGTTGTAACAGCTTGCAGACAGGGCTGGATTAATGGATAGGCAAACTAGTCACATGCCTGGGGCCCTGAGCTGTAGGGGGCCCTGGTCCTTCCCTCTGTGGCAGCAGCGTGAATAGTCCCATACACCTCCCTTCCCCCACCCTCCACCAGCTTCACCGCCACGGCAGCTGCTTCCTAGCGGTGGCTCTGAGGTCTGCTCCCTGCGGGCAGCACTGCCAGGGTGGGGAGGCGGGTCTCGACCAGCCCAGGGCACATGAGTTTGTTTGCCTAGGGACCACTAAAGGGTTAATCCAGCCCTGCTTGCAGACCTCTCTTGTACATGCTGGGTGCGTCTACACAAAATGCTTACTGCGCAGTAGCCTAATAACATTGCACAGTAGTGTGCTGGTCAGCAAACATGCTAATTTACTGCGCAGTGTTATTAGGCTACTGCGTAGTAAATGTCACAAAAAAACTGCGCTGGCTCCACTGCTTATTTAGTCCTAAACTCCTTAGTTAGTACTAAATGAAATTAACAGTAACTATGGTCCAATTAATGAATGTGTAGATGTGCCCACAGAGGAGCTAACATATACCATCCAATCACCAAATGCACATTACAAGGAAATGCTCCTGCTTCACCAAGAGGCTGAGAAATTCTTCAACACTCTATTTAAGATGGCCAGATCCAGAAGACCCAGTTCAGCTATATGATGGGCACAGGTGGGCCCTGTATCTTGCTGGCACAAACTGAGTCTGCCATGTGCCATGCATTGATACAAGACAACACCCCAGTCATTTCTTTTACATTTTAACATATCAAAAAAAGACAAGAATGGGACAGGGAAGATGCACATGCACATTATCAAGAAAATATCAGCTTGCTTTTACATTTACCTTGGAGTGTAACAGACAAGTGACAACAAGCAAAATGAGGTAGAGCTCTTACTGTATTTCACGTCTTCATCAGGCAGAGTGGCTGCATAATCAAAGTAGGTGGCGTTCCACCGGAGCTCCTTGTTTTTGGTGTCGTACATGGTGATTGTGTACTCTGTTAGAAAACACACATGCTGTGAAGCAGAATCCTGGGAGAGAACACAACTCATAGGCTAGAATGGCAGACACTTCACAAGAATGACCTTAACCTGCTTTTCCAGATTTTACACCACTTAAGGAATTTGAAGGTAAAACCACTATCCGCCCCGCTGAAATGTATTGCTCCAAAGGAAGCTCAGAAAGCAAAAAGGAGAAGACCTTGCCATGCTGGCATGCTGTCAGCACTTTGTCCTTCTGAGAAGATGACTGCTACCATAATCCTGTCTAATTCTTGTGTAAGGCACGCCAATCCCTGAGTGCATTACATGCTATAACTGGACTTTTGCAATAAAAGATCATTTAAAAATACTCATAAAGAACACACTAACCTATAGATATCATGGGGGAAACACATTCCTTCTCACCAGAGGTACTTCCCATATCTTGTTCCCTGATCTATTTCAATCTTTATTTAGAAGAGAGCATGCAGGTCAGCTGTCTCCTCAAATCCCTCAACTCTTTGGTTTATGAAAAACAAACGCTTCAGGAGCCAAGAGTGCTCTCAGTTGCAAGGGCAATACACCAGTACCACAAGAGAATATAAAAGCCAGTATTGTTAGAGTCTGCCTTGGAAATCACACAGGCTTCAGAAGGAGACCACATTTAAGTCCCTCAGACAGCACTTTTCCATCACTATCTGGGAATGAGTCTTTCTGCTATGCATAATTATGAGCCATCATTTCTAAAAGTTGTTGTAGGAGATTAAGCCTAAAACCTGCCGCAAGGTTAGTCCTGAGGAAGCTATGCTGGCTTAAAAGAAAGTTGGGGAGGAGGGAGGAGTTTAAGTGTCAGGAAAAGTATCTAACCTGTTCGCCCAAGATACAGGAGAGATGTAGATGGACAAATGCTTTCTGCAAATGAAGAAGTTAAGGTTTGCTGTTTCTCTCCAGTCAGGAGGTCTATCACATACCAGATATCTTGCTTCTTACCTGAAAAACAGAATGTAAACAGTACAAAAGCCAGACTTCTAGGAAATGGGGTTTTTGACCTGAGAAAAAGCTCTGTTGTACACCTTCGGGTTCTGTTTTTTCATAATTCTTTTACGAATAAATTATCAACACATTTTTAAGCAAAATAACCATTCACAACCAACCAACCCCCCTTTTACAATACTGACTACTACAAGCATATGTGCTGCCCATTATGTACAGTAAAAGCTGCGTTATCGGGCATTATCAGGCATTTTACCATCCGGGATTCTCTATTAACCGGCATCTATCAGAGACACCATCTTGCTATACTATTTACTTTATTATTTCTTATATTGTAGTTAAAATATTTAAAGTTAAAATAGTTAAATTATTAAAAATTGTTATATCATAGTTAAAACGTTATATTAAAAGTTATAATAATGTTATATTAAAATGTTATATTAAAAGTTGTTATATCACAATTAAAATTAAGGCTTAGTTTCTCTCTTGAAAAAAAACTCTCAGATAACCAGCATATTTGATTAAACAGCACCCCTCCATTCCCCGTGGATGCCGGTTAACAGAGCTTTTACTGTATTTCTATAATTTATTCTTTTCAGTTATAAGTACTGTCATTGGCAGCTACCAATCACCTGCTGCCCCATTTATACAACTATTAACGAGTCTAACTTTTACACAGGTTGTAACCACATCTCTACTATAAGCATGACTGTGTAGCTAGGCTAAAGAATTGAACTATACAGGACCTTTACAACTTACAGAACACAGTCCAGTCCTCTTCGCACTACGACTCTTAATATGTCAGACCTTGTATCTGCTGGCTCAATTATTATGGGAGTCAGGGGCAACGCGGAGGGGGTGGACGCGGGCCCATGTGCACCCCCTACGCGTGGCGGTGCACCCCTTGCAAAAAGGTGCCTGCGGGTGGTCACCACTTGCCACTACACCGCCAGCACCAGCGGCAGCGTCTGCAAGCAGTCCCTGATCACCCCTGGCTGATGCTGCCAGTGGCACCTGTGGGTGGTCACCGACCCATGGTCGGCACTCACCACGCTGTGCCCCGTCACCAACAGTGCCAATGACGTCTACAGGAGCTCCCGCTGCCAGGCTGCTGCTGCACTCCTGCTGCTGGCGGCACAGTCGCGCCCACCCAGCTGCCAGGGGCATACGCAGTTCATAATGGGAGTCTTTGCTGTCTGATACTATAATATGTATAAGTATGTGAAAGTTTATGTGCAACTATACTGAATTAATTTCACATCTGTAACAGAAGTTATTTCGTTATCCGCAGTGATACCGTAACTTTAAAAAATTGGTCTGAATGTCACGATTTGCAAATAGATTTTCTTCCAGAGTAATGGCAACTGTTTTTTATGTCTATACACCATTGAGTTCTCTATGTATCAGATTCTCTGATATCAGAAAACGTTATGAGTGGCTATGCTGAAGAGTCACAGCTGAGATGTTTCCATGTGAGAGTGCTCAGTCTGTCTTGAGTTCTTTGCATTTTTCAGTTGCTGTTGGGGCTTCTGCAGTCCTCTAAATCACTGAATATATGGAGAGCTTAGCTACCACTTACCCATGTATAGGATCCCATCTGAACTGCGACAAGGTGATGCCTGCACCAGCTCAGGGATGGTGAATGGAAGTTTCTAGGGAAAAAAAGGCAAAAGTTAATTTTTACTCTCTGAATTGAGTGCAATTTTTCTCAGTTTTGGGGACAGTAGACCCCATTTGGTGGCTTCTCACTATCTTGTTATTATTTCTTTGTATCACTATAATTCACTAAAAATAATTCCACAAGTACAGATTGCTTATCTGGGTGCATTAGGAAAAAGCTTGTCAGAAAAGATTTCTTTGGTTAAAAAAATTTCAAAATGTTAGAGAGTTCTACAAGGAAGCTATTGCAGTCGCCAGAAAAAGAAACTCATGGCAAGACAAACATTTTATCTGCATCTCATCACAAAGCAGTTTCAGTTAGTTAAATGTTCAGCTAACATCTGTAGATGGCTAGGAGACTATTTTGACATGGTTGATATTTTAACCTGATTATAAAAATCACCTTCTATCAAAGTCAGCCCAGAATCCCTACTTCTCCTGGTTTGGTTGGATTTCTTGACAGGATTGTTAAGCACTTTGGGGGTTTTCCAGGCCATAAATGACTGTACTGTATGGATGCATGAACCTCCCAAGTTGCTTCTCGGAATACTATCTCTCGAGGGCCTCAGAAGGTATTATAGCCCTTATTATATTAGTAAGTGTTACAAAAATATCAAAAATGGGCCAAACAGATGCATCTCTTGTTGATCTCTTCAAGATAACGATCCCAAGGAAGGCCAGAAATTTTGTCTCAAAGGAGTCTTCAGAGGAGTCTGACCCCCTCTGAAGCCAGCCAACAACGCAACTGGGGTGTTGTCATTCCAGAAATCTGTATCCAAAAACTGGCACCAGCATTGCGCAGTGCTAATACAAACGGGCTTTTCCAAGAAATACATGTGTGTTCCTGTAAGCAGCACAAATTATAGACGGCCAGCAGAATTATACAAGAGTGTCAGAAAAGTGGGAATTTCCTCTGGTCACCAGCTCCATGCAATCCGATTAGCATAGGGGAGAATTTCCAAACCACACTTACAGTCAAGCCTTCGTTATTCTTGCCACCAAGGGTATACAAACTGCCATCGTTCGGGTCTGGAAGAAATGCCGGCCTAGGAATAATGTACCTCTTTTAAATAATAAACCAACAGCTTGCACTTGCCAGCAAACAGAAAGGAACAATGCCCTTGGAAAAGGAGCCCTTTTGACATTGGCTTACTGACTGTATTATGAAGTTTTTGGAGACATGATCTATTAATTAGGCTTTTAAAGAACAGTAACAATCAAAGAAAAGTCATTTCAGAACTGGCAGAGCGTGTAACCTACACTACTTGCCATATTGTTCCTAGTCCAGCTGAGTCTGGGCTGACCTGCATACATACAATGCATAAAGCCATTTAGAGATCACAGTTCACACCTGACTTTCAGACTAGCCTGAACGGCTTATCTCAGTCCCTACCCCCAAGCCCCCCTATGGCTAGCGCTCCTTTGCAAAAACCATCTTCCACTTCATAAGTGGCAGTTTTTCCCCGGGTACCTCAGAGCTGAGGCACATATGAGACCAAATCAATTTTTTCATGTTGGACAGGAGCTGTAAGGCTGGAGTAGCCATGCAAAGGAAAGCAGCTCATTTTGCACGTGACAGCATCACTTGGAGCAAAGGACTTTATTTTACAGGGACTGCCAATGAGCTCAGAAGTCAACGTTATGAATAGGTGAAGTATGATCTTCCGGGAGTGTTAACACTTTGAAGCAAGACTTATCTCCAGTACTACACAATGTAAGGCAAGCAGAAAAGGAAGGGAAGCCTAGAAAAGGAGCAAAAGTACCACCACTCAGTAAACGTGGAGAGGGAGGGGGAAAATCGCATCCATGTTTTCATTTCACTTCAGTGGGAGAGCAACTGGGACCAGTGCGTCCAAGCGATATGTCTTACATGGACTAGTGAGAGGAGTTGCTTTTCAGTGCCAGCTTGGTGGTGCAGCACTTAGATACGCTGTTGCTTGGGTTCCCTCTGCTTTTTATGGCATATTAACAAAAATATTTAAAAAACGGAGAATCTGGAGATAGTTTCCCACAAGTTCTGCAGTTTGCAAGGCAGCTCAGATCAGTAACTCCAGAACCAGCACAGCCAAGCTGCTCAGGCTCCAAACCTCAGCGTTTTGGAGAAAAATGGTAAGAGGGAAAGATGCTCCATCTACAAATTGGGGAAGCGGCATATCTGACTGTCCATTTAATATCTGCTTTTTAAACTGCCTCACATCTGCTTCCTTGGGGTATTTCATCCGATCCCTGCTTTAGAAAATATATGGGAGTGGGTATAAACTAAGCCAGACTTCATGCTGTCAGTGAAAAGCAAACCAAGCAATAAAAGGAATGAAGCGTGCAGGGTGACTTACTCTTCCACGTGTACTGGCACTTGGAGCACAGGATCTGCACAAACAGAACAAGCAGTGTCAGTGTGCACACGGTGCAATGGCATACCCTCACCCCAGCACACAAAGAACCTGAGCCAGCACAGCCTTTCCTGTTTTGCCAGCCAGGTGCATTCAAGGAAGCCAGGCAGGTGGAGCTATGACCCAAGTGGATTTGTACATAGCAGCTGATAGCCTGCATGGACCTCACAGCAAAAACAAGACGTGTTATTTGCTATGTCCCTCTACGGGGCAGCAGGGCAGTTTTACAGCTGCAAGTTACTTTCCTACTCAACCCCATCCACATGCCTCCGCTCCCAACTTGACCTCCCCTCCCCACAATGGCAGTGGACTTGGCAGCGCTGCACTGTATCTTGCACCTCATAGCCAGGCAAAGACAACTTCTTAGGGTGCAAAAACCACCTCTGGTTTCACAGGCAAGTTCCCTAGTGACTGCTCATGGGCTGCCCAGGAGGAGGCTGTTCAACACTCCCAGGCAGTCACTGCAATAGGCCTTGGTAGTCCATTTTATTTAAACACTTGCTAATGCTAATTGGTATTTACAGGGGATATGGAGACAGAGGAGAATGTAAATCTTGTCTGAATGCAAGAAGGCCTGCCTGATGTCTCTTTCTTCTCTGTTTTATGATCACGCCTTACTTTCTAGCTCACCAAGCCGGCAAGCCTTCTTAGCCAACCTCACACTCCATTTATGATGCAAGATGCAAGCTCCAAACCTGGTTCGCCCTCTATTGAAATCAGCAGGAACGCTGCCAAGGACTTAAACAAGGGCAAGATTGTGATCACAACCAGAAAGCTGCTTTCACGTTCTGCTCCATGCTGCTCTATGCCATACAATGGAGAAGAATTTAACATTAATCCAAAATGTCACAGAAAAGCCACAAACTGTAAACCAACCTTCATATCTGCCTGCAATACAAAGGATTCTCTAAAAATGTAAGGGAAAAATTAATTTAAATGATTTCCCCAGTGAAACTTTCCCAGGCATCCATTCTTAGCACTGCCAGCTCCCACAATTTTAATGCAAGTCTCACAATACCTAGCTTTTTCTTCAGGGCCTGAATTCATGCAGTTACCTGAGAATTTCTACCCACCTTGCCAAAATGGTTGTTTCTAGCTTTCACAGCTGTAAACAAAAGCCTGACAACACGAATCATCTTCAAGGTTCACAGGCTCCAAAGGCAAATAAAACAGTCTTGACATTTATTGTGAGAAAAATTCTTACGATTTTTAGGCCAACTTAATGCTATTTTGGGACCTGACTCCTGAGTTTTGAATGCTCAGGGCTGGTAAAACTGGTAGCAACACAACCCAGACATATCTAAGGTGGAAGACTTGCTCCTGCGTGCAGTGTCTGCGAGAGGCACATGTACAAGGTACGTATTGTCTGGAAGTACTGTATACTGAGGAAAAGAACCCAGCAGGTCCTTGCTCCTCACAGATAGGAGCATTAAAATAAGAATGAGTACAGGAAACAAAGGAAAGATGATCAGACAAGCTAATGCAATAAGTAACTTGTGTTTATTTTTTCCAACTAGTCCCCTCCACACATGTGCACAAACAAAATGATGCAAGAGCAGGGACATGGGGACAGGGCACAAACAGTCCTCATGAGAGACTCTGGACTGGGAAGCTGGCCCAGTTTGGGACAGTTCAAATGCAGAGCAGTATTAGCAGAGCTCTGCGAGATGAAGACAAGGCCGGCTGGATTCTGGTCATCCGGGATATCGAGGAGTCCCCTCCCTTATCTGTATATTGCATCATACACGTTGCTACATGACTAACAGAATCACAGAGTTGGAAGGGATTTCAACAGTCACTGGGGTCCAACCCCCTGCACAAATCAGGAACGCTCAACCCTAACACCTTTTCAGACTAATGCCATTCTTATTTCCATCAGTTTTGTATATTTGATCAAATCAACAAAGCCAAAAATGGGTCAAAAAACCCCAGAGCTGCCCACCAGCCATGCAGCTGCAAACAGGAGCAACCAGAAAATGCACTGGCAATACTGGAGATGGATAAGATGTGAATAATAGCAGCACAGCTCTGTCCTTCAACTTTTGTCTTT
>NW_017728991.1:7592601-7594107 GCF_001723915.1 Gavialis gangeticus | reverse complement strand
GCCATGCAGCTGCAAACAGGAGCAACCAGAAAATGCACTGGCAATACTGGAGATGGATAAGATGTGAATAATAGCAGCACAGCTCTGTCCTTCAACTTTTGTCTTTGATTTTTCCATATCTTCTCTCACAATACACACCCTACAGCAGCTTAGTTAAAATTGCAACTGGATCCAAGGTTTGGTTTCCTTTTCAAACCCTAAACATTGATGGTGCAGGTATCTCCTTCAAGCAGCAGATCGAACAATTTAGTTAAAAGCATCTAAATATTCTAGGAGAAACTCAGCTCACAAGTGAAAAGGCAGCACTTGGTGATGATGTTCTGCACTGTTACAGATTTTGTCACTCAGGGAGGTCACAACCATGGCAGGATTTGGCCAGTGCTGCCTAGTCATATTAGGATGATCAATCATTTGCTTGAAAATAAAATACCATAGGTGTTCTGGGTAGTTGGGGCAGTACTGGATAAGATCTAAGATTAGAGCTGTCAGTATATGGTGCTGTATCAGATTCATCACAGCTGCATGTGCTACAACAAAGATCCCAAAAGTAATGAGGCTTCAAAGGCCTTTGAAAGAAAGGAGCTACCCAGAGCCTGGTTCTGCGCCTCTCTCAACAGACTGGCCTGCTTAGTCATAGCTACATATTCCACCCGACTACAGATTACAACAAACCACAATAACTCATTTCCACCTTCTGGGTGGAGAAAACAGTTTGAAGCTTTGAGGGGAAGGAAAAGCATGCTACGTTATACCAGGCAGAGCTGCAACTTCAGTTCTCAGAGTCTGCTCCTCTTAGGTGTCCTGTGATCTGCAAGGTTTCCATCTAGCATAACACGCAGCCGTGACTTACAAGATCAGCTCTTCACTGAAGAGGGGTCCGAGAAGCCTAGAAGGCTGGTGACAGAACGTGGCTCAGCTCAGGAAAGCAGGGCATGGCAACCTGCGGCCCACAGAACCACTGGACCGGCCTTCATATGTAGGGCTTCGATGGCATTTGGCAGCAGGAAGCTTTGCTTGTGGGCGCTCTCCCCATGCTGCCAGAGACAAGCAGTGGCCAGGTCCCAGCACTCGTCCACTTCTGTCTTGGGGCGAGTCATTCTGGCCTGCAGTCAGAAAGGGTTACCTGTCCCTGATCTAAGTGTCCACAACAGTCAGGGTGAGAGAGAATAAAGGGAACAGGAGATGGGATGACCACAAACAGAGATATCTGTAATCATAATGGCCTCCTGGGAAGGGAAAAACTTTGGTACTTGGGGACACAACAGCACCATAAATCAGCAGAAAATAGAAAGTGCCTCTGCAAGTCAAACACTTGCCAAGCAACATACCAAGCAACTCTGCACGTTCTCTCGATGAACTGATTATATACAGAATTTTTTTTCATGTGGGAAGAAAAAAGCTGCCTTTAATGATTACCAACATAGACAGATTACATCAAATCTTCAACAGTGCTTGAACAGGCCTGCCTACAGCCTTTTCTCTGAACATCTCTTCCTCTGCTGATCA
>NW_017728991.1:7564368-7587601 GCF_001723915.1 Gavialis gangeticus | reverse complement strand
CTCTGAATATCTCTGGCTTTATATATCTCTCTTCTACATATCTCCAGCTGTGCATATCTCCACCTTCATATATCTAGGGCTCTCTATATCTACCAGTCTGAATATCTCCAGCTCTGAATATCTCCATCATTATATATCTACATTGCTATATTTCTCTAACTCTGCTGATCACTAATCATGATAACCTGCACACTTGGGTTTGAAATCGTAACCGGAGGTACACTTTGTTTTTAAGTCAAAACAACAACAAGCATGAAAAAAACACTTTCTAGGCTAGTCCACACAAGGCCTTCGATGACAATTTCCTGCCTGAGCTGTTACTTGCAATCTTTTCAGACATTTTTAGTCTAAGGTTCTGACTATTCTCTAACTTAAATGAGAGTGAGTGGTAAACCTATTGAAGACAACAGCATAAAACTAATGATACCTGAATCAACCCCCTCATTTTCTAATTCAACTACTTATTGACATATCACTGCACATTCTCAAAGCTCATCCCCAAGCTCACCTTTCATTTAAAAGTTGTTTTTATATCTTTAAAGGCAAAATCCACTGCTGCAGGTTCCTTTAAATCTTGCTTCTAAAGACCTGCTGTGTTCCACAAATGTATTAGCACATGAGATGTATCAGTGATCACCCAGGAACACCGATCTGAACTGAAGAAACAGTCAAGCTTAGAGTCCATTTTCCACTGGGTGTTCCTGGTCTGTTCGTGCCCTTAGCCAAACCGCCAGTCATGTTATCCTCCAGAGCCCCTTCCCAAAAATTACATTTTGAATAGAAAAAATTCCATTATGAATGCATGGACTAACAGTCCTTGAATCCAGCCATCTTCTGGTGTAGGAGCATCATCTTCTTGGTATACACACTCTTTTCAGGTTCAAAGCGGAGCTCTGTATCCTGTCTAAATTCGCTGATGACACCAAAATTTGGGGGGAGGTGAGCACGCTAGCAGGGAGTGAGAGATTGCAGAGGGATCTGGATAGGTTACAGGGGTGGGCTAACAGGAACAGGATGCGTTTCAATACGGACAAGTGCAGGGTGCTGCACTTGGGCAGTAGGAACCAGCAGCACACTTACACAATGGGGAACTCCCTACTCGAGAGCACGGAGGCAGAAAGAGATCTTGGAGTCATTATTGACTCCAAGATGAACATGGGCCGACAATGCGAGGTCATGGTTGGCAGGGCTAACCGGACCTTGTCGTGCATCCACAGGTGCATCTCGAGTAGAGCCAAGGAGGTGATCCTCCCCCTCTACGCGACGCTGGTCAGGCCACAGCTGGAGTATTGTGTCCAGTTCTGTGCGCCCCATTTCAAGAGGGATGTGGACAACATGGAGAGGGTCCAGAGGAGGGCCACCCGCATGATCCGGGGACAACAGGGCAGACCCTACAGTGAGAGACTGCGGGACCTGAACCTATTCAGCCTCCACAAGAGAAGGCTGAGGGGGGACCTGGTGACCGTCTATAAACTCACTAGGGGGGACCAGAAGGGTTTGGGGGAGACGCTGTTTCCCCTAGCGCCCGCTGGCATAACAAGGAGTAATGGGCACAAGTTGATGGAGAGGAGGTATAG
The DNA here is from genome assembly GCF_001723915.1 of Gavialis gangeticus. Lineage (NCBI taxonomy): Eukaryota > Metazoa > Chordata > Crocodylia > Gavialidae > Gavialis > Gavialis gangeticus. The sequence continues at coordinate 7,586,024 of NW_017728991.1, read as the reverse complement.
ATTGGACATCCGCAAAAACTACTTCACAGTTAGGGCGGCTAGGAGCTGGAACCAACTTCCAAGGGAAGTGGTGCTGGCCCCTACCCTGGGGGTCTTTAAGAAGAGGCTGGATGCCTACCTGGCTGAACTCATTTGAGTCCCGTTTCTTGTTTTGGGGTTTTGTTGTTCTCCTGCCCTGGCAGGGGGTTGGGCTAGAAGATCTACTAGGTCCCTTCCGACCCTAAATCTATGAAACTATGAAACTATGTCTATTGCCTAAGCAATCTTAAACCAGGAATATTCTCTCCTTTTATCAACCCAGATGAGAGAAAGAAATCCAATGTTAAGAGATGCTGAGGAAGTTGTTAGCAAAATGTTGCTCATCAATTATTTGTTCTCTTTGCTCAGGAAAGGGAAGACCCTGGCAATACCAGAAATCTAATGAATGCTTTCTCATTTTTCCTCTGAATCTTTCTGGGCATGTCTACATGTCACCATATGGCAATGTTAGTACTGCGCCACGTTTTAGTACTTGCTTGGGGGAAGTACTAAAACACGGTGCGGTAGCCACCCATACTGCGGCGTATGGGCGCTGCGCGGTTAGATTCACTGGCTCCATCACTGGTGATCATGTGTAGACCCACATGATCACTATGTCACTATAGCGCGTCATATGGTGATGTGTAGACACGCCCTCTTGAACATCCCTAAAGGTGGGAAGAAAATCCTGTATTGCTATGAGAATAACGAACTCCATTCTTGTCTCAGACGCATTCTGACACAGGTGACACGATTGTGAGAAAGTTCTTTGGCTTTCCTTCCTGACATCTTATCTTCCTCATCAGTCTTGAGGAAAAGGAAGCAGTGATTCCTTAAAAGCAAGACACCTGCTCCTGTGAATGGCCTCCCATAACTCTGCCTAAGTGTACTATACAACCTGTGAGGAGCAGCAGCCTATGGATCAAACGTATGAATCTGATTCATTTCCACTTAAAAATGCTTGCTGGGAATGAGCATGACCTGGTGGAGAAAAATCTCTTACAGTTAAAGCAGATCTCCTATTACCCCTGGAAAAACTGGTTGTGAAGATCTGTTTCACTAGATTCAGCTGGCGAAAGGAAATAAAATTTTCCGACGTTGTCAACACTTTCATGATCCTTCCCTAAAACTGTAACACCCTGGTAATACTGCTTTAAAGACAGACTGTGAATTGTTCTCTCACTCTTTCATGTGGCTTCTAACATATGCCACCTTCACTTCAAAGTATATGGCAAAAGAAGTTACCTTAAGATAAAATAAGAAACTTGTGACTAGGCTCATTGATGTCAGACTTTCAAGGATTCCCCCAGGTGTGGGCCACAATCTGATCAGCAAAAGAAAGCCAGCTCTACCAGGACAGAGAACAGCTTTTGCCACCTTTTAGGCTTAATAGAGAACGTTCTCGTAAGAGCTGCTGGACTGAGTTCCCTCCCTACAAGTCTAAAGCCTCAAGCTGTCACCTCTCTCTCAGACGGGAATCCCATGATTTCCCACTCTTAAGAGACTGGTGATCATGTTAAGGGACATGACTTATCTTCATTACCAGTTGTCCTCCTTCCAGGAACAATGGTAGTGGTAAACAATGACCACACACCCTTTTTAAAACAAAGCCATTTATTTTGAACAACGTACTTCAAAGAAACAGAACCCCAAACAATACACCAGCCTGAACTCAGACTTGCCTCTCCCTAAGACTTGCCCATCCCTGGGTCGGGGGAGGCCCAACTTCTTCAGCATCCTTCTGCAGACCACTTGGGTCAGCCAGGCCCCCTGAACAGCACCGTTTCTCTTCTGACAGCTGTTTCAGCCCTTCTGTGGGTTTTGGTTTTTTAGCCTTACAACTGGGCAAAACAGCTGTATGTCACTTTGAAGTGAAGCAGGAAAGTAGGCACTGCTTATAATTACTCCCCAGAGCTCATTGAGAGGGCAGCTTACCTATAGCGACTGTTTGATTTTCCAGTTTCTTTTCCCCTACAACTGCCAGTTAAGTTAAATCAATATATTCAGATTGGGCTGTCTTTTAACTCCATGTACCACAGCTTCACATCTCTGACAAGGTCTATTACAGCATTCAGGAAATCACAGCTCATATTTTTAGATGCTACCCAGCTTCTCTACAATGTGCCAAAGGTCTTGAAAAGTGAAGCTAGGTCACAGCTGTCAGAGACAGAAAAGAGTACTTAGAAGGATTGTTCTGTGCCTTTCCCCACCAACCCAGGATTAGAAAAATAACATATTCCTTGAAATGTTAATAGTTTCCATTTAGAAGTCTCATAGAAGGTCTCCATTGTTACAAAACCTTCTGCTGGAAAAAGAGTAAGAAAGTAAGAGGTTAATTCTAGATTCTCTAAAGGCCGCTTATAGCAAGAGCAGAACCAGGGGAACCTATTAACATAAGGACTGTCCAAGGATTTAGCCCATTAATTAAGCCCAAGTATGTCTCACTGGCATTAACATTTTAACCAGGTAACAACCAGGTGACCTGACTCAGTGCTGTTTGTATCATATTGTTGTTGGGCCTCAAGGACGAGACATTTTAACTTATTCTGCATTAATTTTATAGAGTATTTTGAGGCCAAAGTCTGGAATATTAAAGAAAAAAAAAACTATCATATTTGCAATATCTGAGAATAGTTCCTAGCATAATTCTGTTTATAGCATTACAGCATCTATCACTTTAAATTTTCGACCTGCCTCATAAAAACCTAGATAAGGAGAAGGCTGCTCTTTGACCAAAGAGCCATTTAGGCTGAATGCCTGCAATATTTTTACAGATTTCAATCAGCGTAATATGCCAGTATCTTGAGAAAAAAACCCATGAAACCAATGACCGAAAAGGAGAAGTGGCAGATTCTGAAAGAGCAAATGAACAAATTGCTACCACCATGGAACGAACTGGAAAAAACAGTTTCCTGTGCTAGGGCCCAGCATAAGTCTTGGGCTAACGGACAGAGTTAAAACACGTGCACATCATCCTCGCTACGTGATGCAACTCCTCTCAAAAAGGTTAGAGACACAGACTCAGCATCCTCTGGAACCTGCTCCTGGGAAGTGAAGGTCTCACAGCTCAGACCTTAGCAGCCATCTCTCTCTACAGTCACTACTGTCTTCATCTTTGGATCTGGACTAAAGAACCTTCCCGGGCTGTGGCAACCCTTATGATTACCACTGCTGCTACAGCTCTCAGCCCAGCACTGTTAACAGTGCTCAGCACATAAACAGTTTAATTCTGCAACTTTATGCATGAACTATTGACTTTGCTAAGCTAAGTTGCAGAAGAAAATCATCAGAAATGGAGCCCCTTTAAACAATTAAAATGAACGCTGTTAATTGCTTAGCGTTGTACAGAACTCAGGAACATGAAGTCTCCGACTTAATGACTGTACGTTCTAAATCACACCATCCAATCTACACCGGGCACGTCTACACCAGACGTTTACTACACGAGACACAGTAGATGAATTAGCTCCATGGTAAACATCTCATGTCTACATATGCAGACCTATTAGGCAGCAGGAAAATAATTAATTCTCCAGTAGCACATGTGTAGATGCTGATGCAATTGGCTGGGGCAGGAGGGTGCTTCAGTGTGGGGTGCCTGCCTGCTAGTCCTGCGCTGGGGCACCATTGTGCCTCAGCCAGCCCCTCCGCAGCGCACAGAGCCGGGGGGAGCAGCTCCAGGCTGGCAGGCTGACCCCCTGGACTCCCTGCCAGCCAGGGCTGCTCCAACCCCGCTCAACGTGCCTCAGTTCTGGGCACATTTAAACAACATGCCTGGAAGCAATAAACTTTAAAGGTTATTGCTGCGTGCTGATATCCTGTGTAGATGCACCCACTGGCTGCAAATCTAGTCTCAAACCTAGGCATAGTGTATATCCCAGGCTTGTCCAACATGCGGCCCACCAAGGCATTTTCTGAGGCCTGTGGTGCTGCAACGGGAAATGAAAGTCCACCCCTTGTCCCTCCCCCAGCCCTTCAGCAGCTTCCTAATGGCTGCTGAAGGGCTGGGGAAGGGACAAGGTTCCCACACGTACCGTGTCAGCTTGACATTGCCGACGCGGTATGTGTGGGAAGAAGAGTAGCCACGGGCCTCTCGGGACAGCACAAGCCCGACCGGAGTGGCAGGGGCTCAGCTGCACTTTCCTCCACCTGCGCCGGTCAGTCCCCAGCGGCACACGGCTCCGCCACCGCCTCTGCTGGCTGGTGCCGACCTGGGCGGGTCTGTCTCATCCGGAGCAGCGTGCAGCTGAAGCCGGCTTCCCACGTGCTGCTGGGGACAGGAGGAGGCCGGCCAGGTTGGCACCAGCCAGCAGAAGCAGTGGCAGAGCCATGTGCCGCTCGGGACTGACTGGTGCAGGCAGGGGGAAAATGCAGCTGAGCCCCTGCCGTCCCGAGCGGTCATTTGGTGCAAAAGGACAGTCTGAGGACAGTGTAGGAGGAAGCAGAAATTAGTGGGAGAACAAAGAAAAAATATGTTGAAGTGCTGCAGCTTGATTTTTGTTTGGTGACTTGCGAGTAACAAAGGAGGAGGTAACAGAGCTTACTGAACTGCTGGGACCTGAGAGCTACTCATGCTGATCAGAAGTAACACTTTACAGAACTGTTCAGAGGTGGTGGCCATCCTGGAGCTTCAAGATGCAAAGGATGAATTGTCTGGGGCTCCAGGAAGGACAAGAGTCCTTCTGAAACAGGAACTCCCCCCCACCATTTTTCTATTCATTGTAGAACCACCTTCTATCTTTTGAAACCCCTGGGCACCAGCTACATAGCAGTTGCTGGAGGCCCAATTCTGCAAACTGCTGAGCACCAATTTCCCTTTAAGCTAATGAGAGCTGAGGGTACCTTACTATAACTAGGCTCAGAGTATGTGCTGCAGGTAAGTGTAGTGTATACACTTTTCTCTTCTAAACCATGGGGTCTCTTAACAGTACCTGACCCAGTTTATTTTGGGTACATCTAGGGAAAAGGGAGTAGAGCATTCAAAATGCCTTTCTTGGCAGCACTATATAAGGGCAGAAAACCCAAATATGTACTTGTGGTGACAAGCAGCACTGGCTCATTTACTCTGGGTACTTAAAATAGGTTTTATTGCTAATTTAAAAACAACAAACAAATAGCAAGATCTTTGCATCTGCTTAATCACTACTAGACCCTGAACAATTCCCCTTACTCATTCTCAGTTTCAAGACATGAGCAAACCTTCAACCAAGAATTTGCCAAACATCAAAGTTTTTAAGCACAACGACAAACACTATCTTACGGCAGGTGATCTCCAAACTCTCAAGCTGTGTGAACAGCAACATGTGCTCAGTTCTCTGATATCCAGGGTACAGAAGCACCTGTCAGAAGACACACTCTATCTGCACCTTACTAGTAGAGTTTTGTACATTTTACAAGTGTACAATTAACAGAGACAAGAGAGCAAAAAGAGAAGGCATTGAAATTAAGACTAAAGTTGGCATATTTTAGCATTTAACACAACATTATAGCAGGGTGGTAGGTAGCTAGCCATCTCTGATGCTTGACTCCAGTGACTATGCTACAAGTGCTACACACCTTTCATGGGGGCCATCTGCAACAGAAGGGTCAGAAATGCCAAGTTCAACTTGAAGCACAGCTTCCACCTTCAGTTCCCAGGTTACTCATGTTGTCTTTGCTCTCGAAATTTCACTGCACTAAGCTAAACCATTGTGAAGCTGGATCTCAAATGAGCTCTAATGCTAGCAACTATAACCTGACACTTTTGGATGTAGGTTTGTGGTTTTTACTGGCATACAGAACCAAACCCATTGGTGATAAGCATTTCACAAAAATACCAGTTGAGTGCACCACAGGCAGATAAAATCCAGAATAACATTGTCAGAGACATGAAAAAAACAATACACATCCTTCAAAACCAGTTGATCCTGAGTGCTGCCAATTGTATTCTGCAACATATTTATTTATTTATTTATTTTACAATGGGGAATTATACTTAAGCAGACTGGATTAAACCAGGATCCTTTCACGTTCATTAGTTAATACCTCCGTGCCTCCTCAGAGACACCTCATGTCCCCTAATAAGGCTGTCTACAAGTAAAGACATCCTTCACAGGATAGGGAGATATATCCATATGCGTGTCAGTACGGAGACCAGCAGAAACCAGAGGAAGCTTCTAATATAGCTCGAAGCAATGAGGCAATAGTGAGTTAAGAGGGTATTGACTTTCATTCTTCTTGTCAAGTCTGTTCAGGCATGGAAGGGGCCTGAATTTTAAAAGGGGAGAATAATTCTGGTACAGATAGAAAAAAATCTACAAAGAAAGCCATATGCCAAGACAGCAACCTGTGGGCTTGCCTTTTCCTACTCTACCGTAGATAAGAGGAGTTTAAAAAGCATACAATTAACTCCTTGCTTGGTGGATCCAAACAGGCCTCTGGAGGGAAGAACACTGGTTTGAAGAGCAGACATCAATCTGATAAGCACAGTCCTTTACCACTAATTCAACCTGCCTGCTGAACCAACAACTGGTTTACCAACACTGAGCCAAAGGCTGCAATCACTGTGACTCCATTTCAGGTCGTTGCTTTCTAATGGTTTCCAGAGATGAAGAAAAAAGGCTCACAGAGTCATCCAGGACCAACCACAGCCAGTTACAAATGTGTTTTCATAAAGAAACACTGAAGAAGCTGTTCTCAAGAGTCCTCTGTGTGGTTATTTTATTAATTCAAGCATCTAGTCTCGTCACCAAACATTATTACAAAATACAGCTCGCACTTCCATGTCAATAAAAGGAAGGCATCATTAACCTATTACCCTTCTTCTCAGGCCTACAGAGAAGAGAGAGGAGCATACTCTACAGCTAAGTCTTCTACAACAAACCCTGTCCCTCCTTGTTCCACAGGTGAACAGCTGAAACAGCCTGGCGGATTGATCCTTTTCTGTCCTGTTCAGATCCTTATACTGTACCTGTGACCACAGCACCTGGATACCTGCTCAGAGCCCATGACAGCTGCGTTCATGGTTCTCCAGACCGAGTGCATCTACACTCTGAATTACACTGGGGAGCAAACGCAGAGTTAGAGAGTGTTCAGGGACCCTTTCCTGCTACATTCCTCACACCACCCAGGAGGCACAGGCAGTATTTTGTAGTATCTGAGCAGCTTGCAAATTACAAGGCTAGCCCCAAGCAGAGTGGTGTACTGTGCACAATCCAGTTTTAAGAGGTAGTTAGTTATTTTAGTCTTGAGTTAGGCAAAAGATGAGCCAGTCTATAAGGTGCCATACTGCCCTTCTTCTGCATAATCCAGCCTGTGAAGGACAATGGCACCTAAAATGTTTACATCAAAGAAATCACTGGAATCAAGCCTTGCTGGGCAAATGAAAAATCTTGAACAGGGAGGGTTACATTCAGAGGCAAATAAAGCTGTACACATATCACCATTATGCAGGCTTTAACTTCAAAACATCAGGTATGGTAATCAGGCCAGCATGATTCCTAAACCACTACAGTTAGACACAGGCAGATCCAGAACAGCAAACCAAAGAAATGCATCTTTCTGTATGCACAATGGCTTCAAAAGATTTATCTCGATTTTGCAGTTATTTAATTTCTTGCAGAGAAGGCCCAATGACACCTCCTACTCACCTTCTTTTAAAGTCCACTTGATTGCCCCTGTCCTCTTGCTGACAGCATGCAAACTTCCATCAAGAGTTGAAACAAACAACAGAGTTTCTGGCACTGTCACTGAGCTAGCACTTCCACAGCTCTGAAAAAGAAGAGCCCGTACCTTATTATTTACTTCAACCCTGTTACTTTTACCTATGTCAAGTTTCAGGATTCTCAAGAACTTGGCACATGAGGGTAACTGCTTTCTATAAGGTAAATCATCACAGAAACCAGGCTGGGCACCTGCATCCAGCAGAGATACATAAAGTTCATTCAGGGGCTTGCTCCAAACCTGAGGGACAGGAAAATGGTAGTGCTGGATAGAAAGGGAAGGAGCAGTTAGGTACCACCAGGCATCTAAACCCCACACACTCATTTAGACCTAGTCTTATATTTTGACTCCTGCCATGCTCTGAACCCAGACTTCTTGCTGTGTCAGCCAGAGGGGGTGAAATCTCGGCCTGGCTGAATTCAGCGGAGCCAGGGTTTCATGCCTGGTGCTCAGCAATCTTTTCACTATAAGGTCCTAAATTGTGCCAGTAACAAACTAGAAAAATCCCATTGTTCTTTTGACTGTTGATACATGGCTCTATTTTCTGTTCAATGTTATATTTCTGCCTGCTTGACCTCAAAGAGTTAAGTCATCAAAGCTGGGCATTGGAGACACAAGAACTGAAAAAAGGACTAAGAGATAAGACAGTGATAAGTACACCACTTCAAAGCGGCTAGGAGAACAGTGAGGCAATACCACTTCCAGGGGCCAGAACAATTAAATAGGCCTTTTCGGCCAAAACTGGAACCCAAGAGATCAAAAGACTGTTCCTGGTTACAAGGTACCACAGCAAAAAGGGACAGAAGTGGTCAGCCTGGCGTGCATCTGCCAGACAGGGAAGGAATGGGGGACTGAACTGTAAGCAAGCAGCACTCTTTAAGCACAGGCTATGGAAGAACCAGGTATGTTCAAAACAACACAAAGAGAAGCCTACGTCTCTGCCATGTTCCTGCTCTTGATATTAAACACCAGTACTCGAGAAGGGCGTGTGGGTCTTGTGTATTAACTACTGGGGCTCAGCTCCTGGAGAGTGGTTACCCACAGGATCCACACCCCAGCTGGCCCTGCTGTAGTGTCCATGACCCGTACTGAAGGGCTTTAACCCAAATCTGGGTCAAAGAGTGGGTGAATTCTAGAATTTCATCCTAGGAGAAGGAAAGTCCTGAGCCCCAACATATTGGGGAATGGGCGGCAGGATGTTCAGTGAAATCCTGGGCAGGACACAACACAGCCAGCCCAGTCACCGTGACCTTCCAATCCTGGTGATGCCAATAGGAAAACTTCTCTCAAACACTCCTTTGGGTGGGTCAGGCAGCTGCTTGCTATCGCCTGTTGTGTTCTTGCTATGAGCCTAGCTATACCCAAACATGCAAGGCTGTCAAAAGAGCCTCTTAGGAAGCATAATCATCTCAGAACAACATTAAAAGGTAACTAGAGCAAAACAAGGTGTCAAACATGCTGCAAGAGCCTTTCCAAAGCTTCGTGTTTAGTCACTCCTCTCTCTGCCTGGTTCAAAGAGAAACAAACAGCCTGACCATACCTAACCCTTATGTTATCAACTCCAGTAATCTGCCCAGTTGTGAACTATATTTGCATTCCTCACCATCTGCCACCTGCCATGTCGAAGAAGTTTCAGAGCTATATTCAGCTCTCGGCCTACTATAGTTGGCAGAATGAAACTACCTGCATCTGCCGTAACTACTAATGACTTTGATGACTGAAGTTTTGAAAACATTTTTTAGGTAATTTCTAAGTTTTTAGATGCTTGGAAATTTGGACAGGACAAAATAGAAGGGTGCCAAGGTCAAAGATAGAGATATGACAGTGGCTTTTCCACTAGGATGTTATTGGGGGTTTTGAGTTCAGCTAAATTCTACCATAAAGTAGTACTATTCTCATGACATTGTACAGCAGTTCAGTATGACAGCAAGAGCTAGCTAAGTACCAAGCAGAGAAACAGTCACAGAGTAAGCATGCATGTTTCACTACAGCCAGAATACAAATAACCACCGCAGTTCAAACGAAAGTACAACGATACAGAAAAACTAGAGATCAGAGATGAATGACACAGGTACAAAGGAAAAAGAAAATAACCCCTACATATAGTTTTGGATTCAAATAATAAAGAGACAAGTGTAATGTTTATCCAAAAATAAAATTACTATTAACTGAAATAATTCTTCATAATACAGCTTGGACAGAGCGCTTACTAGTTTCACGCTGGCGTGTACATGTGCTATCACTAATTGGGTCTCAACTTGAAGACATCTTTCCAACCAAGTTAAGCAAAGTGCAGTACACAGCAGGAGCTATGCCCAAGACAATATCCACATTGGTTGGTAAAAAATATGACTTGTTTTACGGAATATTAAACCACGGAACTACAGTCTTTACATTTACCTAATTCTTAAGGTTTTGTTCTTTTGGTCCCTAACAATAGTAAGCCCTTGTACAGCATGTTTCCTTGGCAAATTGCTGCACAGTTATGGGAAAAGAGACTCCCATAAGCAACATTCTGTATAAAAACATTTTAGAAATGGGACAATGGCTGTGCTACAAGCAAAGCAACTTTTCCTCTACTCCACACCTTGATTTTGACAAGCCAGCCCCATCTCCTCCCCTGGCAAAGGAACCAGAAAACAGAGGAAACAACTCATCGCCAAAGCTGCTCAATTCCAATTCCTTGTCCATTTGAGGCTGAAGCCTGACCTGCAAGGCCATGAACATTTACATTTTCTCTGTCAGTCTTGCTTCCTGTTCATTGCTACCTACGCAGAACCATCCTTGCATGAAAACAGAAAATGGGAAAGGTTGGGCTCCCGCTGTACAATACTTTTACTGCCGCTCTGACACAAAAGATGAGAGTTCCACTACAAATACAGATGCAAAAATGAATAACGGGCAACAGGTAACAATGAGGAACGGAAAGGGACGGCACCTTCAAGGCTAGGACCCTGAGAAATGCGATGGATAATCTCATGCTCCCTGCTCCTCAGCCATTTTCTTGAATCAGTCTGGAGTACAGAGAGACAGTGAGCCACGCTGGTCTGAAGTCAGGCAGAAAGAAGGGCTGAGAGAGACAGAAGCTTGTTCAGAGGCACAGGTTTTAATTTGGTGAAGTAGGCCATCCTCTACAAAATCTCTGCCTTTGAATCAAGTAGTATCTAAGATGCCACCTTGCTTTCTGCCTAGTCACTCTGCATCCTGTCACATACCATGAGGATCCTCCTCTCTCCACTGATGTCGACTCAAAAGAAACTGCAGTGGTGCTACCAGAGTGGCAGCGGGTTTGAGACTGGACTGCAGTGTTGTTCCCAGGTGCAGACTCACTCCTTTGGCACCACAGGGTTGAAATGGACTTTATTCGGCTGTATCTGAAGAGTCTCTCTCCCCTGCACTGCAGGGCAGGCTCTGGAGCCCAGGAGACATGCTCAGAGTGAAAAGATCTTCCCATGAATAAGATACACAAGCAGAAAAAGACATTTTTAATCTAATACAATTTAACTTGAAAGTCATATTCTTTTAAAACAACTTAAAACAAGGAACATGAATCATACATTGGGACCTGGTACAATGGATTCCAGGCTCGGAAGATTTTTAATGGAAATGCTGGCACACATGTCAGCAGAATGGATAAGAAAAATGCAACACCCTTTTTTGATTAAGCTGTAAAATGTCAATGAAAACAGCACATGTACATATCATGCTGAAAGACTGATGACATGCTGCACGGGGCTTGGCCTGCTTATTGATTCAGTGCAGACCAGTTTGCCCTCGGGAGGAATTAGAAAAGAAAATATTTATATATATTTTACTGCCTAGTTTTGACACAACTTTTTCCTGCCACGTGCTCTGGATATTCACAGCGAAGTGAGCGGAGGCAGGAAATGGTGCAATTAACCAAGTATAGCACTCTTATGAAAAGGGCAGGGTTGAATTCCTATGTATATTTGAATGTCTGGTACCCACATCATCACTAACAGGACTTGTAACATGGAATATCTGCCTGATTCACAGGGTCAGTCCATCTGAACCAAAGTTTCTACCCAAGGCCTCCTGGAACAGTCATTTTGAAAACTGAATACAGCAGGGGTTCCAGGTGCCTAAACACAGCATCAAGGGCCAAAGCTTCACATTTAACAGTTGGTATTACTGTGGCTTAGAGAAGCCAGTTTAATCTCAGTTGAATAAAATCAGTGCTTTTCAACAGACCCCAAAGCACTTCACAAGGATAACAAGACATCATGTCCTTATGGTCTAAAAGAGCTGGAGGCACAAGGTGGTCCAACAAGAACATGCCCAGAGTGAGCGACTGTGTTGAGTAACGCAGTCAAGGCTCCCAGTCAACAGCCCATTGAACCAAACTGCTTCTCACAGCTATTAAAAAAAAATGTTGAAAACATCTGACGCAGCTCGCATCTTTTTAAGACACCAGATTTAATTCATCTTAGAAAAAAGCTAACTGGACAGAAAATGGGGATTTTGCTGGCTGAATGTTTGGGTGTTGAACTTCCAGATACTTTAAAAGGAGCTCATTTGTAGAAAGTGAAGAGCCACTGCTTTCTGAAAAGATCCAGGCCGCTTTAAAAGCATCTCAGTTGAGCACCCAATTAATCACGAGCCACTTACAAAAATGTGAAGTCTTCACTGCATTCACAGAAATCAAAAGGGAAGATTTTTATAAAATTAAGTATTGAAAAATTATTGGCTGGACCCAAATAAGAATGAAAAGGGACCACACTAAAAATTAAACCCCCCGATCCTATTCTTACATTGACTACCAACATTACCATATGCAAATTAAAAACTTTTAAAATATCTGTTATACTTATAAATGTTATGTTGTCTTTTTAGCATTTCTCAGGCTGAAAAATGCAAAAGGAAACAGATCAGTGAATTCCATTTTTTATCATTAATTTCAAGTTCTGATATACTACTCAGCTCCTGTGTTTAGGATAAATGTTGTTTATTTAGGAATGTATTTACTTTTTTTAACTTACTTCCATAGGGCGATTTGTATGAGTCTCAGATTTATTAGCTGTTAGCGTTACCAAGCCAATTTCCACATAAAATGTAATTGTAAGGATCTCCTTCAGGACAATATTATGCAGCACCACCTAGCCATCCAGACCCCAGCCATTATACTTCCTGTCCTGGAGCAGAGGTCTTCCCTTTAAAGTATATGGCTCTTCTCTTGTATTGTGTTGCCTACAGTGAAAAAAAACCCTATTTGTTCTTTTATTAATGTTCATAAAAGCACCAATATTTAGCAGATTTGCCAGTTCCCACTATGCATTCGGGTATGTGCCAGATCTTCTAGGGTTTAAAATAAGTTAGTGGTCAATTATTCCATTTAGCAAACCAAGGGGGAAAAAAGCATTTGCTCAATATTACAAAACGATTGGGAGCCAAAACTAGGAATCAAATGCAGGAGCTAACTGTTAGACAATACTCTGTCTGTCTGTCCCAGGTGAAAAACCAGAATTGGGAGTGACGGTGTTAGATAAACTGATAAAACCGTCCGTAATTCCATTTTTATTATTAAGTTACATGCTTTGTGCAATATCCACAGCATATATAGTTCTTTCTCTCATGGATTTACTTTTTAGGCTTCAGACTTTTCCTGCAGCCTTAGTGCTATAGTGCAGTTTAATGCCAGTACCTTTTCTTTTTGGCTGGCATCACCAGACCTAACTTTCTGGTTTGCCCAAAAAGTCAGCAAATAAACAGCACTAATAGAACAGGGAAGCATGTGCTTCCTTCCCATGAACTCAAACTCTACCTTCCCTCCAGGTAAGTCAACAGAAAATGTCAGTTAGGCTGTGATATTTGTTTTGTACATGTGCCTCTCCTTGAAAGCTGACAACATTTCGCAGTGAAAATTAAAGAACATAGCTACGTGCTTTCCAAGACACTTTCTTAATGCTTTTGCCATTTTGATTTTGTTCAGTTAGCAAATAACTAACATTTAAAGGTTGATGTAAAACATTCAGTGTTCATGAAAGTTTCTTGCAAACAAGAAAATGAAATTACAGACAAATCTATTGTTTCAAAGTAGATTAGTTTCTGGGAGGGGGAAATAATCTTCATTTGCACAACATTACTGTGTACTCACATGGCACCTTTCATCTAGAAATCTTATCACACCTCACAAAAATATGTAAGCATATCACTACTGTACTGTGGGTAAGTTTTTTTAAATGCACAAGGTCCTCTTTTTCCATTTTAAAGTTAAAGAGCTCTTGATATTAAAAAAAAATCTAGGATTTCTTACCCTGGATATCCTGAGTAACTGTCCCTAGTAGTTTATTTATATAGGGTCGAAAATGTCAGATTCAATGTGCAAAGAAGTGCAGACTGTGTAATGTATATTCTAAGTAACTACCATATCACTAGTATCTAACACAGCTTGTGAAACACTTTGGCAAAGTTTGAACAAAACGGACATGAAAAGACATTTTATTCTAGTCTACCAGGTATTTTATCTCAAATAACTAGCAAATAGCTGGGCCTAGATTGGGGTAGGCAATTATTTTGGGCGGAGGGCCGCTTACTGAGTTTTGGCAAGCCATTGAGGGCCACATGACAGACAACCAGGAGCAGATAAATATTAAATTTTCTAAATTTTTTAGGGGCTCCGCGAGCCAGATAGAAAGGCCTGGCAGGCCACATCTGGCCCGCGGGCTGCATTTTGCCCACCCCTGGCCTAGATCCTAGATAGCTCTATTTACTGCACAAGCAGAAGACAAGCCTAGGCACTGCTTATTCCTTTTAGTCCTGTACAAAAAAAACCTGTGCAGATTTAATGCACTAAAAATCACTAAATCAAAGCAAAACTGCAGAGCTTTTTATTGTAAATTACAATAGGAATTTATTTAATTTGTTCAAACATTCTTTAAAAATAATTATAAATGGCTCAAACTCAAATTTGGGGTGTTCACAGTGATCCATCTTTATCTATTGGGCTTGTCACAATTTTTAAAAAGCTCAACAGGAAGCTATGAAACAGAATCTATGTTCCAGGTCTGAATTATTTACAAACTGCATAAATCAACTGTGCTAATCCAACTCCCTGCATTTAATTAACTAGCATTCTCATCTGCCAACTGCTGCCTGGCTTATTGCAGGAGATAACCTTAGACAGGTCCCCAACAGCGGCTCACTAACAGGGCAATCACAGTAATAAACTGAGTTAAACAACTTGTATGTCTCATAGCCATTTATTTGTTCAGACTACTGCCTAACTCATGTCTGTCCCATTTTGCAAAGGGATACACATTCTTATTTCTGCTTTGCCCTCAAATACAGGCATGCAATCTCCATTTGAGGGACCAGCATTCTTCCTGCATGCAAACTCATAGCACAGACTATTTTCTTAAGCAACTGTCAGTATGCTAGTTTACCCAGTGTAGGGCATGTTACATATTGTAAGAAGGACAAGATACGATCTGTTGTTCCATCAAGACAAAATCAACATAAACCTGCTGTAGAAAACAAAAGCATTTTTTAAAGTAAGAAATCCTATTCTATGTTGAAACAGTATCTTTTATTCAAAAAGATACTAAGCACTTCCCAAACAAAATGGTATTCATAAATCATCATCCAGCTGCTAAAAAGCAGCTATTTCTAGGCTGAAACAGCGGTTGTTTAACAGAAGACCAGGGTGTTAGGACAGGGAGTGGAAGTTATTGTAGTCACCTAACCTCCAGGTACAGCTTTGATAAGCACAGTGTAATGAGCTGAAATATGGATGCAAATGAAATAGCTCAAGCATTAAACAAACCTCCTTTCAAACTCTAGAGATGAATATCAGACTCCTAAACTACCTCTACTCTCTGCACAAACAACATTTATCTTACAAAATCAGTTCATTCCCCACACAGTATTTTCACTGCCTCTCTCTTTTGAGAAGTGAATCTAGCATGCAACATCAAAGCAAAAAAACCCCAAACCAAAACAAACCAAAAAAACCCCTTAGGTGCAAGAAAACCAGATAAATGGCACAGAACCTATTATGGGTCTGCAACACTTTCCAAAAAGTGGAGAACTGAGACAAATGAGAGCATGAATATCCTCAACTATCAAAATCCCTCCCCTCCAGAAATTTGGAGAAACCAGTCAGACCATGGTGAGGTCACAAGGTGCAACAGTTGCAGCTGAGCCTTGACAGCAAGCCCTCAAGGTACCTGCACACACTGGCACAGTAGAAATGCATGGAGCTCCATTACAGGTATTCAGAGGTTCAGACATCAAAGAAAACAGGAGCTTGTATCTCCAGTGTCTGAGAGTACCTGCTCATGATGGATGGATGTAGAGCGGGTACTCTCCAGAGCTGTCCTGCTACAGTTGCACCCATAGCAGCTCTAGCATTTCAAAAGACTCTAGAGTGGAGGAGCAGAGATTAAACAGTCTAATAAAATTCAGAAGAAGTTGAACACATACCCCTTTGCATTCATTACATGACTAACTGGGCATATTCAGCTGTTTCAGCCTCTTTCACTGTCTTCTACCAACATTCTCCACAGAAAACTTGTAACTACAGAGTAGTTCATGTTTTCACCATCTAGTGCAGGGGTGAGCAAAATATGGTTGCAGGCTGGATCCAGCCCACCAACTGGTTCTGGCCTGCAGGTGGGTGCCCACCAATTTACTGGTTCCCTCTTGGAGCAGCACAGCAGGGGCAGCAAGAGGAGGAGGAGGAACCGCCGGATGTGGGGGGAGCTGAGTGGTAACCCAGGTGGTTGGAGCCACAAATGCACTGGGAGCAGCCTTGCTGGGAAGTTGTGCACACTGGCCAGGGCCAGCGGACGTGGGCTGCCCTGGGTGGGAACAGGCAGGGCTCAGCCCTATGTGGAGTGCTGCAGGCTGGATAGTGGGGAGGCAAACCATACTTACACCTGCACCTACCTGGGCAAGCTCTGCTTCAGGCACCCCCTGACACCCCACTCCCTCCCTTTCCCCACCCCCGGCTGGCTCCTGGGACCCAGCGCGGAGGCAGCCTCCCCCCCCCCCACACCCTTACCTCACAATATACAAGAGTCAGACTTTATTTTGAGCTATTATGCAACGACCTCTATATATGCTCCTCAAATAACCAGAAATCAGGACAAAATTTATTTTTCTAAATAAAATTAAAATATAGTAGACACTTGATTTTTAGAATATGATTTGTTTTTTTATCTATAATTTGTTAAAAATATCTTCTAAAACATTGTGTGTGTGTGACCTTTGAAAGCTCACCAAAACTCATTACGTGGCCCTCCAGCCAAAATAACTGCCTACCCCCAATCTAGGGATTTCCAGTTCCAAGTCACTCAGTTCATCTCTTCTGTGATACCTCAAATATGTGAGCAACCCCCAACAGCAAGTGAAAAAACAAATGTATTTCCATGAGATCAGACCAAAATCTAATAAATCATTTCAGCACATCTTTGTCAAAACTAACTACACCAAGAAAGAGGAGGATGAAGTACAACTTTTGATGAGCTTTCACATGCAAAAAAATACCTCAAACACACTGAAGAATCCCCTAGTAACAGAAGAATTGTCCATACAGGGAAGAGGATTAATTCTGAGCAAAGTACTTCTGTACCCTTAGCTGTGAAATTTTATAATGAAAAGTAAAACAGAACTGCAAACTGGATAAATGGTTGTCTCCACCACATGACAGCAGCAGGGAAGTAGGAAGGCATCATGAAAGCATCAGCTATGTAACAGGACTTTGCTTGATGCCTGGCATAGCACACTATAATTTTATGCCTCCTGAATTTTAATCTTACAGTAACTACCCCGTTACAGCTTTCAGGGTAAAAGGGCTGTGCCTAAAGAACCGTCTAGCTCAAAATTGTTTAAACTAGTCCCTGTTCTAGTAATACAGCTATGTAAGAAGCGCTGTTGCCGAGATGCATAAAAATCGATTTCCATTAAAAAGGTAAAAGTTAAACCTATTTAAAATTAAATTTGAAATTATGACAACTTAGATTACCATGTGCTATAAGCTATTAAATGTATGCTAAATCAAAAATAATATTTAAAAAAGTATGTTTGCTACTGACATTTTAAATCCAAAACACTGACCTTGTGGAAGTCACTGGTTAAGTACCTGGAAGCAGAGTTTGCTGAAATACTAAACTGGCGTTTGATAGCACATTACAAAGACGACATTTTATTTAAATATTTCAGTTAACTTAAATTTGAGAAACTGATAAGGAATTAAAAAGCAAGAAAACTTGTATTTATTCAGACTGGAGAAAGAAAACAAGGTGTGAGTAGCTGACATCTACTAGTTCTAAAATCTTTGGAGGACATGGTAGCCAGTGCAGAATACTCATTAAAAATCCTACTTTCTTGGATAAATCCATTTTAAGTGCAAAACATGTTTTGATATGTCTGGCATTGTTTTCCTTATGTATCTAATACAGTCCATCCCTTTCCATGTCCTTGTGACAAAGTATTCAGCAGAATTCATAAATTCATTGGAATCTGACAGGCTGCGCCATGAGCACTTCTGCTATGGCCTTGAACTTGTCACCACTAGGTGGTCAACCAGGCACCTTAGTGTCCATGCCACTCCAGCCTCCATCAAGTCTATTGAAGGTAGTTACATTTAACTATTTTAAAACAATTTTAAAATGTGTTTTTTGTGCATTTTAATTAAATCCCCGTTTCCATTCAAAAATAGTTTGGAACCAATCTAAAATAAACCATCACTAAGTAAGAAAGAAATGTGCCATTCGCTATTCTTATTAAATCCTCCTACCTAGCCAAAAGAAACACTGAATTAAGTGTAAAGGCTATATTTAGTTGCCAACCAACACATTTGAATCGTTTTCAACCAAACAACATTTAAGAAGGTAACTAAAAAGTATAAAAGCAAATCATGATTCAAATTGATTATTTAAATCTAAGCTTCCGTATTTCCAATTTAAAAACATGATTTAAATAATATGATATAAATGAATTCACCCTGGCTGTGGCAGCCACCATGTACATGACATGCAGCAGGTACAGTCTGACAGAGGACATCTCAAAGCCAACGTGCATATTCAGCAAGATGCCTGCCTATTGAAATAACTTCAAAAGCCATCCTTAGGATTTCACTCATAGACACAGATTGGTTCCAAATAACTATTTACTAAATACAAAAAAAATACAAGGTTCGTGTGGTGTACTTTTGTGTAGAAGTCAACAAAAAAGACAAGCTGCAAAGCTGCTTGTCATTCCTATCCCGGCTACAGGAATTACAAAATAAATACAAGAGCTAGGCTTGCTCGTGGGACATGAATAACCAGTATTCTTGTCAACCTGACAGCACATTTACAAGATTGCTAGTATGTGGGAACAAATAGAAGGTACTTAGTGTGGAAAGAGTTCTTTCTGCACACACTGCAAATATGGGAGCAGGTTTTTTTTCCCCATTTTTAGCCCCCAGATAATTACTGATTTTAAAGATAGCGGAGGGGAAAAGATCATAACCAAGCACGTGCATGAAATGGGCCCTCGCAGCAAGGTCTCAATATTGAATAGAGCATAAAATTCTACCAACAGTGTGCACTCTCATCCCAGACGGGTTTTCAACCATCTTCCATAGGCTGTTCTGTGGGTAAGTCAGCTGTTTTAGTTTCCATGGACACCAATCTAACCCTGTTCACAAGTAGTACATTCCTTAATTAAAATAATAGTGCTGAAGAAAGTTTTGCTTAGCACCTGCCTATACTCTTAGTATACATGGCAGACTAGCTTTTACATATCTTCCAATTCAGAAATCTGTGTGAAAGGCTGTTGATGTCAAAGTTCAAGGCAATACAGCCTTTTCTGACATTAATGTGGTACGTTTTCATTCTGGGCATCAAGCCCAGCAAAATAAACTGCTTCCAATTCATTTGGCTACAACTGGCTAATCTCCCCCGAAACACCAGGCAGGTTGTTATGCTTGAGATCTAACTAAAAGCTTAAGGAGCAAGAGTGCCAAATTCTTTAGTGGATCTAGTCATTTAGAAGTTGGCACACAGCAACCTAGGACATTGCACAACTGGGTACTAGTCACTTCTGTACCCAGAACTCAAACAGGAACTGCAAGGGATATTATTGGGTTGTAAAGGCAACTGAGAAACCTCCTACACCGAAGAACTTATTTTTAGCACTGTGAGGACTGATTTCTGCTCAGTTATACCCCAGCAACCCCACTGGGAATTAAAAGCAACGAGGATGCACAGATAAAACAGGCAGCAGAGTCTGTTCCCATGATTGTGTACTGTACTAGTGCTTCACCCAGCTTGCTTTTTAGCATGTTCTTGTTAAGCCATAGTTCTTCCCTGCTCCAAAGCCCTGTTCTATCACCTCTTCCCCACTATCTTATTCTAAAACTGTTTTTCATTTCTCATGTCTGATCTCCTGCTTTCCAAAGCCTTTTTGTTTATATTAAACCACCAAAAGTGTTGATGAGGTGATTTTTATGTGCTGCAGCTACCATTTTACATATCAGAGGTGCAATTTTGGAAACCTTTAGCCAAACCCGGAAGCAAGGTCAAATATTTTAGGCTTGCAAAAGATTCTTTACTTCTACTACCCTGTTATGCCAACCTACTAACAGATCAAAAATTCATAAGTACATGGTACTCTTTCAGTAATTCAGAATTATCAATTAATTTTAATTATTAAAAAGCGCAATATTTTGCATCTGAGGCTTTTAAATTGAGTAATCCATTGCCAATGACTGCAGTCATGAATTAGCAAGTAACAAAAAAATTAAGAAAGTTACATTACAAAACCTGATTTATTCTCTATGATAAGTAATTGTAGAGACACCTGAAACAAAGGATACGCTGTTAGTAAAAAGTAAGAGAAGCAAGTTGATTTAATGATTTATACCACTTCATAAGACACAAGTAGGGACCTACCTAAATCATGCATTTGCGGATTTTGTGGAAACCGTGAAAAACAGCGTTGTCCGCAACTGCCAGGAAATCTGACATTGGCCACGATTTCACACAAAAACAAACAAAAAAACCAGTAGTGAGGTAGACTGAATGTAGGTGCTCTCCGCTAATCAGCATCCAGGGGCAGGGCAACTGGGGCTCCTCCACCAACCAGTGGAGACCAGCAGGGCTGCCATGAAACCGGTTCTGTGCTGCAAGCAGGCAGCAAAAAACCCATCGTCTCACCCTAACTTAGGTCTGTAGATATAAGTAAACATAAATAGATTATTGAATTATTTACGTCTACAGAAGTTGAAATCCATTCACTTCTCATTACTTATGCTGTTTGGTTGGGCTCTGTACCACACATTGACTGCCCAATAAAAACAGTTGCATCATTTTCACTTCAACAGAAGCTGAAGGCTGAAATTTCCAGGTTGCAAAGATTGAAGAGCTTTTGTTTTCCAAAGTATCTGTTCACTTGGCGTCTTTTAATTCACGCAGATTTTTGTACAAAAACCAGAAACCTTTTCATTGGCATTATGAAAGCTTGTACTGTTACAGAATCTAGGCCCAACTTTTGGATGACCCTACGGGACAAACTGTTCTACATAAAGCCCACATAAGCCCCAGTCCTGAGGGGAGCAGCACTGCATAAGGCCACTTAGAGCCTTAAAATCTGTAATTCAGCACAAACTGGACCAAGATTTTAATTTCAAATCACAGTTTTAAGCCAAGGAAATTTAGCATAGTGCATTGCCACAGGGACATGGGAGGATATAAACTTGCTCTACAAAAATATGCCCGAAGCTAGGGGTAGGCAAGAATTTCAGTTGAAGGGCCGCTTAACAGCTTTTGGCGAGCTGTCAAAGGCCACAAAGGTAGCACTGCCCCTTGACAGGTGCCTCACCCCCTGGTCACTGTCTTGGGAGCAGAAATCCTGCCACAACTCCTGACCTTTGAAACCAGAAGTTCCTCCCCTTGCCCTTGGAAGTACTCCTTTTGGGGGGGGGGGGGGGG
>NW_017728991.1:7555080-7564203 GCF_001723915.1 Gavialis gangeticus | reverse complement strand
GGGGGGGGTGCCACCTTAGAACCAAAAAAAAAAAAATTATATATAAACATCTACTATAACATATTTTAATTTTATATCAAAAAACATTTTTGTCCTGATTTATGTGTTTGAGGATTATATAGAGAGATGATTGCATAGCTGCTCAAAATAAAGTCTTGCTCTTGTATATTGTGTGTGGGGGAATGTGTGGGGTGTGGTTGGGGGGTTGGACATGGTGTGCGTGTGTGTGTGGGGCAGGTTTATGGGGGTGTTGTGAGGAGGTGTAGGGTTCGTGTGGGGTGTGCGTACAGTGGGTTGTGCATGGAGGGGGCCCTGCTACATGCCCCCCCATGGGGCACAGCCCCCACTGTCAGAGGCAGCAGCAGCAGGTGGCATGCCCTTGGGGTATCCATGGTCTGCAGCAGGCGGAGCCCCCCAGGAGCGCATGGCTCTGGCTGAGTCCCAGGAGCTGCATGTAGAAGCACAGCACCAGCCTGCCCCAATGGCACACAGCTCTTGCCTGCAGTGCCAGGAGCCCCACATCTTGGCACAGAGCCAGCCCTGCCCGACCCAAAGGTGCATGGCTCCTACAGCTCCCACCTGCAGTGCTGGGAGCCCCATGTGCTGGCACACAGCCAGCCCGGCTTGGCCTGATGGCACACAGCTCCCAGATGGAGCACTGGGAGCAACACATGGCAGCACAGAGCCAGCCAAGCCCAATTGTGCATGGCTCCCTGCGGCTCCTGGCTGGCGTACCAGAATCCATGCCTCCACGTGGGGCTCCCAGCTGGAATGCTGGGAACCCCACGGAGGTGAAAGCATAGAGCTGGCCTAGCCTGGTGGTACACAACTTCTGAAAGCCTGCACGTCCGACTGTCTTTCAGAGAGGCAGCCATGGGCCCATAATAACTGTCTTTTAGAGGGGCCCCACAGGCCACATAGAATGGCTTGGCCGGCTGGATCTGGCCTGCAGGCCGTATTTTGCCCACCCCTGTCCTAAGCCCTGTCTGCTTAGTGAACTGGAGAAAAGATTACATGCAGCATAGAAGCACAGATTTAGGTCTCCCCTTGTCTTTTATGAACCTCTCATCATGCCTCCCTCAGAAACATCCTCTGTGAAACTCATCAATTTTCCCTTGCTATTCAGGAATTTCTACCAAAGTGGTAAAGGTACACAAAAGATGTAGTAAATACAATTATATAACCTTTTTTGGGATGATTTTCTGATTTTAACTGCTAACAAATTTGTTAATATTCTTCAAGTGTCTACTGGGTTCAGCTTCAACAAATACTTGTAAATGTTGAATATCAATCAGCATATTGCAATACTGGTATATATAATGGAATTTTTAAGTGTTAGTCATCATCTCTAGCATAATAAACCTCATCTCCCTCCATTTTCACCACATCTTTGATGGAGATAGCTTTAGAAACCTGCAAAGAAATTACGGAAAACCAGAATAACCTGAGAGTCAAACAAATTGAATGTAAAGTTGTGTTACAAGTTCGGATATACTTACTTATATATCTGCACAGTGAATATTAAAGAAGTTAATATCCATTATTCACTCCAACATTTGCAAGTTCCGTCTGGGTTATCAGAGCAGTGTCCTATTTCTAGTACTTAAATCATATGACTAGAGATGTTTGTCTAGAAAATATGGTTTAATAAGATCAAATTCCTATAGGAATTACTTCCTCTATTAATTTCTCTCTGTTTAAAGTCTTTGGCCTGTATCTCAGTAGTGCTGAGCACCCACAAATCCCACTGAACGCAGTGGGAACAGCAGCTTTACAAAAATCAGGCCATCAATTCCTTGAGGCTTTACTTTAATTCTGTAACCTAGAAATATGCTCTGTGACAGAGGTAGTTATCACAGAGAGTTCCTCATGTGTCAGCAAAGAACACAGAAAATAGTCCATCACCCTAACGGCACCTAACACTTCTGGTATGTTGCTAAAGCTCAGGCAACAGGACTTCTACAAGCTAGCCGTGAGCTGTAAGAACAACATTGCTACCTACTCCTTACAGATTAAGCGTGTGCCAATACACAAATCATAATACCATGAGTTACTAGCAAATTACTGTCTCCTATTTTGATTATTTTCAATAAGAAAGTATTTGAAAGGGATTGCACATACAGCTGCACCAAACTCAGCATGTAACATTTGGTGCAATAAAAATGGTGACATTTTGCTGGTTTGACTAAAACTTCGCAGGTTCTCAAAGCCTGGTTTAAAGAACAAAACCGTTGCAAGCAAAACACACAAACTAGGGACCCATTTCAACCGAGGGGCCAATCCTGCATTCCCTATGCACCCCAAACTCTCATTTACTTAATGAAATGCAACATCAGATGGCACATTTATATTTAGAGATACTCTAAGAAAATGATGGTACCATAGAAGCCCAGGCACTTGCCTAGCTATAGCAAAGGCCTGTAATATAACTTGTACAACTGGAAATATGTGTTTTTAAGCTAACACTGAAGATGTGAGCTGAGCAAAATAAGCTTTAGAAGAGTTTTTGGTGCGGTACTGTGAATTATTGGTATATTTATCATTTGTGACCTATGATTCATTGTACTGATTTTGTCCACTAGTGCTCTAATTACATTGCTCGGCTACAGACTGAAAGTCATTTTGCACAGTAAAACCAAGCCATTAAAATATGCTTTGTTAAGTACAACGAACTGAATTTTTTTAGCCTTATTCATAACTTAGATAACGTTTAAAAAAGAAAAGGCCCTTTTATGCTTTCTTTAGAAAAGTAAATACAATTAGATATTTTTATGACTTTAAAATAAATTCTAATAACTACTTGGCAGGTACTTCTAGAGCATCTTCAGTACTGTATTAGAGCACTGTTGAGTCTCCATGACTGCCATCTGGCACCTGGTAATGAATGTGCCCATTCAGACCATAAGGTCTCTAATGAAATACACAGGAATTCCCTTCTCACAGGATTCCATCATCTTTCTAGAGTCACAGAAATGCTGAGCACCACTAATTTTTACGAAAGGCAACATACTTAGGTCTCTCTGAGAAAGCAGAACTTGTGCAAATATTCACAATAACACCAAAGTCAGGAAGGGTAGGAGGATAGGATAGTATGTGTATACATACATCTGCATGATGCATCTTCCAAACTGCAGCAGAGGAAACTTAGGTTACAGATTACAAAGAACTTCAGGAGGGATGTGGACAGCATGGAGACGGTCCAGAGGAGGCGACTCACATGATCCAGGGGCAGCAGGGCAGACCCTAAGAGGAGAGGCTATGGGACCTGAACCTGTTCAGCCTCCACAAGAGAAGGCTGAGGGGGGATCTGGTGGCTGTCTATAAACTTACCGGGGGGACCAGTAAGGAACAGGAGAGGCCCTGTTCCCCTGAGCACTACCTGGTGTAACTATGAATAACGGCCACAAATTGACTGAGAGTAGGTTCAGGCTAGACATCACTACTTTACAGTCAGGGCGGCTAGAATCTAGGACCAACTTCCAAGGGAAGTGGTGCTTGCTCCTACCCTGGGGGTCTTCAAAAGGAGGCTAGATAATCACCTAGCCAGGGTCATATGATCCCAGCATTCATTCCTGCCCATGGCAGGGGGTCAGACTTGATGATCTGCTCAGGTCCCTTCCAACCCTATCAACTATGAAACTATGAACCTTCTGACTATGATGGTGGTCATGCATTGAATGAGGCTACCTAGAGAAACTGTGGAACCCCTATCCCTGGATATCTTCAAGAGCAGGTTAGACAGACACTTGGCTGGGATGGTTTAGTCAGGGATGACCCCACCTTGAGCAGAAGGCTGAAGTAGATGACCTCACAAGGTCCCTTCCAGCCCTTCTTTCCTATGATCTGCACAAGGACACAGAGGTCAGGATTAATTTTAGGTACATGAGATATGCTAAAACTCCTCTGAAAAAATATAATGCAGTAATTACAGTGAGCTACCAAACTTATCTGTACTTCAATACACACTGATGGGAATTAACATACATCTGACAAGATGTTCTTATTAAAACTTCACAGCACATCACCTTGGTTTTAATACATGTTTAAAATTTAACTAACAACACAGAGTGAGAGGAAGAGTGCTTTAGAAGACAACTTCTGAGCAAGGCTAGGACCTCCCCGTTTCTACAACTCCTTGTGTGTGTAGCACCTTAAGTGTGTGTGTTACTGGAGAGCACTGCCACCCCGCACACAGGACAGCATGTTCCGAACTCCAATGTTATACTTAATGACAGGCTGCTTTTTTGAGATGCATAATCTTCATAGTCAAAGGGAAACATAGAAAATTTGGGATGTGTTTTATGGCAGCACAACTTGCAAGAAAAGGGTTAAAATAATGAGGTCTCTTTTTATGTTTTTAATGGTCACAAAAATAATTTTTCTTTCAATTACAGACATTTGAACTTCAATAACACCATGCTGGTCATAGTAACTGGCATCCTACTGCCCCGGTCTCTGTGTAGCTGAGAGGTCACTCAGTTATAATGTGTTACCTTTTATTATTTGTGTAATTCCAAGAACTGCTCGGTGTGTCACCTTAACAATGACAGAATACCGGGAAAAGCTAGAAAAAAAAGTCCTTCATAAGTACATCAAATAAATTACAGGCAAATTTGTGATACAAAATGAGAAAGGCTGGGAAATTAGAACGGAAACATTTTTTCACTTATAATACAAAATGCATAACAACACAATGTCCCCGTTACTTTTTTAATGTTTGTCTAAGAATGTCCAATTATACAAGCAATTTGTTTTCTATGTTTTCATATTTTCCACATTATTGCAGTGTTACAAAAATACCAAGACCTGCATTCTGGACAGCCCTTTCCATGTGTATTTATTACTCAAGTGACATTAACAGTTCTAGGTGAGCTCTTCTGCCCAATTATTATAATTCTAGGTGGGGCAGGAATGCGGGAGACTGGTACTAGCTAAGTAAGGGGACTGGGGGGGCATTTCAACTGGCTGCGAAAGGGGACTAAGATCTGGGAAAGGAAATGGGGGCATGGGGAGCCTAAGATCAGATGATGAGCCAAAGGATGATAGGGACTGGCTGGACAAGGAGTCCGGGACTGAGAACCAGCAGGATAGCAGAAGACAGAAGAGAGGGATCTCAGGAGCTGCCAGGATATATGAGAAGAAGTGGGACTATCTAGACCAGTGATTCTAAACCAGGGTGCTGTGACACCCTGAGGTGCCTTGAGATCCTTGGGATGTCACGCAATGCTAGCACTGTTAGGTGTCTGGTGTGCAAACATGATTCACAAGATAAATCCAGAGATTTCAGATAGGAATACATAATGTTAAAAACATTAACATTAACATGTTGTGATCCAAGTTCTATGCAAAGGAACAATTACTCTATTATTTTTCCATACTTGAAAAAAGTGTGAAAACTAAGAGTTGACAGTTTCTGAGGGGTGCCCGAAGTCTAAAAAGGTTGACAACCACTGATCTAGATAAAGAGGCTAGAGCCAGAGAAGCTAGAGAAGTACAGGGCACACTGAGATTGGATGAGGAGCTCTGACTGGGGTGGGGGGAGAGGAGCTGGGATTAAGAACCAGTTGAAACCGAGAGCATGGGATGCAAGTGGAGGCCAGGATGGAGGACAGAGATAAATGAAAGAGGAGACAGGAGATGAGCTGGAATGGCCTGGGTAGGAAGGCTGGTTTGAGAAGTCTGAATAACAGAAATTGAGACTGGCTGGGAAGAAGAGAGAGGACTAGGGAACCAGGACGCATCAGAGAAGGAGGTGGCACAGGTCTGAGAAGAATGGATAGAAGAAGACGGTGTGAAGTAGATCTACACATTCCAACCAGGCTGATAACATGGTGGAACCAATAGGATGAAAAGTTTGTTTTTTCAGTTTCTACAACAAATAAAAAAGGTCCTTCACTCAGCTGTCCTCACACTATACAACCCTGATTCATGATCAGAGTGGGCCCATTATACGGACTAAATGAGGCAGATGACCTTGCAGAAGAAAATATTTGTTCATGTAATTAAAAATAGGGTTGTTGTGCATATACATCACCAAATAAGGATTGCACAAGAGAAAACAGTTCTTGCATTTCCCAATTTTTCAGTAATTGACTTGGCAACTTCAACAATGTTCTTTTACTACAGGAGTTTTATGTGTGATAGAGATTTAAGTTATACATGTCCAAAGGGACAGTACAATAATAATTACTCAACACACTGTCTTAAAATTTTCTTTAGCTATCAGGAAGAAAGATCTTCCTAAGAACTATTTCAGCACAGGTTAAGTATATGGTTTATACACCTCTCTTATGATTTGTTAAGGTAAGATGGATAGATATAATATGTGTAGATATTAAATTTACTGCAATTTTGAATAAAATCCTGGATTACCTAATCTATATCAACAGCCTGTCTTGCATGCATACGAGCCCAGCCTCTGGCTTCTTTACTATTCATTCCATCCAGGAAGAATACACAACAACTGCACAGGCTTCCTCAGCCTGCTGAAGGGTTTTTAAACCCAAAAGCTTGCTAAGTAGTTGGGAAAACATTTTCTTAAGTCGGTCTAATAAAAGATATTAGATTCACCCAAAGAACCTTGTCTGTCTATATCCTTAGACCAACACGGCTACAACCTACACCCCTGTAATCTATATTTTACAGTTCTGAGGAACAGAGAAAAGGAAAGAAGTTTCACTTCAATCCCCAATATCAACAGTCCTCAGTGTCAATACAGACAGACAGCTGCTAAAACAAATGAAAAAATTTAATCGGACAAGATCGTAAGTGCCAAGTTCTAGGCTGAAAAGAACTGTTACAGTTGTGTTATAAATTCCCATATACAAATCCTGTGAATGGCGTGCTAGCCGTAGCTCAAGATCCTGCACTGTTACCTTCAAGAGCAGACAAAATGCTGTGCTCATGCAGTGCCTCATCCCTTTCGGTGGGACACCACCTGGTATAACCCGCACTCTACCCAAGGAAATTATGATGCAAAATTGAGGCCACCAGTGCTGTGAATTTCAACACTGAATATTAAGTGAAGCTTGCTAATAAGTGTAATTCTACCATATTTCATTTAAAATGGGAACTCTGGCATGTTCAAAGAAAACCAGGCTTTTCTGGTACTGGGGTTGGGAATTTTACAAAACTTATGATCAATCAGCCATTTTTTGTTCTGTTTTTTGTTTTTTTCACCTAAGAACACACTGCAGGTTGGAGAGATTATTTAGAGATTTCCTCTGCAATATCTGAAACCCACATCCAGCATGCTAAGAAACAAAACTCAATGTCCAGACTACGCACAATACAAAAGTTACCAACATAAATGGAAATCTACATCCCTTTCTTCTTTGGAAAAATTATATAATCATGTTCTTCCCTAAGATTCGACACAAACTAACACAAACTATCAATATAAAAATCATTAGAAATGTTGAAAACCAGATTTTTTCTTTAAGCTCTTGCCCTGTTAACACCTAAAGTATTTATACTACAGGTAAAGATTTGAAGATAATTTATCGCGACAGCGTGCTGTTAACTTTTTCACTTCTAAATGAGCAAGAGTATTAAACACGTTAGAGTTTGGCTGTTGATTAAGTTTGTTTTTGAAAGGGGAGTGGAGCTGTTAAAATACAGAGAAAAAGAAAGCCTCCATGTTTGCTTAACCTGAATTATAACCCCATTTATTAACCTCACATTCTCAGGTGAACTACAAACAATCCATTATACTTGCTTAAAAAAGCATAGCCTAAAAGTTCCCTGTGCTAGCTGTAGGTGCACCTCAGATACCAAGAATTGTGTGCCAGCTGCAGCTTTTCTTTTTCACCATAACCCTGGGTGTCAGAGTGCCTTTTGCAGTGGTAGAATAGAGGTGCCATCTACACACACAGACTGGACTGTAATTGCTAAAAAGTTCCTTATTTAAAATGAGCTGGCTCTGAACCACAAGTTATCTGACATGGAAAGTTTACCTGAAAAAATATGTTTAGTATGAGTAAGCCGTCTCTTTTTCTGCCCATGGCTTCATTATTTCTCCTAGCCTGGTTATGCCCAGTCCAAGCACACCCTTGATTTCTGAGGCAGCAGTTTGTGCACTTGCCTTCACCCGTCAGGACCATGCTGCACCCTCTGCATCTAGTCCCTCATGCACCCTCCGCATCAAACCCCTACATGCATGTTTAGCATAACTGGCAATTGTTGCTCTAGAAGAGCAAGAAAATCCAAGGGGTCAAAAAGGGGAAAGGCAGCAGACTGGCCAAGCCATGCAGAAGACAGCTATTCATTTCTATTCTTTATGCCACCAAATATTTTTTTTATACACGCAATAAGACGACAAAGGTTGCAGGCTCAGTGACTTTGAATTACCAACAGAAAGTAACAGATAAAGGATGGGTGACAGCAGACAACAGAAGCGGAAAGGGACTGAGCAGCAATGCTTTCACGTGCCTCACCAGTTCCTCTGGAAGATTTTGTCTGCCGTCGGCTTTGATGCTATTTCTCCAAGCAGCACCCACCTGCCCTGTGCCAAGTCCAACCTATTTCTGGTTCTGAAAACTGCTCTGAGCTCCCGGGCAATAACTATTGAGATATGGTAGCGTTACACCTCGCTGTAGCAGACCGTGCATTCGGCGGGTGTCTGACAAGCGCTTGGCAGGTGTCACCCACATGCATGGACACATTTACGGAGAAGCCACGAACGCCCAGTGACAGAGACATGTCAAGACAACTCTTAGCAGTGCCCTGATCGCTGTGGGATGATGCCAGAAGCTGTGGCAGAGACATGTCGAGACAACTCTTAGCAGTGGCACCATATGGCAGTGCCCTGATCGCTGAGGGATGATGCAGCCCTCAACCTCTGTCACCATCCCCTGGACACCTCCTCTGCATATCCCTAGGTACGGCCGGATTGGGGGCAGCTCTGCCTTCTGTTACCCCATCCCCAGCGGCCCTCCCTGCTCCCTGGGCCACGTGCAGAGCCGGGGGACCCTGGGCAGTTGGCACCCCCCAAGAGGCACAGGGCTGCTCCCCACAGCCCTGCTGCTCCGTGCTCTGACACCAAGGTGGGCAGCACCCCAGGGCCTTCTGACACCCCAAGACTGTGGGCCCCCTCACAGCCCCCCGCACCCCTCCCCCCCCAAG
>NW_017728991.1:7534745-7554405 GCF_001723915.1 Gavialis gangeticus | reverse complement strand
CCCGCGGGCAGCGTTCGACGCGGCGGCCTCCCCTGCAGCAGTGCCCGGGCCGCGCGGCTGCAGCCCCGTTGCCTTCCCTAGCGTGTGGGGATGTCGCCTGGCTGCAGGGCGGGAGGACAGAGAAGGAAAGCACCTCCCCAGCTCCTCCTGCAAGCTGGGCACCGGGCGGCGGTCTGCTCACAGGGCAGGGGCCGGTGTGAAAAAGGGACAGTCAGGCACGGTCGAGTAACACCGTCACCCCTGCTCCTCTTCACGTCTAGACATTTGAAAAGTAGTCTAACAAAAATAAGATCTTGATCCAAACGGTGCCCTTTACCTTGTCACTTAGGCGTGCGGATAGAAGGGAGGACGGAGCTGGGGCCTTACGGCAGGAGGAGCGGGCCTCGTCCTAGAAGCTTGCTTATTTTCATCAGTGGATCAAGTCAAGGTAAAGGGTCTGATTTGCTTAGTGTAGGGGGGCGAGGAAGTCACGATGACACCGCTGTGCCTTGCTAAGCAAGCCTCGAGTGCAAAAAAAAAAAAAAAAACACTTATGGTATGAATCATAAATCGGTTCCAAGGCTCTTCAGATAAAAATAACGCCAGCAAAGCAGGAGGTTCAGATGGGAGAAATTTGAGCGGGTGACTGGATCTGCACATCACTCGCTTCAGGTTTCTCACTTGTACACAGCGCGAGTTCAGCCTTGTGAGACTGTTTGCTATTCAGTACCGTTATTGCCGTGGGAGCTGCGCAGTGGTTGTTTGTTCTAGCGGGGCCACACTAGCATTAGCTGCCTTTCAAAGCAGTCTTTGGATGAGACGTGGTGGTGATCCACCCCAGCGTTTCTCAACCCCTGGGTAAGGGTTGCAAGAATGTAAGAAAGGGTCACAAACAAACTTTAAAAATGGATTTTCTTTTAAAGGAGAAAAATGTAGGAAACTCTGGCTTTTTCCTTGCAAGCTAGCAGAGGTCCAGCCTCAGAGGGGCTGCTTGGGTCCCCCCCCCGTCCTACCTACCCACCCCCTGCCTCACACACTGGGGTGCAGGGGACAGCGGGTCAGGAGTGAGGGGCACTGGTCGGGACTGGCCACTGATGTTTACAAATGGGTCCAGGTACCAAAAAGGTTGAGCACCACTGATCTAACCCACGGGTTTAAATCCTTAAGATGCCCAGGCCCCTCAAATGACACTAAGGTTTCAGCTTTCCCATACTGATACATGGTTTATGGCAGGTAGTTTCCTGTTTTGGGATCTCACGCTTTAGATCATACAAGTCCATATGCCGAGTACATGCAGAAACCTAGAACTCTTGGCTCAGATATGATATCTTTTATTAAACCAACTAAAACATAGCAAAAAATATCTTTCTTTGCAAGCTTTTGGGCACATGCACCTTCTTCAGGCTGGGGGGAAATTAAAGATGGTAAAAGCCCGCTTAAACATTTTGCAGAAAGGAAGCTGAAGTGGACTCCCATGGACCCAAAGGAACAGACATCCACCTTCAGCTTCCTCTGCGCCAAATGAAGTTTGTTTTCTACCTAAGGGGACTTTTACCATCTTTAATTTCCCCCCAGCCTGAAGAAGGGCATGCCTGAAAGCTTGCAAAGAAAGGTAATTTTTTTGCCACGTCTTAATCAGTCTAATAAAAGGTAT
The DNA here is from genome assembly GCF_001723915.1 of Gavialis gangeticus. Classification (NCBI taxonomy): domain Eukaryota; kingdom Metazoa; phylum Chordata; order Crocodylia; family Gavialidae; genus Gavialis; species Gavialis gangeticus. The sequence continues at coordinate 7,552,772 of NW_017728991.1, read as the reverse complement.
CTGCTCCGAACCGAAAGCTTTGCATTTCTTTTTGTCTCGGACCAACATGACTACCAAATGCATCCCTTTAAAATGCAGAGTACCTACCCTTCTGTTGCAGCCCAGCCTGCTTGCAGAGTATTACCAGCTTCCACCAGCAAGAAAAGAGGAGCCAGGCTGGTGTGGAGTGTGAAAGGACACCCCCATCTGACTCCGTCCTTCCCAGCATCCCCTGGAGGTTTGTCAGTGACAGACTGCCTCTGCTGGGCCACACATGAGGTTATACCGCTTTTAATCGCGCACACACACCACTTTTAACCACAAATGTGCAAAGTTAAACCACTTTTAATCACAAACGCACATAAGTGCGGTTAAACCGCTTTAGATAGGCACCGTGACACTCCAGGATAAGGGAGTCCGGACTGGAAGAGCAGGCGGAAGACAGCTGCCCTTCCCGCGAGCCTCGTCCCGCCTCCTCCGAACGCCCGTCACGTGCTCCGAGGCTGCCGCCCCATTGGGCGGGGAACGAGGGGCGGGGCACAGCGCGGGGCTGGGCATAAAAGGCGGGCGAGGGGCGGGGCCCAGCCTCTGCGCGCGGGGCCGGCGGCGGGGTGAGTGCGGTAGGGGGCCGCGGGGCGGGCCGGGCCGGGGCGGGCGCGCTGTGATGATTCCCACTCGCACGTGTTAGACTTCTGATGCGGATGAAGCCAAGCCTGGGCTGAGCGCGGCGCGGCGGGGGGCGGCGTTGCGGGGCGGGCTGGGGCCGTCCTAACCCGGCTGCTTTTCTTGGCAGGACCCGACCCGACCGGATGGGAGCGAGGGTGCGGAGCAGCCGCAGTCAATAAAGGCGGGTCGTACGGGAGCAGTGTGCGTGTCTGTTCGTCCCGCGCCGCCCAGCACCACCATGGAGCCGGCCGAGCCACGTGGCCGTCCGGCCGAGCTGCGGTGCGACAGGATCCGCGTGCCCATAACTGGGACCGCTCGGCTCATCCCGGCGGCGCTTTTAAGTGCAAGCGACAGGGGGATCCCGGGCTCGCCCAGCAGGGGGAAGGCTTTGTACTGGGAGAAACCACTTACCTGCACCCCCGGGACAGAGTGGGGCTTAGCTACTCTGTGCTGGAGCCCTGGAGGGAACAGCTTTGTGGCAGGATGAGTCCTGCTAGCACGGGGGGGGGGGCGTTGGCAAGCACGTGGGTAAGGGCAGGTACCTTAAAGGCCAGTTGTCTGGTTACTGAAGCAGTGGGTCTCATCAAGCTGAGCTGCAAGGCTCTACCTAGGGAAGTGTACAATGGAAGTTGGGGGTGGGCTAGTAAATACCCAGGCTCTGCCCAGGCTGGCTGCCCTTGCTCAGAAGGGAAGCTGAACCAGGCAAGCAGAGATATACACACCCACACCAGCAGCCTTGTCCCCAGGCAGTAAGTTGTATGACCCCCTCCCTGTGCCACAGGTAGAGGAAGGAGATTTACTGGCCAGGCCCTCCAACAGGAGATCTGGAATAATCCCACTGCTAATTTTGGCAAGAGCCTGTGAGGGAAAGGTGTGTGGTTAAGGTTAGCAGCTCAGGACAAAATCCAGAAAGATTTAAAACCTCAAGGCAGACCAAAACGTTTTCTGTCCAGCTGCAGTTGGGTCCTCCCTTCACCGTTATGCAGTCACTTGGCTTCTTGACTCCAAGAGTATCTGGGGGTTTTCTAGAAACCCACCCCAGAAAATGCCCAGCTTGCAGGGACTCCCCACAGACCCAGAAAATGTCTACTAGGTAAGGTCCCACAGACTAGGGTAAGCAGGGAATTGCTCAAGTCCTTCATTGACTTTAGCCCTAAATTACATTGCCCCAGGACATGCTGCCACATTTGAACTTCAGGACTCAACACCTGAGGTCAGCAACCTGAAGGCTGAATCTAACCTACATGTATAGACACAGCCCTCCCTGCATGCATGCAGGGACACACACTTACCTATCCACCCACCTTAGACTAGGTAGGTTATGCCAACTCAGAGCCAGGAAAGGTTGCCTGCCCTGCTATACAGCAAACTCTTATTTAACAATTTTTTGATAATTTCTACCACCAAGTTTATTTCAAATATAAGTGGTGCCCCTTTAGCTAGATGGAAGTTTTAACCCTTTAAATCAGGAGTGTTCAATGTCCAGCCTGTGAGTTGAAACCAGCTTGCAGGGACTCCCCACAGACCCAGAAACGTGACATGAGGGGAGGGCAGGAGAGGCAGCATTTAGCTGCTGCAGCTTTAGAAGCAATTGCCATTACCAGTGCCCACTACCAAAGTTGCCATCCCTGCGTGGAGCCCTATGGGCTGGATGATACAGCTCCAAGCACCAGGTCACGCAGCAGCACACAGGGTCACACCCAAGAATCAGCTACAGGGCAGAGTTGGAATGCAGTCATACTTTTTTTTTCAAGACATTTTTCATGTTCCAAGCCAAAACAGCCAAATCCATGAGTCAGTCCACAACCAGCAAACATCCTCCACCTCCCACTAGGAGCTTCAGATATTTCCAAAGTCTTTTGGCAGGCATCCTACGTGCAGGCCCAAGCCTGGAGGCTTGTGGTTTGGCTGCACCCAAGTTTTGCCTGTTCTCAGCCATATGGCTGCAGAAGCAAGCTAGGGAGGAGCCTCTCATTTCAATAAAATGGGTGTTAAGCCCCAACACCTCAGTGGTTACTAAATCATGCCAGAAGAACAGTTATCCCCAGGAACACCTAAGGAAAACTGCCTTCGCAGACCCAGATACATGGTGTTTCCCTGGACCAGCCCAGTATGCTGATGCTGTACTGGATGCAGCCTGTAGATGGACCTCAGGCCGCTCATCCAGCCCACAGGGCCAGAAGCTTGAACACCACTACTACAAATCATACTCTTGATACCAGAATTTTTAATATATTTAAGCTGTAAACATCCACTACAGCAGCAGCAAACAAAGCTTTCATTTTCAAAGCTAAATGGTGCATCTTTTAACCCACTCTTCAGAGTCTCGTTGCACAACTTGAATAAGCGAGCTCCAGGAAAGAGGTAGGGTATAAAAGTGTCCTTCAGAGAGTTTCCAAACTACAGAGGGGGAGGGTGCGCAGAAAAAAAATGGGCCAAACAAGTTCAGAAATAAAACTTAGATGCTACGTATGTCGTCTGACATGGGATAAATTTATTTCATAAAACAAAGCAAGCGGATTGTAGTTACCCACAGTTTGATTATGAAGTGCAATGTGACATTTTGTGTAATCTGTATGTTTACACATTAGTGCATCTAGTCCTTTGAATTAAAGTTATTGCACATAGAAATCAAATAATATAAAAAGACCTGTGCACAAGACATGCAGACATCATGAAAGGCAAATAATGCCTTCATGATGAAAGCAAAAATCAGAACAATATACACAGACTGGAATGGTCAAACAGGAGGTCAGCTAACAAATATAAGCCGCTAATATTGGAATTAACTGTAACCAAAAATAGGTGTTCAAATATAGAATTGATTTTCAAATATATTAAATGCTAATTTTCTTTATTTCGTTTCAGGCAAGGTGCTGTTTAAAAAACCTTCACTATAATAGCATCATTTAGAGATGGTAAATCATCAAAAGTTACACAAGGTAATTTTGATCTACATCAGGTGCAACTGAACACAATATACAAAATCTTTTTTAAAAATTTACATTTCAAAACAAAAAAATTATGCTATTACAAGAGGAGCTAAAAATAACTCACCTTTGTAAACTAAATTTACATTCTCTGACAAGTACATGAGCAGTTGGCAACACTGAGTATCAGGGGAAAAAGTCACAGATGTTAAATGCTGGATATGTAGTGATCAAATAGTTATCAATTTAATGTGTACATTTAGTCTCGAGTCTCCGTACAGGATATAAATAAAAAGGCAGTTTTTTTTCCTTAGTTTTGGCCATTTATTAGCAGAAATAGTCCTTAAATATAACCAGCTTCTGATCAGCTTGAGTAACTGCAAATGTCTCAATTCCTGTGTCACGTACAAAACTTTGAGAAACAAATGCATGGGGGTTGAAGTCTGCCCTCAACAAGAGAATCCTCACAGCCACCAAGTGAACTCACTTCAGCCGCAGGACTGTAACAGGTCAGAATTTGAGCCCATGCTTTTCTATTGTAAACACTGGTGTAATGGGGAAATTCAGCAACAGAAATTCTCCTGCCAGAAAGTTTTTCATTGTCTCTAGAGACTCCATACACAAGTAAGGTAACTAAAGATTTCTGGTCATTATGTGCAGAATTAGACATTTTCACGTGTGCTCACCTTTGTAACAAACATTCAGAATTAAATCACAAACTATGGTGATTGTACCTCACTATAAGGCGGCTTGTTATGGTTTGGTCTCATGGCTTTGCCTAATGTTTTCCCAATTGCAAAATCCTTACAGTTCCCACCTTCAGATTTGTTTGTTTGTTTTATGGCTACTTGCTTCCCAAAAAAAGCACAAATTTTACATGAAAAAAATAAGTTAATATGTATACCCCAGACTGATTCACAATATTACCTATACATCCAATTTACATTCTTTTCTCCTGAAAGCATTTCATATTTCGATTGCTTGACACAAGCTATTGACTGCAGAAGTGAAAGAACATGAAACAGTTCATTCTACACCTCCAACTGCCTGAGCGAGAGAAAGTCTTCTAGTTGTATAAATGTGTTTCTTACTGCAGACTCCAGTCATTTGGCAGGCGGTTCCTTTGCTGCCAGAACAATCTTTCAAGGCTGAACCATGCATTAGCACAGTGTGAGAACACAAGCTGATCAATTGTGTCATCAAGCTCCTTGGTCTACTACAATTGGTTTCTCTGGTTTCCTTACCTCAGAGAAGGTCATCTTAGCCTCCACAATAAAATCCTGACAGCAGCCGTTACAGAGAAATCAACTGCTACATGGGATGAAATGGAACTTCGTATAACTGAAGTAAGCAGGAACAGTAACCAGGCAAGTGGAGTGCAAAGATATGGTCTAAGCAGTCCTCAAAAAAAGAAGGAAAGGGAGGGGGAAAAGTGTGGCACAAGTTAAAGGGCAAAAACTACTGCACGGTTTTAAAAAAACCATGAAAGTAAAAGTAGTAATACTGTAAACTGCAAAGTCTTCACATTTCACGGTTGATTAGCAGCCTCCATGATTGAATCTTTCAAAGGGCATGTAGATGAGCGGGGATCCATGGCCGAGTGCATTAGGGGAATATAAACATCATCCATGTTTGGCATGACAAAGATTTTCTGGGAAATGTAGATAAAAATAAAACAGGTGTACTGAATACATCACTCAAACTTTTTTGGACTCCTGACTAGTTTAACTAAAAAATTGAAGTAGCATATTTAAACAGATTCCCCATTTTCCCAGGGCTGACACAGTCTAGTACAAATTAGGATACATTGGCTCTGCAGGGCCTGCTAGCTTCAACTATCTGATTGTGTACACCCAAGCTGCACAGGACTTCAGAAGTGCCTGAATCTGTACACTCCAGAACCAGAAAAGGGCCCACTGGAAAATGTAGATTTCTCTCCTGTCCTGTTCTCTCTTGTGTATCTCTAACTGCAATTTTTTTTTACAGTACTATTCAGGGCAATTACTTTGGTCTATAAAAGTGTGCTCTACAGGATTATAGTCATGGAGAGGAAAACTGCTTCCTGTCTAGCTCTGATTTACAAATGTTTGAAATTATAGAAGTTTTTCCTGTTCTGTATTGGTGGAAAGCATCCGTTTCTTCCAACGTTATAATTAAAATCAGTCAAACAGGTCAGTGAGACCCATTCACCACCTACTTAGAGCACGGACATGCCAACCTGGAGACCTGGGTTCAGGTCAACCCTGCTCTGTCTGATCTGAATGAAACATAATTTGAACCCAGATCCCCCACCCTGAGCAAGTGCCCTAGTCCCCAAGCTATTGCTTATTCTGGAAAGTGTCTCACCCCAGAACCCCCTCAAGGAAACATTTGTTGAGCCTGGCAGATTCCCACAAGCAGTTGCAGTTTTAATGAGTGGTAACTTCTTTCCTACCATAAAACAATTTTGTCAAGATTTCCACCCAGCTCTAGTCATGACTACCCCAGAGACTACCTCCCCCTCTTTGGGCTCTCCTGAAGGCCAATATTAGTTGCCAGATTTTCAGAAGCACTCAGTATCCAGCAGTCCCCATTCAGAACCCAAAAACTGCTGGGTGCTCACTGGTTAATGGAAATCTGACTACATATGACATGAGTCTGTGTTAGGAAGTGGGTAAAGAGCAAAAAAAAGAGAACCGTTTTGCCTTGTAACAAACTGCCTAAATGAACAACATAGTTAGGAAAGCATACCTGAAATTCTTGTTCCAGTTTCTTCTCTATCCACTCAGTCACGTGAACCAAAGTCACTTCTCGCTCACCAAGCTTTGGCCGAGCTTTTAGCTCCAAGTAAGGAGGTCTTCGGAAACCATACCTCAAGAGTGCACACAAAAGGAGAGGCGTTATCATACCTGTGTCTGCCTGAAGAACATGCTTAAACATGCTCAGTGTGAATGCAATTCAAGTTCTCATAGCTGCTCCAGTCCAGTATTCCAAATGATCATTCATCCTGCTTTGTATTGCATTCAAAATTCAATACAGAAAGCTTAGCTACATGGCTGTTACATTTCCTCAGGACTCTTTTGCATTTTAAAAGGCTCTGAAGTTCACTGGTAAATTCTAATTGCCATCCTACGCCCAAAGTCCCAGAAAAATATTGTATCACAAAGCATTTAATGGGATAAAGGAAGGACTCACACTCCTTAACTTTGACAATCCCAAAATACCCATACAAAGATAAGAATGTGCACCCCAATGTCTTTTGTCAGGGAGATTAGTAACAGCTGGAGATGATGTGGCATTTCCACCTCTTGCTGCACTTACCATATCCTGTCGGTGGGTGGAGGTGGAATGTTAATTGCTAGTGTTCCTTTACATTCTTGCACTTCAACGGTTAGCAGCAGTGGAGTATTAGATACCTCTTCAATCTTCTTCTTAATGAACTCAGTCTCTGTGGCTTTTTGGAAATATTTCGACTTGGTGATTTTATCCACAATTCTCATGATTTTACTTGTCCGATGTCCTCCAACATACCTTCAGATACAGCATAAGAAAACTGCATCATCAAAATGCCCTCAGATGATCAATAGCTTCAGGAAAACTGGCTATTTTTCACTGAATATTCCACATATACTTGGAAGGAAGGAGACAGCAAGAGCTAAAAGGTTTAAAAACCACTGATGGGACTTTAAAGCAATAGACCAACATGAAGAAAATGTAGGTTGAATAACAGCAAAAGCATACTGGGAAACAGAAAGCCTCATCACTTGAGAAATGTAATGCAAAATCACTACCCAAAACTATAACAGGGAATTTTCAAGAGGGGCATAAGAGTTTAAGCCCCTCAAAGTCTTTGTGGCAGTTTAGGGAGGAATTGTGTGGGGAATGCGCTGGGGGAATGTTTCCACAGGTTCTCAGGTATCTAAAGATGCAGATCAACACATTAGTTGGATTGCTAAAAAGTGACTGGTGTCTATCTGCCAATCAATCAGAGTAAAATACTTGAAAAAATTTATATTAAACATCAGTGCCTCTAAGTACCTAAATCTGAAAGTCTGACTCTAGAAGTCTTGAAAGTTTTTTGCCATTATGACTGTAAGTTCTCCGAGACAGTCTTTTTCTACTCGCTTTGCACAGTACCAGCTAAATGGACCAAAGCTGTTTGGGAACTTCGGGTAGGACAGCAATACACAGGAGCTAGGTTTTTCCAAGGACCGTGCTGTTTACAGGAGTGGAGCAGCTGTTCCCCCCACACCTCTCAACGTGCCTGCTTTCCACAAAGCTGTGCTGGTTTAACACAGGCACAACCAACAACCCTGTATGCAGAGGGGCTTTTTCCTCTAACAGTCACAGCTGGTGTAAAATAGATGCTTTGTTGTAAAGACTGAGTGCGTCTAATTCTGGGGATGCAAGCCCCCTACGAAAGCCATAAGGATGGCATCACTGGCATTTTCCATATTCCTGCAATTCTCCCATCATCTGCTGAAAGCAATAGTTTGTAGCCTTTGAGACTTATGGAGAAAAGACAGTCCTGAAATGTCAGCAGTGGCTGACACAAGTCCTCCCACTCCACATTTCATGCAACTAATATGGCACAGTTCCAGCATCCAGTGCTTTTCCCTAGGAACTCAGTCGGCAAGACTATGCTGATATGAAATGACATTGCTCCATTCATTACAGTTCACGACTAAGCATCAGCTATGTGGGAGCAGCAACTGGTGCTGCAGGGATGGCTGTACCCCTCACTCAGCACGCACCTCCCACCAGGCCAGGCAGACCGTGCTCTCGAATCAGAAGAAGTTATGGACTTTAATTGTGACATTTTGAAGTTTTTGAACTTACTATATAGGAAACCTGAAATCATATTTTTAAAAAAGGAGTCAGAAAAGAAACCACAGGAAGGAATGAAGCAAGCCTAGAGAAGGAACAAAAATTCTTCTCAGTTCTCTGCACAGAGCAGTAGGGGGCCATGTTGTACAGTCCAGGCTTTCTAAAAGCCTTTCAAGAGAAAAACTGGCAGTGAAGGAGAGGCTGCATTAAACACGATGCTTGGAATCAGGAAACTACCCATTCAATCCTTAACTTGCCACTAGGTAAGTTACTGGACAAGTTACTGGAAGTTTCCATGTTCAGTCACATTTGTGAACTTGGGATGGTAATATTTACCGCTTCAAAAATTATTTAAAAAAATTAAAAAGCCATTAAAAACACTGAGCAATACATAATTCAGCTCTGCAAAGGCCTTTGGATTATACCTCAAAACTCAGCCTCTGCTGAAATACCTGGTATGAACACTTATTTGTCAACATCTCACTTTCTCCCTCTGATACGTGGAGCGTTTGGTTGCCACTCTCCACCCCAGAGATGGCCCTGTTTCAGTTATAACTTTACAGGAGTGTTCAGACACAGTGAAACCCACTGACCTTCCAAGGGCTATAGCATCACCATGGGTGGAATTTCAGAGACTACAATAGTAGAGTAAAAATGTGAAAAAACCCAAATAAAACACCTTACCCCTCTGCTCCTGGAGCCAGCTGCTTCTCCCCACCCATCAGCTCAGGGGCATCATCCTCCTCTGAAGACCCAGCACTAGAGGACTCTTCATCACTGTCTGCAAGGCAATATGCTCTTGGTCTGAAACTAAGAGAGATCACAATTTCCAGGTCAAAACGTAACCTCCTTTACTACCCATGTTTGGCTGTCATGTAATTATACTAGACCACGTGATATTCCCCCACCCAACACTACCACCTTTCCCCAGTTATCCAGTGAGGTAAATAAAGGTAAAATGCATGCTGACATGGTTTACAGGGTCCTGAGATTAAACACACAGAGATTCTTTTACACAGGAAAAAAAACCCTGTTTTTCTTCAGTAAAACTGAATCCAATCTTGTATGGGAAGCTGTTACATTGCAAGACAGAGAAGAACATGGCCACTTTGCATGCCACTGAACAGAATGGGGGATGGTTTAAAGTACATTTGCAAACACATTCCTCTTGGTGTTAGTGTCTCGCCAAAGGGATGGATGTGATGCAGGGTAGATGGAGTTTTCTTTCTTAAACTCTTGACAAACATTAGTTTAAAAAAATAGCAAACTGACAACACACAGTGAAACCTGGTACTGAAGAGATGGAGCCAAACTGAATGATACCAGACTCTTTTCAACAAATTTTTACTGAGAGACCCAGACAAGAAGTTCTATGCTTGATTCTGGAAACAACTTCACAGTGCCAATGCCGTGGCTTTATTTGACCTTCATAAAAGGCCTCTTGTACCCAGTCACAAGCAAGAGTTGCACAAAACAAAATCTAGTTTTCCTGTTACGTTGAGTAATAAGATGGTCACTAGACACCAGATCTCTGAGTAATGTAAAAACAGTGCAAGTTCTATTGATGGTGAGCTTAAGGCTGATAAGTGCATTTATAAGAATCCAAGAAAATGAAACCTATATGCTGAAGGGCCAAAAGTAGGGTTAAGATAAAAGTATCCTGTCCAAAAGCAGAGTTCAGTTTACACTCTCCTGTTGACTGCTTTACCTCCTATGCCCCATCTCTTCCTGCTCGTAAGATGACATATCGAGTCTCAAAGCACTTATGCCCATTTATGGCAAACACAACATACTGGTCTTTAATTGACATTGGATTAGAGCAGGGGCTGAAAGTGTTTTGTGTTTTACCCTCCAAAAATGAGTGATGTATCAAGTACCAATCTTGGGTCACCAGTGACTATGAAGACAACTCCCACTGTGCGGAAGCAGCAGGGCAGGGAAGCGAAAATAGAAATTCTGAAGTATACTGAACTCAATTTCCCAGTAGCCTCTAATTAACCCAAGTCTGTGCCTGAAATTGGTGGCATTTCATACTCGACTTCCATGGCAGAGTATTGCAAGAAGTCATATTCTTAATTTGGGTTGGTTAAGGTGACATAGATGAGATAAAACAGTAGCGAGGACAAAGCAACTTGGGCTTTAATTTGTGTTAGCAACACCACTTCAATCCCAGACTCCCTTATATCTTAATTTGAGGTGCTAGGTCTTTACTGTTCTAACCCAATTTGGGGTATGGACTCGCAGCACAATCATTATGGGGTCCTGTAATTTACCCTTGATTTTACTCCTTAATAAGGAGTGGACACAGTGATGTCATACTGTACATAGTGTTTGTTCCATTTTTAACCTGAAATCAAGTTAATCCTGAGTAAGCATGTGTGTCTACACCCTTAGCTAATAAAGACACTCAACGACTACAAAAGCTACAGGGCACCACAAGAAATAAGGTCTTTAAGGCTCTGTCTACAAGAAAATTCAAAGTAGTGTAACCAACTGATGGCACTACATTAGTTAATATTACAGTAGTTATGCTTGTAGTTACTCTGGTATTCCCCATCCTTTACATAGGCAGAGTAACAGTAGGGGAAAAGATATGCTAATGAACAAAAAGCAGCAAGGATTTTTGTTGGCAATCTCTTTTATTACAGATTCGTAGATGTAGGGTCAGAAGGGACCTTGCAGATCTAGTCTGACCCCCTGCCCTGGGTAGGAGAGAAAACTAGGCTCAAATGACCCCAGCTAGGGGTATTGCCAAGCCTCCTCTTAAAGACCCCCAAGGTAGGAGCCAGCACTACTTCCCTTGGAAGTTGGTTCCAGATCCTAGCCGCCCAGACTGTGAAGTAGCGCCTTCTAATGTCTAGTCTGAACCTACTCTCTAACAACTTATGGCTGTTATTCCTTGTCACTCCAGGAGGCGCTCAGGAGAACAAGGTCTCTCCCAATCCCTGCTGGTCCCCCCCTAGTAAGTTTATAGACAGCCACCAAGTCCCCTCTCAGCCAAAACTATACCCCAGCACACTTCAGTACCGTCCATCCAAAACAAGAATGCAGTAGGAACAATAATAAAAAACAGACTGGATAATTTCAATAGCTCTGTTTATACTGATAAAGCTTGTTAATACAAAGGACTGAAGGCAATTAAAACTAAATAGTTTGTTTTGGGGTTTTTTGCCCCCAAATGAAGCAGATGCCTTTATCCAGCTGTTTGAGATCCAGGCTTTTGTTGTTGTTAGTGCTCCAGTCAATTGGACTCCAGGCATCTAAGTAAATGGTAGATTCAGTTGAGTGTTTCCACTTATTCCCACAGGGACTCCATAAGAAATTGAGGGCATTTATACATGTGCTCCAAGAGCCACTCTGATTATAGCGCCCTGAGCATCACACCAAAAAATGGTGGCAGGGGCACTTTAACTAAAGCTTGAATTAGGGATGACGACAATGCTGGAGTCTGCTGGAGTACGGTAATTACCATGCTCCAGCAGACTCAATTACTTGAGTCTGCTCTGACGTGCTGCAGTTACAGTGCATATGAGCAGCCTTGACGTATGTGTACAGGTGCCCTGGGATTTCTCCATTTATTTGTGAAAAGAAGGAAAAGAGAGGTCACCCAAGCCTCAAACACCACCAGAAGATGGCTGGTGAATAGCCTGGGAAGACCAAATTAAAAGTATCTGTTTCCTATGCAGTGTGGTCCTAAATATAGGGTTGGGAGCCAGGAAGTCTGGCAGGTTCAATTTTGGTTTTACCTATGGGTCACTGTTATGCTAAAGCATATGCTTCAACCTCCCTGTTCTCAAACTTAAAACCCTCTCAGTTTTCTCATTGGCAAAACTGAGGCATAGCAGGTGCATTATAAGGACCGAGTATTTGTGAAGCACTGTGTTAGCAGTAAAGTTATTTGGGGAAGGAAAAAAGATCCAAGGTGAAAGAGACTGCACCAACTCAGTGAGAATTATTGTTGCCTGTTTTACTATTGATATAAATTCCTGGTTCCCCTAGAGCAAAGAATGCTTTTTCTGCCAAGAATGAGACATACCCATGGCTAACAGGCTCTACAAGTAACATCACACCTCCAGGAACTCCCATTCCCACAGGATTAATTGGCAAGTTTTCAACCTATACTTTCTCCATTCAACTTGTATAGGGATTTTTCTACCTTGTTTTGCCTGAAAAGTTTGTTTTCCTCCTCCAGCAGAGAAGGGTTAAAAGGTTGCATGTGTAGAATAGCAACACGATTGTGACCAAATATTCCCGGTATAACCGATCTGTAGCCTTCTTCTCCTCATGCTTCATCATCCTCGCCGAGTTGTAGCTCAACAAGTTACCCAGCAAGAAGCTGGGCAAGAAAGAAATGACATCTAGCTTGCCTCTTTACCACTGCAGTAAAGGCAGATGTGCATATTGTTTCCAAGCCAGCAAATTTTAACAATTTGACAAGTCTCTACAATATCTTATTTTTCCAGTACTTCAAAATATGCACATGAATTATGATGACAAAGTGCTTTCAAACTGACTCAGACCATGGAATATAGTTTTGCTTTGTCATGGCAATTATTCTGACTTATTCCAAACAAATACTTCAATGGGTTATTTTTAATAAGATGAATTAAGATAAAATTCATGGAACAGAACCGAACCTTAAAAAAAAGCAGACTAATATTTTCCACATGCTTTTGATGAAACTTTTTTTGAAGTTTTACATGGTATCTGCTCTGCTCTGAAAAAAATTAAAGCATATTAGATGTGTCCTTGAATAAGACTGAGGAACATCTGGCCCTGAGCATACTGCATGTTCAGAGGCCATCCGAGGGGGTAATACGGTTTTAGTTAGTACCATGGTTCCGAATTCAAAGGATAGGTTGCCCAGTTACTGACTTTAATATTTACTTTGCTGGGGGCTGATTCCCGAGCTAGAATTCAAACTATGATAAAGTTACAATAAAGGGAAGTATGAAATTATTGTGTTTGTCTACTGCATTTTAAAGGCGATTTCTTTATTGTAAAAATAAGCCATGCAAAAAAGAGAGAGGAGGAAGAACCTATTTTCCACAGAGTTTCTCCCCTCTGCTCATGTACTATGTAGGGGACAGGAAAAGGGATTACAATTCCTCGAAAAAGGTCCATTTAATATTTTGGGTCATATTCAATGGTCAATGACACCGATGTAAACAATTTTTTGAACTTGATGAAGTCGCTATACATTTAAATAAGTGCAATGGAACAGAAGCCAGCCCAACTGCTTGAATAGACTATCTCTGGATTTACTTCAGTGCAGCAATAAAACTCAGGTCATTAAATATTTTCATCTGTAATTTCCCTTTTACAAATACAAAATTAATTTGGCACCACTATATCACTTTAATGTACTTCAGAAGGCTATGGCATGGGGATGCAAGTTAGCGCTGATTCATATTAAACTGACAACTTTATTCACACACTAAGAAAATAAATACATTTTGCACAACTATTTTGCTGATTTGTCTCTTGTGGCTGTGAACCAGATCAGAGACCACTTACTGTCCAGGGCTGGCACATTTCTCCTTAGCTACTATTTTAACATTCTAGTTTCTGCTGCTGGAAGGGAAAACAGTTACCCTGAACCATCAGAGCTCTAGGGCTCCTGTGACTACTTAAAATTTGACGCCACTGCAAAATGACACTGGTGCAGGGCATACTCACTTTAGAATGTTTTTAGCTTCCAATAAATTCAGGGATGGTGTTCTTATACCAGGCTATGGTGCCAAGCGAGATACTGAAAGAACAGCAACACTGACTGTGCAGGTTGAAGGTAACCTGTGACCTTAGCTTTTTTATTTTGTTTTCTGTCTTTTTTTTCCCCAGTAAACACATTTAGTGAAAGAAAACCCAGTGAATGGTTTCATATAGCACAAACAGGATCAACATGCCACAGCTAGAACAAGATGGATATTTGACAAATACCACTCACCAGATAAATACAAATCCACAGATTGATGAGTCCAAACACATTTAAAGAAATGAAAGGAAAATAGCACAGATATAAGTTAGATAAGATACAGTGTGTGTAATTTCTAGCCAGCTCAACTAGGAGGTATTTCAAAGCATAGGAGAGCAACAAAAATGCTATATAAGAAAGATTAGACATTTGTAGATGGAAGTGAGTAGTCACTCTGTACACCAGTTACTGACAAGCACCTGTTGTAATATAGAAGGCAGTCACCCTTCCACATTAAATCTGTATTTGTTGGATTACCATAACCATGGAGCCTGGAGCTCCCTGCTGCTGAGGCAGGGAGACATTGTCCCCACCCAGGGTCCACTGGCAGAGCCCACCCCAGCAGCAGCAGGCAGCTCCTGGGGGGCAGGGATCAATGTCCCAGCTCCCACCAGGAGACAGCTGTCTCCTTGTCCCGCACTCTTTGCCAGCCCCCAGTTAGCACCCAGAGAGAGCCTAGAGCTTCCCCTGGCTGCTGTGGGGGGCTGATGCAGTGTTAGCAGTGGCGAGAGCGGACTGCTGCCATAAGCAGCAAATTTGCTCCTGCTTCCCTGCACATGCAGACATCTGCCTGGGGTGGGTTTACTCTAGAGCATTTGCATGTGTAGACGTGCCCAGATTTAGGCAAGTATTAAGACACTGAGGCCTTGCCAAAGCTTTATCTGACATTTGAAATTTTGTGCCTGAAAATTTTAAGCATGTTCAAGTCTACTGTCAGAGGCCAGTATATGACTACTTAGCAGCAACTGAACTGTATAATGAAAAGGGATGGAGAGATGCCGTAAAACTGAACTGGTTCCAGTTCTCCCATAGCTTCACCTCTCCCCTCAGTTTCCCCATTTGCTAAACAAAGATAGGACTTGGCTGCTTATCTACAACCTAAAGAACTTTAAGAGTTAGCTAATCCTAACATTATCTTCAACATCACGGATTAATGAGTTGATGTCCTGTTATTGAAGTACATTTAGGAATTGGAGCTTGGTTGGTAAGTTACATTTCACGGATAGGATGGAAAAGTGTGTCAGTGGAGCTATGCTGACCCTATACTGGTAACTAAGTATGAAATGAAGGATTGCATCTGTCACTGTCAAGAACAGAACAGGGCACAGCATAATATAGACCCTTAAGCACACATTCTAAATGCATTGAGATTTTTCTTCTTAGAAACTGGACATTTGCAATATCAGGAATTTTCCTAGCAGAAAATACAAAATAATGAGTTCAGGACTTGCAGATACATAACAGATTGTAAAGTGGTCTGGTGTAAAGTTCACTTATTAAATATAAACATTACTCATTTTAAAACCTAATTTTTTAGAAGGATTTTAAAAAGCTTATTCTTCATCATTTAAAAATAAGATTCACATATAGAAAATATTTCTAACCTGTGTGGAGAATTCAGGCTTTAGCAATATTAGAGAACCCTAATCCAAGTGGAAGTCCATCTAGATCAAAGTCTAGTATCTAATTATATGAAAAACTAGCATAATTAAGCATAATTTAAGAGACTTGGCAGAATTTAATTTTTTTTTTAATAATAATTTCAATGGCTAAAATGGATGTTTATTTTTAAGCATTTATTTAGATTTCTAATCAATTTACATTTTACACCATCAAGCTCAGCACCCATTTTCCTTTGTCCCACAGCAATTACTGCCTCCTGGCCCCTCCACCCCCCTTTCCCCAAAAAGGAAACCTCAGGCTGCTGCAGCAGCATCTACCCGCTGCAGCCAGTGGCTTGCTCTGCCCAGCAGCTCCCACCTGAGTTTGCAAGGGAGGACCCAGCTGGTTGGCACTGAGCTGGGGAAGCAGGGACAGATGTGCACACGCACACACGCACGTACGCACACACACTGCCAACTTGTTGCCCCCCAAGCCTCCAGCTGCTGTTTAGCAGGAACTCGCCTGTCCAGGCGCCACAGCCACAACCTATTCTTATGTCCCCTTTCTATAAATTTTGAGTTGGAATAGCCATTTATCAACATTTACCAATAAAAATTGAATTTTGCCAAGCCTAAATATAAAGCATATTATCTTCCTAAATATAGTTTTATGAAGATAATCAAATACTAACAGATAAAAAACAAATATAATTGCCTGGTTCTAAAAAATCCATAGTCACAAGGACAGGTTCTGCCCACAAATGTGTACTGTACACGTATCTGTCTGATCTACAATGAAGCAGCACCTGCACATCTGAAGGTAGATCTTAGCTCTATTTCACTATTGCTCAGCTGGTTTCTTTCTAATGCATCAAGGTCTTACCCTTCTTTGCCAATCTCTCCAACTTTCAGTGCTTCACCAAGAGGTTCTTTACCAAGTTTGGTCAAATTCATTTTGGTCTCCAGGGTCATTAGGAAAGACCCATTATAAGATATTTCCAAATCAATCCAAAGCCCTAGAATTGTTAAAGAAGGAGAAGTTGTCTTTAAAATATGACAGTGTAACTTGAAGCAACATACACAATCATTTTATATCATATTAAACAAAAAGTCACTTTAAAATGATAATGTCCATATGTTACTAACTCCACCATACGTTTTCCAAATTGCAAAAGCTTGGAAATACCCATTTTCCTTTCCATCATTTTTTAAAGCAGATCTTCGTATGTATATTAATATTCAGTTACAAAGACAGTCCCAGTGCTAGAAAAAATGAAGGCTAATGGCAATGCTGCCATTTTGGTAAGTGAAAAACCTGCAGTGTCTACAGCCAAGTGAAACTTGAAAAATGCTGTCCCTGAATGAACAGGTGTCCCTTTAAATGTTATTTGGAGGTATAAATATATTTTGATCTAAGCCACAGCAATATCAAAAATGCTTGATCGTTACTTCAACTGCAAGCATACATGTGCTCTGGCATAGAGGGGCAGGGGGACATTTCAGTTAGAGTGGCTCTTGGGAGCTGCTCTAATTAAAGTGCTCACAGCGTCTCATGTATTCAGCCTCCAGCATTTCAAAGTGGTGGTGGAGGCTGCTTTAACTAAAGCTCGTTAATGGATTAAATCAAGTCAGCATGTGTAAAAGTGCCTCTTTTTTCCTTGGTTTCATTCCAAATACATCACTTGACAGAAGTTGTAGCAATGCAATGTTTAACTAAAAGTTTTAATCATCCCATTCATTTTGTACACGTGGCCACTTATCACAGCCAAGATAACTGCTGAAGACCTAGATTTTTGTAGCCAACACTCAAGAATATGTCCTTCTTCCCTAAATACATGGCAAACATGGAAGCCTGCAGTGATGTTAAAGAGGGCTATAAAAAATAATAAAAAGTCTCTGTGGAGAGAGGTACAGGTGACACTGAACATGACTCAGAAAAAAATATCTATTTTTCACTGTGAAAAAACCCCCGTGCACAAACACAAGCTGATGCCTCCTCATAAGCATTCCTTTGTAAAAACATTTAAAGCTCTACAATTTATTTTGAACTCCAATTGCATTGAAACCCTTGACACCTACAAGGGACAGTCTGTATTTGTTCAAGTTTCATGCAGCAACCACATTCTGGTTACCCAAGGTCCTATTTCTTGCCAGCTTATGTATTCACTGCTGCCTCAAAAGGTGTAGCCCCTAAATACCAAATCTGGGTTTCCATAAGAACCAAATAATTTTCCCTCTGTTGATAACTGAAAGGATGGAAAATGTCCTGGCTAAAGCATGTAATTCTGAC
>NW_017728991.1:7519546-7529745 GCF_001723915.1 Gavialis gangeticus | reverse complement strand
TTATGGGTTAGACTAGATGACCTCATGAGGTCCCTTCCAGCCTTAATTTTCTTTTTTTTTTTTGCAAGAACCTCCTGCCAGCTATCTATCTAGCGCAGGGAAAGACCAGGCTGGCACATCTTCAAACCGTAGCCCACATTCCTGCTTGATACTTGTCATTCAGTAGTTTAATAAAATACCAAGACAATTATCTGATAAATTACTAGTATAGTAATACCCATACTTTGGTTCTTAATTTTGCATAAATCTCTTACTAAAATAAAGTTAGATAATCCATCCCCCTCTGCTTACTTGACACTTGGAAATTCTTCTCTAAACTATATGAAAAAGAAGTATAATATATTTTTAATTGTTTTAAAGTGTCATATTTCCACAAGGAAATCTTTATCAATTTTAGTTCAGAAGGGTTTTAAAAAAATCTGCAAAATTTTAAAATTGCTTTGAATTTTGATTTTTACATCAATGCTTTTTTTTTTTTAACATTTCATTACATTTCAATAGCAGTATATAATAGGCACCTCTGATGTGTCATAAATTGACATACTGTAATTGATCCATTCTATTTTTATTCTTTAGTCTTTAAAAAGCAGCTGTTACTGAGTACTGACTGATCTAAATTTTTTTAAATCCAAATCTTTTCTGCAAACACATAAATCAGCAGATCTGAAATGCTATGTATTGGTTCTAGTCCCACCAGGTGGAAGGCCAGCTGTCAGTCCACCAAATATGCTATGCTATCTTTGTACAACTAGAAATAATGCTGAAGGTGAGTTTCTTGATTTACCAGCAGTGCCATTTGTAATTCAGATTGGTTTCACAATGTGCTACTAAACAAGAGCACACAGGCCATCTGATACAGAATTATCCTCTCAAGTTTCAGATGGTAAAATTAACAAGGTCATTCCAAGTCAGAGACCCCATACACTGAGCAGCTGAGAGCAACGTTTTTGAAGATAAAAAAAATCAGCAAGTCGGCATGCTCCAGACTTCAATCATGTTTTAACAAGAAATCAGCTCAAGTAAAATTTAACAATTCAATCAAATTGGATTGTCAATAAAAAAACCCCGGAGAGCAGTATGTGTTGTGATACAATTTAAAAATCACCACAAGGTCATTTCTGAGCCTTGATGAAGACACAGCAACACTGCAGTATATGAGTGTACTGGAACAAACACTGTTTAATCTAAACTGCTTTTTCCATCAACAACAGCTCCAATGCAAAAAGCGTCACATGAACAGAATGTCTGCTGCCTGGAGTCAAGCAAGTGAGGCGTTGAGAAAGTTCTTCAAATGCAGTACATCACCATTTTCCAATCTTCTGGCAAGCTTTGTGAAGTGATTTCCTACTATCAAGCATAAAAACAAGGCATTCTGTCCTGATGTCATTCAGCAGTTTGATTTTGAGACGCTCACATGAAGTGCAAAATTACCTCGGTTGACCCTACTGACAAATTCACACATGACAAAAATGTTTTCCAATGATGGCTTATTCACAGGCATTCTCTTAATAAATACAGCCAAAAAAAACTGGAATAACTTCAGTGTTTCAGTGGGCAAGTCCACATGTGCATTAATGCACCATAATTATGACACATTAAGTATAGTACCTGTAATAACAGGCACTAATTTAAATGTGCTGTAATTGGCACTTCTGTGCAGTAGTGCTGGTGCACGCTTTTTTTGTAACCCTAATGCACTGTAGACAAATTCTACTGCGCATTAGCACAGTGTTTGCCTGCTGTGCTAATGCACAGTAGAATTAGTCTACTGAGCTTGTAGTGTCTCATGTAGACACTCTCAGCGATGACTTATCTATCACAAGTCCTTATGAAATGCAGTTCAGGTCATCAATAGACAAGTGAATCAAAACAGGAATCTCTCTCACTTGACTTGTCTCATGACTTTAAAGTACCTAGAAAAGTAGTGCACATAAGTTTGGCTGTCCTACTGTATTCTGAATAATTCAAACATGGATTCCTACAATTAAAAAAGGTGGAATTTAAAAAAAAAATCCTCTATCTGATAATCAGCATACAAAAAAAAAAAAACAAACTCAGCTCAAAGACAAATATAGTGGAGAAGTACATGAACTTTTGTTGACTTTTACAATTTAAAAGGTGTTGACTGTAAATCATGTAGTTTCATCTTGTTCAAACATTTCTGGAAAGTTGTAATAATATCAGTGAGTGAGCTGAGCTTTTGAATGCTATACACTAAATCATAACCATTTTCATCTTAAGAATTTTGGGGATAAAACTGCCATTTGAGGAGCACCAGCATCAGCAGAATGCAATTGTCCTTGCATAGAACATAAAACTTATTGGCCATCTATTTGTATGTAAATCCTTCTCATCTGGAATAGGGAAGATGCAGGAGGAGTATCAAAGTAGGACAGACAGCAAGATCGTAATAGGTTTTGGGTCCTAATTCTTCCATAATTTATGTTGTCTCCCCACGCTGAAGTTAACAGAACTACAAAGGGAGCGATTCAAGGTAGAGCTGCTAGAGATCTATAGATACAGGTTGTGTGCGCGTGTGTCTGTAGGGGGAAAAACAACAACTGCAAGCATTATTTTAGACTGTTATTTTAAAAGAGATTTTATACATCTTTCACTGAACTATAAATAAAATAGTTCAATGAAAGAATGTTTAAGCAGAACACTTCCTCTCCATTTAGCAGAAGTTACACAATAACGCTGCTTTGGATACCATATAAATTATCTGTTCTTTCTGACCGTAGGGTTCTGTGGGTGGCAGACTGAATGGCATGAGGCACTCCTTCCTCAACACCAAGGTTTCAGCACAGCATGGAGATGCAAAGATGGCAATGACAATCAGCTGGAAGGCCAGAAACATTGATAATGGGAATCAAGGGCCAAAGGGGTTTGAAGAGGGTGATCAGAAACAGAAGGAATCACACAACTAAGTGAACATAGACAATTTGACTTTGCCTGCAGTTCTTATGCAGTACCGTGTTTGTCATCAGACCAACTACTGAGACAGTGAGATGTAATAAAGGCTTTTCGTATGCGTGTCATAAAGCATAAAGGTAGTTCAATTCATTCAAATCATCTGGACCATTTTATGTAAATATCCATTACGCTTTATTATCTATATAGTACCCACAGCCCATGGACTAGCAGAGAAGCATAAAGAAAAGCTAGTTGTCCCAAAGCAATTACAATCCAAGTAGAAATAAAAAGGGAGGAGACAATTTATCAAAAGAATAATGGAAAGGTAGTAAGAAAGAACAAAAAAGTGTGAGACTGCACATACAGCAGAGCTGTGCGAAGCTTTGGTCCCCGATTTGATTCAGCCCAACTGATGGCCGAATCTCCAAATCCAATTCAAATCAGGAGACCCTTTAATCTCCCCAAATTGAATCAGAACCCTCCAAATCGATTTGGAGAGATTCAGAAAGATTCAGCAATTCAAACAGACACAGTTTTAAATGTTTTTTCTACATACCTCAAGGTACCAAGTAGCTTGTGAATGCTGCCATGATGGGGTGCATGGAGCATCCCACAGGAGTGCGGGGGGCTCCCCAGTGTGCTTGGCAACAGATCAGGAAGTGGACCAGAAGTCCCCCCACACTCCTGTGGACACTCCATCTGCCCCAGCATTGCAGCATTCATGAGCCGTGCCTGGTACCTCGAGGTATGTAGAAAAAACATTTAAAACTGTGTCTATGCCCAAATTGCTGATTCTCTGAATCAGCATCAAATCTTCACATCTGGATTCAGCTGAACTGAATCTGGACAGTGATCCGAATCAATGAATCAAATCACTGTCCCTGATTCGGACCAAATCCGAATTGAATATGGCCATTTCACACACCCCTACTGTACATCCAAATATATTACAAACTCCACTTGGGCATTCATTATTTTGTCAAATCTGACTTAAGTTCAAATTCATATGCAACTATGCCAGAAACTTGGCCAAGCTTTTTATTCTGAGACATGTTCTGAATGTACCTCCTTGTAGCATGAAGCATTACATCATTAAAAAAAATTCAACTATTAAATTAACTTTTGCAAACAGCCACCAACACAAGTCACTGTGTATTTAATTACTGTGTGACATTTTATTTTATAGGCACACCTACGCACTGGGAGCATAATGAGTACATAAAACCTTGTGATCCCCAGCACAACATCCTGTTGACATCACTTTAACTTTGACACAATCCAACCCAACAAAAAGTGAAATTTATAACTTCTTCTATGTTCAGTTCCCTAGATTTGTAGAGTATCCAATAAAGTCTCATAAGCATGTCAGTCAATAAGTGATTATTTAGCAAGTCGTCCTTACTGAAAACCCAGACATTTCAGATTAAGATAGTAATTAGCTGTTGAGGACTGTTTAGATTACAACAACAAAAAGAAGCCTCATCCAATCATGTAGGTTGGAACTGAATAGGCTGCTCCTGGGAACAATACCAGAAAGTTATCAGTGGTATTGTGCTTTTTATAGGACCAGACTGCTCTGTAAACCTGTCAATTAATTTCTCAGTGGATTAGACAGATACAGGGAGCTGAAGATTCTTCCAAATGTTTTATGTAGATAGATTTTTATTTCCCCCTCTTGTCTATCCAGAGGCAAACTTTTTCAAGCATGCAGTTACAGTTGCAATTGTGAATGTTGGCACTTGTGCTCAGAAAAGGTAGGGTGGGATAAATCATCTGTTACAGGTTTGGGCTCTAAGGAAGTTAGGGCACCTATACACGTGCTCAGTAGAGGGGAATGTAGCGGGACAGGACAGGACAGAAGGGACATCAAATTACAGCAGCTCTTGGGAGCTGCTTTAATTTAAAACACCTGCAGCATCTCGTGTATTCGGCATCCCACATTTAAAAAAATGTCAGTGAGGGGGGCCTTTAATTAAAGCTCTTTCAATGAGCTTTAGTTAAAGCACCCCCACCACCATTTTGAGACGTGGGGATACCAAATACACGAGACGCTGCAGCACGCCGGAGCATTGTGACTGGAGCACTGCAGACTCAATCGAGTCCACTTCAAAGCATTCTAATCAGAATGCATTGCAGCACATGTAAAAGGGCCCTTAAATTTTAGCTGATTTTTTAAAAATGAAATCTTCATATTTTCCCAGGCAGGAAGCAACAGCGACCATCTGAAACCCAAGATCCTGCTCCTGCCTTTGTTTCAAGGTAATTTGCACCATCACACATCCTCACAGGAGGTGAGAGGCATCATACCAGCTATGAACTGACTGCCCAGAGGAGTTTTCCATCTATTGACCCCTCTGTGAATCCTATGAAATATGAACTTTCATTTCTACACCCAGGAGAACTTCTAAAATCTTTTCTCCAATGCCTGATGAAGGGTTTTTGTGCCCGAAAGCTTGCAATTAAAGGAAAAATTTTGCAAAAAAATCTTGTTGGTCTAATAAAAGATCCCTCTACTATGAGTCCTGACTAACCTTACTTTCTTAACATTTAAAATTGTTTTCCAAAACAGGTTGTAGCTAGTGCTCTTTGGCAGTGGACATGAAGTGGAAAACATTTCATTAAAACTTCTCCGCTATCACCACCAGTTTAGATTATTAAAACATAAAAAGCGTTTTTGAAATACTTATTTTTGTAACATTTTACATTTGGATTTCATAGACAAAAATGTGTGCATTGGGTTTCCAGGTATTTCTTTGATTTTGTGTTGAAAGCCTCAAATTATCTTTTCCCTTCTAATCCTAAAGCTCTTATAAAATCACTTCTATGAATGAAGACTCATGTAAGGATTGAGTCCATCTTGCAAGAAACGAGTATTCGGAATGACTTTAATCAGCTTTACCCCTCCCCCTCTTAATTCAGGAACAGTATTTTGACAATAAAGGTTGCTACAGGAATTAATGGTTCTGATACTACTACAAGCCAAAATTATAGAAAGAATTACACAGGTCTCTGGTATTACAGAGGAGGAACATGTCCTTCATAACAATTACTGCTGAGCTTGGGATCATACCCAACAGGGTTGTGCGAAGCTTCAGTCCCCAATTCAATTTGGCAGAGATTCGGCCCAATTCGGCAGCCAAATCTCTGAATCCAAATTGAATCAGCGGACCCTTTAATCTCCCCAAATCAATTTGGAAAGATTCAGCGATTCGAACATTGACATGTTTTTTCCACGTACCTCTAGGCAGCAGGTGGCTCAGGAATGCTGCAATGCTGAGGTACATGAAGTGTCCCGCAGAAGCACAGAGGGCTCCCCAGTGCACTCAGCGGCAGACCCAGAAGTGGACCAGAACCACTTCCTGTCCACTTCGGGTCCTCCAGCGAGTGCGCAGGGGGAGCCCCCCCCGTCCTGGTGACTGGTGCTTCCTGGGTCTGGGGGGCCACCAGGGTCGCCCTGCAGTCAATCGCCGAGCCAGGGGGGCGTGGGGAGCCCCAGCATGCTCCCCGGCAGACCCAGAAGTGGACTGGAAATACACCCATTCCACTTCTGGGTTTACTGCCAAGCACGTGGCTCCCCCTCCCCCCCACTCCTGTGGGATGCTCCATCTGCCCCAGCATTGCAGTATTCACGAGCCATGCTGGTACCTCGAGGTATGTAGAAAAAAAACATTTAAAGCTGTGTTTATGTCCGAATCACTGATTCTCTGAATCAGCATTGAATCTTCAGATTATGATTCGGCCAAATTAATTGATTCAGATCACTGTCCCCGATTTTTTTTTAATGGAATCATTGTCCCCAACTCGGGCTAAATCCAAATCGAATAGGGCCTGCTTCGTACACTCCCAATACCCAGTTAAAACAGCGTCCCTTCTAAACAAAGAATTAAGGGAAAAGGATTTTCCTAAATCAATGTAACTAGCAAAACAAAGGGGTAAAGAACTGGCTAAAATGATATCAATAAAAAAAAAATCTTATTTGTAAGATGGCAAATTACTGAATCAAAAAAACCAAAAAAAAGCAATTCAGTAGTAAAATGTGGCTTAATTTAGAAGGAAAAAATAGGACCACGAAATGGTCTCCTTAATTCACTTGTTTAAAAGTTTGGGGGGGAAGGGGGCGGTTTGTTCATTTCAAATAAGATCCAAGTGGTGAAAGTGCTTTAGAACCAAGACAATATTAAAGACTTCTCTCCTATATACTATTACCTTGCATGGACACAGGTCCTCAGATGAATACTGAAAGCAAGAGAATAAGCAAATGTATCCCAATCCTCAGGCACTTTACTGCACGAATTATAGTGCCTATTGAATTTCTATTCTCTCTCTCTCATAGGCTTTATTCTACAACTCAGTGAAGAAGTTTATTTTTCATTAGAAGTGAGGACAGAACAGCAAGACAAGTACTTTACAGATAAGATTCCTGCCCTCAAAAGGATTTTAAAATGCTAGAAAATGCTGTGCAACAAGAGCTGGTGTTTGGATGCAACAGTCTGATTAGTAAGTAACTTGACAGTTCCAAGAGAGTTTTTGTTTTTTGGAGATTTTTCTCTGAAGTCCATCTTGTTCTCACTTTTCCAAGTGAAGCCTTAAAACTTCTCAGCTACCTCATGTCCAAAAGCAAGAATTTGAAACACCTTTAACACTTATATAAAACTTATATAACATTAACCACTTTTATATGTTGCAATTTGTAATCAGTAACTACTATTTCAAAACTTGGTCTGAAGTCAGAATTTGCACTAGAGTTATCTGAAACTTTCATACCCTTCTTACAAAACAATGCTAAAGGATTTGGCAATATGTACACAAGTATTTCCTACTTTAACCAGATATAAAATTTAGAAGACAACTGAAACAAGGAACAGTAATATGAAATGAAATAACTGAATGTTTTGTTCTAACCTAATTATCCTATATGTTTTAAATAATCAGATGAAAAACTGAACAACTGCAAGGGACAGGAGTCATTTATTCCTGAAAACAAATTGAACACCACCTAATCAATTGACAGAAGGTTTTTTCCATTCCACTGGAAAAATTGAGAGCTCTCTCAGTAGTCTTCTCTTGCATCTAATTAAGCTATTTGTTTAATTATTCTTACTGGACTGAATCGTCACGCTCAAACAAAGAAATGACTAGTTTTGGCCAAACAGCTATTTAGCCTGAGACAAAGGAAAAACACACTCATTTGTGCTTAACACCACAACTTCTAGAGGTCTTGGAACAAAGCAGACATTCTTCACTTCCAGCAAATCCTTGCAGGACCATCCTCATAGTCAGACATAAAAACACAAATGCTTTTAAGACTGAAGTAGGACACAGAAATGCTACAATCTACACTACACCTGCAGAGGTGAGGAAGTAGCATTGTTCTACTGTAAGTCCAGTGCTACCAGAAGAGCAGTATGGACAAACCAATATTTGGAGCCATTTCAAAGAGGGGAATGTTTGGGAAGGGGAGGGGAGGGGAGGGGATGATTGGAAGTGGGTAGCAGCTGTTATGTTCTAACAATTAAGTATACACAAGTAGGGAAAGAATTAAATGTAGCAAAGCTGCTCCAACTTGAACCCTGGATGGAGAAATGCTAACACTGGAGCAGTTTCACTGTATTTACTGGCGTCCTTCCCAGCTCCTGCATACCTATTAGAACATAACAGCTGTTGTGCAGTTCGGAGCAAGAGGCCCCCACCACTCTTTCTAAAGTGGCTCCCAACGTCTGTTTGTCCATGTCCTAAATTTAGATTAATACATTATACCAGTATGACTGCATCTTCTACACTGCACATCACACCACTTCTCCAATGCTGGTGCAACAGTCACTTGACCGCTTGAAAGCAAAATGAGGGGGAAGTAAAACTAGTAAGAGAGAACACTTGTACTCTGGGTCAAAAAATTTTGAACTAGTTTAATACCAAAACTTCCTCTGGGCAGCACTGGAGAAGGGACACGGTGTTTTATGAGCATGTGAGTATCTTTCTTTCGGAAAGTAAGGACTCTGAAAGTACAGTAAAAAGCCATGTTAACCGGCACTTCATTAGCCAGAAAACTATTAACTGGCATCCGAGCAACACGGCAAAAGCAAAACTGGAAGTACCACTTCCAGGGGACCTCCCATTTCGCTGCCGCGAGCTGAGTTTTTCCTTTGCCACTTTTTTGGCCCAGGGCCCAGGGCAAAGCAGCCTGCGCGGGCCCTCAGTCCCTGTCCCCCAGCACCCTGATGCCAGGGAGTGCACCAGATGGTGCACATTTGATTAACCAGAATATTTGATTAACTGGTATCCCCCATTCCCAGGGGATGCCGGATAACAGAGCTTTCACTGTACTGCATTTAAGAAAAAGCTACTATCATCTGGGTCTCTCTCTCTGCTGGGAAGTTCATGAAAACAACAAATAACTTGAGCCTTAACCTCATTAGCTCTGGTCAAATGACCTATAAATGGAGCAATTTTGAATCCTTGTTGTCAACTCTTACTACAATCAGTCTAGAGATCAAATTAATTAAAAAAAACGGCTGGTAAACGTCTACTGGAACAAAGCTCTCATTCTGATGCCTCTACTGCTCGATGCTCTGGAAGTCACAAAATGGCTTTAAAAATGTTATGAAACAGAGGTGGATGGGTAGTAAACAACAGACTCCTCACGGGAACATTCCCTTTAGGCCAATTACTGCCTCTATACCCAGGGCTAAATAAGCCTCTTCTAGATCAACCACATTTTTTAGGCCTGTATAGGCCAATAGTGTTAAACAGGGAAAAGATCTTGAGGCAGGGGAGAAAAAAGGTTTACTAAAGACGACAGGTGAAAATCACGACCAATGACCATTCTAGAAATCTACTTCCCATCTAATGAGCTGATCAAAACACCATTCTGAAATTATAGGAATGAGGGGTGATGGAGAAAGTCCCACCTAATTCCTCTAACTGAATTCTACAATTTTTTTTTTTAAAGCAGGTCATCCCCCAACATTTTTAAAAATCACATCTTCTCTTTAGCTACTATTCAAGTAGCTGTGAGGCTCCAGACTTGTTTTAAAAAATGTTGTTACTCCACTATGCTTGGTCTGAGTGGACCAACTGCCTTTTCATAAAGCACCAAAGTTATCCCTGCTATGACCTGTAAACACACTGCCTTGGTGAAACAAGCCAGGAAGACCCCAGCTTGAGTTTCAGATCCTCATCGTAGCAGAAGGAAATTCATTTACCTGGTAAATAAATGGCATTTGACATTGAGATGAGCACGCAACCCCATACTGCTTTCCTTTTCACAAAGTCTCTTTTCAAAGCAG
>NW_017728991.1:7506818-7514546 GCF_001723915.1 Gavialis gangeticus | reverse complement strand
ATACTGCTTTCCTTTTCACAAAGTCTCTTTTCAGAGCAGTGCTGTACTTTTGTTTCTGGTTTATGGGTATTGTATTTTGCCGAATCATTTTCGTAGGTCAGGGCATCTGCTTTTGAACACAGGTCAGATCTGGTTTCTGTT
Organism: Gavialis gangeticus; assembly: GCF_001723915.1. Lineage (NCBI taxonomy): Eukaryota > Metazoa > Chordata > Crocodylia > Gavialidae > Gavialis > Gavialis gangeticus. The sequence continues at coordinate 7,514,405 of NW_017728991.1, read as the reverse complement.
ATTGGACACAAGCAATTTTCTTTGGACAGGGAAATGATGCTAGAACCACTGCTACTTAATACTCACAGTTTATTGCAAGGTCTAAAGCAGATGTGGAGATTTTGCAAAGGTTCCAAAAAACACTGGTGCGAAGGTCTGGGAAACCTATGCTGAAGCTTACAAATTGTATTATACCAGGGACTGCATGTTTGCATCAAACCATATTCTATTGGACTGTGAGGCTTGTTTGCCACTTTTGCCCCCATATCAAACTAAGGATACACATAAACGCAGTGTCAGAACAAAATGAGGGTCATTCAAGGTCCTACTTCCACAAAGGGGTAATAGTCTGTACCAAGGAAGCTTGGCAGACACTGTGGCTAGAAGCTACCGAGAACCTTGGGAAGCTTCAAATATGCTTGTGTGTGACATGGTGGGAACCAAATGCAACAGCCTAGCAAGTGTTCAGGGGGTACTCCCATCTTATCACTCATGGGAGTCGCTCTGATTAGAGACTTGCCTAGCAGCTTTCTTTCCTAACCCCCAGTCCACTATATTAGAGGAGAGCAGGGAGGCACCAACTGCAGAGATCAATCTCATCAAATGACAGACATCTCCCACCAGGCGATCTGTCCAGTTACCTGCCCCGCTAAAGTTCAGACCTGAAAAACTGTTGTGCCCTGAGGAACAGTGATCTCTCCCCCTCTCCTCCTGCCCTCAGGGGTGTTTTATTTGAATGGAAGAACAAAGCTTAATAACCTACTCTTGTAATTCCTGTGCCCACAACCCTTCATATTTCAGTCCACTACAGAGGCAGAGAGAAGAAGTTGTACCTCATATTCAAGGACAGAGCATGAAGTCTGGCAGAGCACTCTGGTATCAAACAGAATTTGTAATTTTGCACACAAATTCCCCAAAATGTCACACAAGCATTAAGGAACGTTTATATCCATCCACTGTAGTGTTGTGTTAATGAGTGAGTGCAGGAACTGAGATATGCAAATAGACTATTAATATCAATAAGCTTAACTAGAGCCCAAGCTAAATGAACTGGAGAAGAACAAGTCACAAAAAACATATCAGGTCTTTGCTGAAACTAATCATTAACAGAGTCTACTGCATTATCAATACCATCATGGAAGGCCAATTTTTTAACAAGAATACAAGATTTACAACTTGATAGGGTTCCAATTCTGCAGTGGAAGCATAACAGATGAATGTTTTTTTCCATTATTAAGCCACTTATTCAAATCAAGTGTTCATTGTGTTACAAGATTACAACAGTGTAGGGGAAAGTTCAAAAAAATGTAAGCAATAAAAAAAAGAAAATCAATTAGTTAAGAGGCATATTTTACCTTTGTGATCAACAGAAGGTCTGAAGGCCTGGAGGATCTTTGGCACTGCTACTCCCATGTCAAGTTCAGTTAGAGTCAGCTCATTCATGAAGTATGGTAGCTAGAAGTACAGAGTGAAAAATGAATGTTACCACCATAAAGAAACCAGTTAACCAGTTATTCTGTAAGATCAGGAAAGCTATTACACCCCAGGTTTACAGTTAGCTTAATTATAAAGAATAAAAAAGTGTTTATATGCAGAGGTTAAATTCTAGGATTCCACATTCCTCTATTTCAAAGAGACAGTTTAGAGCATGGTTTACCATATCATCATAGGGCCAAGATATTTCTTATCACCCTTGCAATTAAGAGGTGTGCTCAGTCAATCAAGCTGCAAGTTCGAATATGAACTTCCAACCTGTAGCATTAGGTCAACAGACAACAAAATGCATGACTGCTATATTACTGCATGCTGCACAGGCAAAATATATCAAACAGCAGGCCTTAGCCACGAACAAAATATAGATACTGGGCTGGTTGCTATATATAAAAAGGAATAACATTTTGGGGTTTCTTTAATGTCTCACTTTTAGGTGCAGACCCTTCATTAAATTGATATCTTAAAAGTTTGTTTTGTTTTTTACTTTTTAAATCTATGAAAAACCCTAATCTGGGGTCTGCCCTATATCACACTCCAATAAGCTACATGTACATGAACAAACAAATAGGGATTTAGAGTAAAAAATAGTCGAGTGATGATATATTGATTTATAGTGATATTAATGTTCTTTGCAAAGACACTGAATTGCAAACGTGAGCAATACATATGCTGCAGAATCCTCAGTTTTTTTCATACTAGGGCATGTTCCTTAGTTTAGCTGCATCTTCAGTGCTGAAGGCTCGTGCATCATGTTGCAACTTCTACAGTCCTATGCTACAACACATTGGCCACTGTGCACACATCTTATATCCTTCCCTGCTTTTCCCCCCCAAAACTCAGACATAATAAAGAGCTAAGGAGCTGTTTTAATGGGAGAGAAGAACAGTTTCAAGGAAAATTCTGTAGGTGATAAAGTACATTTGCAATTAAAATCAAGTTAATCTGATAGGTCTCTTGTAGCATTTGGCATATCAGCACAACACTGCCTTTTGCTCAAGACATAGCAATCCGCTTGCACCACAGAATACATTGATACCAAGACTGAAGGCCAAAGGAACTTCTGCTGCGTTTGGATGGGTGCCATCACCGATAGCATTACAGAGTTCAAAGCTGGCAGAAACATTATTTTCTACAATAACATCCCTGCTGAGATTCCTGGAGGAAATAAGGAGAAAACGAAGGTGGGAGGGAATGAAAAACCCCCTGCCATTTGGCCAACCAAATTAAGGAAAGCAGTCCTAGCATTACAATGCTCAGCAGGGTTCAGACTTCTCAGCTGGCGGTGCAGTAAATCAGGCTACAATAAAAGGTCAAAGTACAAGAATTGCAAGAACGAAGGTTAAGAATGCTGTTCTGGGATGTACCATGAGTACGTATTTGGGGTTTGAATGACCTCAGCAACACCCTAGGACCAACGGCCAATGTTCTCTTATTCCCCAGTGGTAGGGGCCTTTACTTTTTGGAAGCCACGTGACACCACCAGTGCTTGGGGGGCAACCAATCTGTACACCACTGCATACATGACTTCAAAGCCAGAAAGCAATTACTCAACAAGGTTAAAACATTTGAAGCGTAAAGGACATTTAGGGGTAGTTTAGAGCCACAAGCCCAGAAGCAACTCAGACAGATACTGTCACACCCCAAACTCTTAACCTCCAGTTTCCTCAAAGAAAATACATTTCTAAGGCTTTAAGGGAAAACCACTCGGCACCTGAGATGACAAGAGTACGCACAGAAGATTTATCCAGTGGCTCCTTTAATAGAGGAGTGGCCCCATGAAAGAAAGTTTAGTGATAATGATTTCAAAACCACACTGAAAATCCTCCTTGAGTAATCTAATAGAACAGCCTAGTTTATTTAAAATAATCCTTAGCAAAATTGTTGTCATAGACAAAAAAAAAAGTTTAAGATAAAAAGTAGTAGAGTTAGGAAGAGGTGTTTTCTGCAAGCATCTTCCAAAAAGAATCAAAAGAAAGGAAACTACCTGCACGGGTTAGGTTATCAAGCCCCAAGTATCAAGTAGCATGTATTTATTTACTGCTCACAAATAGTGCTGGTCTATTCAAACCTTGGACTGGCGAGTGGAAGTCCTCAGAACAACAAGATCGCTGCCCCTCAACTAAGGGAGCTGCCACAGATCTCAGAACTGAAAAAGGTGCCAGGGGACAAAACGAACCCAAGGACAGAGGCAGATCATAGGATCAAAATAAGTCCTGAGCAGGACACCAAGCAGACGACTCCAAGTCAGCTGCTCTGAGAAGCTGTCAATGAATTCTGCCTGGATGCATGAAGAGATGAATGGCTGGGGAAAAACGGACTCCACGATTAGAGAAACTGGCTCCAAACCCCAACCCAGAAGCTTCCCTGCCCTTGCCTCCAACCTGACTTCCAGAAGGGCCATGTGTCAATCCAAAGTCAGTTCTCTATCCCTAGTCCTCCCAAGGAAGGCTGCCATCCAAAGGCATGTTTTAGTGGTTAGTTTTTAGACACCTCTTCATTGGGGACTACACTGACACCATTAATAAAGACACCAACCCACATGAGATGAGTAACTAAGGGCTCATCTAGACTGTCTCCATACCAAGCTCCAGACTGCTGCTGAGAAGCCCAATCCTCCCTTTCAGCACACACCAAATCTCAGAAGTGATAAACATATAGCCAACTAACAGTAACGCTGAGTACACTCCCCAGTGACACTCTCCATCTCCCCATCACAGAAGTTTTTGGCACGCGCATAGGATACCACATTTTAGGGGTCTGGCATGAAATCAAGGAGAGCAAGGGGGCAGGACATGCTTCTCAGCAGCTCTCCTGGACACAGACGTATCCCCAGTTCAACAAATGAGTTGAACTGGTACCAACTGCTCACAGGCAAAAATGGCTCAGAGCAGAAGTCAGCAAAGTGCCACCTTATCTATTTAGAGAGACCATCAGCATTTTGTCCCTACTATTCCAACTTTTTCTCCCCAATTTTTTTCAACAGACTGTTCAAATACCCTGTACCAGTGACTGCAAACAGCCCTGGTGGGAGTCAAGTTATTGCTTAGCTCCAGTAGCATGAGCTGCATCATCTCTGAGCTGCTTTCGGCAGCTAAAACTCCAGTGCTGTGACAGCAGGACTACTCCCTCTTTTGCATGCAGAAATAGGCTGATGAATGCCTCCCCCGACAAGAAGAACAAACCTGTTATTAGTTGCTGTTATTTGGAAGTTAGAGAATGTAAGAGGCAGATCCTGAGAGTCAGTCAAAAGCTTACCTCCTTATGAACTTGTGTATTAGATAACACAATTATACCCCTTCACCCTGTAGACAGCTGTTGCCTTGACCACCACTCCCACATAATGGTTTTCTGAATTCAAAGAGCACTCATGAAGCAGCATTACAACTATCTGGTTCCCAACCCCCACTTACCAGCAACATGCCATTTCTGAAAGCAGGTTTCATTTTGTTTCCTGCTTATAATGCTAGTGACAGAACAAACATCATGCTGAACAACATGCTAACCCACTGTATGCCAATCGGTTTATAACAGCCCAAGCTTTGCCCATCAGGAAGGCTTAATACACTGCATATTTATGCTTATGCTTAAAACACACAGAAAACACTTTTCACCTCTATCAGAGAAAGTTCACAAAAATTAATTAGTTCAGCCTCAGCAACCCTCTGAAGGAGTCAATAATTACAATCCTTTTAAAACTGAGACAGTAAGGCTAAATGACTTGACCCAGGTCTCACTGGACGCACACCTTGTTGCGGTCATCTGACCCCAGCAGTCTTTCCTGCCCAGAGCAGGGGGGCTGGACCCGATGATCTCACGAGGTCCCTTCCTGCCCTAAACTCCAGTGAATCTGTAAAATCTGTGGCAGAGCTAGTTCAAACTCTGCATCATGTCTCTGCCCACTCTTTTGCGCATCAACAGAGTATGTGGACCTTGGATTGGACTCAGTCATCTCACTGATAACTTTCCTATGTACTGGAAGACGGGCAATCCTGCAATACAAGGATGACAATGACAACAAACAGGACGCAGGAAGCTAACTCAAAAAGTTAATGTATTTTCCAAAATGTGCAGTAAATAAACTTTAACAAATCTTATTTCTAGTCTTGAAAACATTTCTGATATTAGGAACAGAAAAGTGCAAATTCCCAGGAGATATACCTTTATTTTGCTGAGTTTCATTTGGATCTTCTTGGACACCAGATCAGACCAATATTTTTCACCTAAGAAATCCCAAAATATTCTTCCAAGCAATGCATTTACCCATGCCTCCTGTTCCTCTTCTTCAGCTACAGGTTGAGTGCCTGGCAACTGACAATACAAAACAACAGGTCATTCAGCCATGAAAATGAATCCGATCCTCAGTTCAGACAAACTGTCTATTTACTGCTTAGTATTTCAGTATAGGTTAACTATCAAAGTTAAACCCTCAGGGTAGAGAAGAACTGTCATCTTTAAAGTCGTTAGGGGTCATGCTCAATTCTAGGCTCTGTGTTTGCTAACACAAAGACATTTCCTTGTGCAGACAAAACCACAGACAGATTTTAAGGCCTTTTCTAACAATGGAGGAAGGTTTTCATGATACCAATGGTTCATATAGATATCGTTTTAAATTCTCATGGCAACAATGTTCACTTAGTATGAAATTACTAAACTTTTTTAGCACATAGTGGGCACATCTACACGTGATGCTATGTTGCTGTAGTGACACGCTATGGCAACATAAGTCATCACTATGGCAATATAGCACTGGCAGGCACAAACCATGATGCCAACGCTACATCACTGTAGTAACGAGTTACCTCATTATAGCATATTGGTACAGCAATGTAGCTGCTAAAAATAACCGTTCACCACCAGGACAGCACAGTAATGGCTGTTACTTCCTAAAGCAAGTACTAAATGATGGCGTAGTAACAACTGTGCCGTGGGAGGTACATGTAGCTGTGCCCACTAGGTGACAGACTTTTAACCAGAGCTTAGGTCTCTTTCCTGTGCACACGTGTGCTTTAGTAGAATCTGGGAAAAAACAAAGAACAAACAAAAATAAATTAGCTAAACATTTTTAGTTTTGCTCAGCAAAAAAAAAAAAAAGAGCAATAGAGAAGATGCAAGACACTAGGAAGAAAATCCTGTGTGTTCTTCCCCCACTCCTAAAATCCAGTTACAGAATGACTTTTTAGGAAGGACCTACACATTTTGCCTGTGTGAGACTGGAGACATGGAAAGGTTTCTGAAATAGTTGGCATTTACATATTTGTTCAATTTCTTTTCACTTGTTGCATTTCTGTTTGAATCCCTGCAACAATTCAGATCCAGGGAGTCAGAACTCCTGAAAACAGGAAGAATGTATTTGGTTTTTCCTTGAACTCTTCCCTCTTGGTTAACTTCCAGTATTAAAGAACTGGTCCAGTCCTTCCACTTTATCCCTGAAACTCCATGTTCTTGATTCATCACTGGAAATTGCAGCTCAGATTACTCAGCAGTTGACTCCTAGATATTTTGTTGTGAAAGGTCAGATGTCAGAGACTTGCTAGTCTTAGAAGACACAGTACTTTAAGTGCTCTAAACTGGGCAGAGGATCCATTCAGTAAAGGGTTCCCAGAAGAGAACATTTAGTTCACAGGAGTGTGAAGGAACAGCATTTTAGGAAAGTACTTTGGGCATTACACACATTTTGGCCATGAATGAAGACATGGGTGTGCATATTCTCTTCTCCCTCCAAATCTACTCACAAGAAGTTCAAAGAAACATGCTGCCAGCCCTTCACCCAAGTGCTCTTAAAACAAATGCTTCTTGCACTAGATCTGTCCCACCACTTGGAATGTAGTGCACTCTCTTCAGGGTGAGGACCAACTGCACGTGATCTGTGATAGGGCTTCCAGGTTACCATGAAAACGGCTCAGTGTGTTGCAGAGGGGCTAGTGAACAGCCCCCTGCGCTGAAGCACCCTCATATGTCCCAGTCAGCTGGGGCAGAGTCCACACATGTGCTGCTGTGCATGAAAAAGCTCCACAGCAGGGAAGTACATTTATTTATAAGTATTACCCTGCTGCAGAGTTTACTAGCTGTGTGTACCCTAATAGGTGCGCATATGTAGACACAGACATTTACCGC